>NW_027412453.1:0-335405 GCF_047663935.1 Musca autumnalis | reverse complement strand
CGATCACCGAAATTAAGCAGCGTCGGGCGCGGTTAGTACTTAGATGGGGGACCGCTTGGGAACACCGCGTGTTGTTGGCATTGTCCAAAATTTTTTTATTTTATTTTATTTTCTTTTTTATTTTTCTCTATTAAATAAAAAAAGAATGAAGTCGATATCTTCATTTTTAACCGAAATAGAGCCAAAATAAAAAACTCAACTGCCTATTATTTTAAGGTAAATGTAAAACATTCGCTATTGATTATGCTCAGTTGTACGTAACTAGATACAATAGTCTATGATTTCCTTTGTAAAACAAAAGTAAAATTCTTTATAAATTTGTTTCGTTTCTCAAAAAACGTAATTTAAGGAGGCAAATTTTCGCAAAATGCATTTATTTTTAACAATATTTAAGAAATTTTAACATTTATTAAAAAACAAGAATTTTTATTGTAAAATTCTTTAAAAAAATTGTCTATATTTCCAAAAAAAGGTAATTTAAGGAGCCAAATTTTCCCAAAATACATTTATTTTTAGCAATATTTAATAAATTTTAACATTTATTAAAAAAACTACAATTTTTGTTAGATTTTTTGATGCCAAATTAATACATACTGGTTATGTTCACTAATAACTAAAGGAAACAGTCAACATTTTCCTTTATAAAACGAAAATAAAACTTCTTGTTCGTTTGTGTGTTTGTGTGCAATAAGTAAACGAAATTGTTTTAAACACACAAGCAATGAAATCAATGGCCATATGAAGCAAAATAAACTATGTTTCTTCGCCAACGACCATACCACGCTGAGTACATCGGTTCTCGTCCGATCACCGAAATTAAGCAGCGTCGGGCGCGGTTAGTACTTAGATGGGGGACCGCTTGGGAACACCGCGTGTTGTTGGCATTGTCCAAAATTTTTTTATTTTATTTTATTTTCTTTTTTATTTTTCTCTATTAAATAAAAAAAGAATGAAGTCGATATCTTCATTTTTAACCGAAATAGAGCCAAAATAAAAAACTCAACTGCCTATTATTTTAAGGTAAATGTAAAACATTCGCTATTGATTATGCTCAGTTGTACGTAACTAGATACAATAGTCTATGATTTCCTTTGTAAAACAAAAGTAAAATTCTTTATAAATTTGTTTCGTTTCTCAAAAAACGTAATTTAAGGAGGCAAATTTTCGCAAAATGCATTTATTTTTAACAATATTTAAGAAATTTTAACATTTATTAAAAAACAAGAATTTTTATTGTAAAATTCTTTAAAAAAATTGTCTATATTTCCAAAAAAAGGTAATTTAAGGAGCCAAATTTTCCCAAAATACATTTATTTTTAGCAATATTTAATAAATTTTAACATTTATTAAAAAAACTACAATTTTTGTTAGATTTTTTGATGCCAAATTAATACATACTGGTTATGTTCACTAATAACTAAAGGAAACAGTCAACATTTTCCTTTATAAAACGAAAATAAAACTTCTTGTTCGTTTGTGTGTTTGTGTGCAATAAGTAAACGAAATTGTTTTAAACACACAAGCAATGAAATCAATGGCCATATGAAGCAAAATAAACTATGTTTCTTCGCCAACGACCATACCACGCTGAGTACATCGGTTCTCGTCCGATCACCGAAATTAAGCAGCGTCGGGCGCGGTTAGTACTTAGATGGGGGACCGCTTGGGAACACCGCGTGTTGTTGGCATTGTCCAAAATTTTTTTATTTTATTTTCTTTTTTATTTTTCTCTATTAAATAAAAAAAGAATGAAGTCGATATCTTCATTTTTAACCGAAATAGAGCCAAAATAAAAAACTCAACTGCCTATTATTTTAAGGTAAATGTAAAACATTCGCTATTGATTATGCTCAGTTGTACGTAACTAGATACAATAGTCTATGATTTCCTTTGTAAAACAAAAGTAAAATTCTTTATAAATTTGTTTCGTTTCTCAAAAAACGTAATTTAAGGAGGCAAATTTTCGCAAAATGCATTTATTTTTAACAATATTTAAGAAATTTTAACATTTATTAAAAAACAAGAATTTTTATTGTAAAATTCTTTAAAAAAATTGTCTATATTTCCAAAAAAAGGTAATTTAAGGAGCCAAATTTTCCCAAAATACATTTATTTTTAGCAATATTTAATAAATTTTAACATTTATTAAAAAAACTACAATTTTTGTTAGATTTTTTGATGCCAAATTAATACATACTGGTTATGTTCACTAATAACTAAAGGAAACAGTCAACATTTTCCTTTATAAAACGAAAATAAAACTTCTTGTTCGTTTGTGTGTTTGTGTGCAATAAGTAAACGAAATTGTTTTAAACACACAAGCAATGAAATCAATGGCCATATGAAGCAAAATAAACTATGTTTCTTCGCCAACGACCATACCACGCTGAGTACATCGGTTCTCGTCCGATCACCGAAATTAAGCAGCGTCGGGCGCGGTTAGTACTTAGATGGGGGACCGCTTGGGAACACCGCGTGTTGTTGGCATTGTCCAAAATTTTTTTATTTTATTTTATTTTCTTTTTTATTTTTCTCTATTAAATAAAAAAAGAATGAAGTCGATATCTTCATTTTTAACCGAAATAGAGCCAAAATAAAAAACTCAACTGCCTATTATTTTAAGGTAAATGTAAAACATTCGCTATTGATTATGCTCAGTTGTACGTAACTAGATACAATAGTCTATGATTTCCTTTGTAAAACAAAAGTAAAATTCTTTATAAATTTGTTTCGTTTCTCAAAAAACGTAATTTAAGGAGGCAAATTTTCGCAAAATGCATTTATTTTTAACAATATTTAAGAAATTTTAACATTTATTAAAAAACAAGAATTTTTATTGTAAAATTCTTTAAAAAAATTGTCTATATTTCCAAAAAAAGGTAATTTAAGGAGCCAAATTTTCCCAAAATACATTTATTTTTAGCAATATTTAATAAATTTTAACATTTATTAAAAAAACTACAATTTTTGATAGATTTTTTGATGCCAAATTAATACATACTGGTTATGTTCACTAATAACTAAAGGAAACAGTCAACATTTTCCTTTATAAAACGAAAATAAAACTTCTTGTTCGTTTGTGTGTTTGTGTGCAATAAGTAAACGAAATTGTTTTAAACACACAAGCAATGAAATCAATGGCCATATGAAGCAAAATAAACTATGTTTCTTCGCCAACGACCATACCACGCTGAGTACATCGGTTCTCGTCCGATCACCGAAATTAAGCAGCGTCGGGCGCGGTTAGTACTTAGATGGGGGACCGCTTGGGAACACCGCGTGTTGTTGGCATTGTCCAAAATTTTTTTATTTTATTTTATTTTCTTTTTTATTTTTCTCTATTAAATAAAAAAAGAATGAAGTCGATATCTTCATTTTTAACCGAAATAGAGCCAAAATAAAAAACTCAACTGCCTATTATTTTAAGGTAAATGTAAAACATTCGCTATTGATTATGCTCAGTTGTACGTAACTAGATACAATAGTCTATGATTTCCTTTGTAAAACAAAAGTAAAATTCTTTATAAATTTGTTTCGTTTCTCAAAAAACGTAATTTAAGGAGGCAAATTTTCGCAAAATGCATTTATTTTTAACAATATTTAAGAAATTTTAACATTTATTAAAAAACAAGAATTTTTATTGTAAAATTCTTTAAAAAAATTGTCTATATTTCCAAAAAAAGGTAATTTAAGGAGCCAAATTTTCCCAAAATACATTTATTTTTAGCAATATTTAATAAATTTTAACATTTATTAAAAAAACTACAATTTTTGTTAGATTTTTTGATGCCAAATTAATACATACTGGTTATGTTCACTAATAACTAAAGGAAACAGTCAACATTTTCCTTTATAAAACGAAAATAAAACTTCTTGTTCGTTTGTGTGTTTGTGTGCAATAAGTAAACGAAATTGTTTTAAACACACAAGCAATGAAATCAATGGCCATATGAAGCAAAATAAACTATGTTTCTTCGCCAACGACCATACCACGCTGAGTACATCGGTTCTCGTCCGATCACCGAAATTAAGCAGCGTCGGGCGCGGTTAGTACTTAGATGGGGGACCGCTTGGGAACACCGCGTGTTGTTGGCATTGTCCAAAATTTTTTTATTTTATTTTATTTTCTTTTTTATTTTTCTCTATTAAATAAAAAAAGAATGAAGTCGATATCTTCATTTTTAACCGAAATAGAGCCAAAATAAAAAACTCAACTGCCTATTATTTTAAGGTAAATGTAAAACATTCGCTATTGATTATGCTCAGTTGTACGTAACTAGATACAATAGTCTATGATTTCCTTTGTAAAACAAAAGTAAAATTCTTTATAAATTTGTTTCGTTTCTCAAAAAACGTAATTTAAGGAGGCAAATTTTCGCAAAATGCATTTATTTTTAACAATATTTAAGAAATTTTAACATTTATTAAAAAACAAGAATTTTTATTGTAAAATTCTTTAAAAAAATTGTCTATATTTCCAAAAAAAGGTAATTTAAGGAGCCAAATTTTCCCAAAATACATTTATTTTTAGCAATATTTAATAAATTTTAACATTTATTAAAAAAACTACAATTTTTGTTAGATTTTTTGATGCCAAATTAATACATACTGGTTATGTTCACTAATAACTAAAGGAAACAGTCAACATTTTCCTTTATAAAACGAAAATAAAACTTCTTGTTCGTTTGTGTGTTTGTGTGCAATAAGTAAACGAAATTGTTTTAAACACACAAGCAATGAAATCAATGGCCATATGAAGCAAAATAAACTATGTTTCTTCGCCAACGACCATACCACGCTGAGTACATCGGTTCTCGTCCGATCACCGAAATTAAGCAGCGTCGGGCGCGGTTAGTACTTAGATGGGGGACCGCTTGGGAACACCGCGTGTTGTTGGCATTGTCCAAAATTTTTTTATTTTATTTTATTTTCTTTTTTATTTTTCTCTATTAAATAAAAAAAGAATGAAGTCGATATCTTCATTTTTAACCGAAATAGAGCCAAAATAAAAAACTCAACTGCCTATTATTTTAAGGTAAATGTAAAACATTCGCTATTGATTATGCTCAGTTGTACGTAACTAGATACAATAGTCTATGATTTCCTTTGTAAAACAAAAGTAAAATTCTTTATAAATTTGTTTCGTTTCTCAAAAAACGTAATTTAAGGAGGCAAATTTTCGCAAAATGCATTTATTTTTAACAATATTTAAGAAATTTTAACATTTATTAAAAAACAAGAATTTTTATTGTAAAATTCTTAAAAAAAATTGTCTATATTTCCAAAAAAAGGTAATTTAAGGAGCCAAATTTTCCCAAAATACATTTATTTTTAGCAATATTTAATAAATTTTAACATTTATTAAAAAAACTACAATTTTTGTTAGATTTTTTGATGCCAAATTAATACATACTGGTTATGTTCACTAATAACTAAAGGAAACAGTCAACATTTTCCTTTATAAAACGAAAATAAAACTTCTTGTTCGTTTGTGTGTTTGTGTGCAATAAGTAAACGAAATTGTTTTAAACACACAAGCAATGAAATCAATGGCCATATGAAGCAAAATAAACTATGTTTCTTCGCCAACGACCATACCACGCTGAGTACATCGGTTCTCGTCCGATCACCGAAATTAAGCAGCGTCGGGCGCGGTTAGTACTTAGATGGGGGACCGCTTGGGAACACCGCGTGTTGTTGGCATTGTCCAAAATTTTTTTATTTTATTTTATTTTCTTTTTTATTTTTCTCTATTAAATAAAAAAAGAATGAAGTCGATATCTTCATTTTTAACCGAAATAGAGCCAAAATAAAAAACTCAACTGCCTATTATTTTAAGGTAAATGTAAAACATTCGCTATTGATTATGCTCAGTTGTACGTAACTAGATACAATAGTCTATGATTTCCTTTGTAAAACAAAAGTAAAATTCTTTATAAATTTGTTTCGTTTCTCAAAAAACGTAATTTAAGGAGGCAAATTTTCGCAAAATGCATTTATTTTTAACAATATTTAAGAAATTTTAACATTTATTAAAAAACAAGAATTTTTATTGTAAAATTCTTTAAAAAAATTGTCTATATTTCCAAAAAAAGGTAATTTAAGGAGCCAAATTTTCCCAAAATACATTTATTTTTAGCAATATTTAATAAATTTTAACATTTATTAAAAAAACTACAATTTTTGTTAGATTTTTTGATGCCAAATTAATACATACTGGTTATGTTCACTAATAACTAAAGGAAACAGTCAACATTTTCCTTTATAAAACGAAAATAAAACTTCTTGTTCGTTTGTGTGTTTGTGTGCAATAAGTAAACGAAATTGTTTTAAACACACAAGCAATGAAATCAATGGCCATATGAAGCAAAATAAACTATGTTTCTTCGCCAACGACCATACCACGCTGAGTACATCGGTTCTCGTCCGATCACCGAAATTAAGCAGCGTCGGGCGCGGTTAGTACTTAGATGGGGGACCGCTTGGGAACACCGCGTGTTGTTGGCATTGTCCAAAATTTTTTTATTTTATTTTATTTTCTTTTTTATTTTTCTCTATTAAATAAAAAAAGAATGAAGTCGATATCTTCATTTTTAACCGAAATAGAGCCAAATTAAAAAACTCAACTGCCTATTATTTTAAGGTAAATGTAAAACATTCGCTATTGATTATGCTCAGTTGTACGTAACTAGATACAATAGTCTATGATTTCCTTTGTAAAACAAAAGTAAAATTCTTTATAAATTTGTTTCGTTTCTCAAAAAACGTAATTTAAGGAGGCAAATTTTCGCAAAATGCATTTATTTTTAACAATATTTAAGAAATTTTAACATTTATTAAAAAACAAGAATTTTTATTGTAAAATTCTTTAAAAAAATTGTCTATATTTCCAAAAAAAGGTAATTTAAGGAGCCAAATTTTCCCAAAATACATTTATTTTTAGCAATATTTAATAAATTTTAACATTTATTAAAAAAACTACAATTTTTGTTAGATTTTTTGATGCCAAATTAATACATACTGGTTATGTTCACTAATAACTAAAGGAAACAGTCAACATTTTCCTTTATAAAACGAAAATAAAACTTCTTGTTCGTTTGTGTGTTTGTGTGCAATAAGTAAACGAAATTGTTTTAAACACACAAGCAATGAAATCAATGGCCATATGAAGCAAAATAAACTATGTTTCTTCGCCAACGACCATACCACGCTGAGTACATCGGTTCTCGTCCGATCACCGAAATTAAGCAGCGTCGGGCGCGGTTAGTACTTAGATGGGGGACCGCTTGGGAACACCGCGTGTTGTTGGCATTGTCCAAAATTTTTTTATTTTATTTTATTTTCTTTTTTATTTTTCTCTATTAAATAAAAAAAGAATGAAGTCGATATCTTCATTTTTAACCGAAATAGAGCCAAAATAAAAAACTCAACTGCCTATTATTTTAAGGTAAATGTAAAACATTCGCTATTGATTATGCTCAGTTGTACGTAACTAGATACAATAGTCTATGATTTCCTTTGTAAAACAAAAGTAAAATTCTTTATAAATTTGTTTCGTTTCTCAAAAAACGTAATTTAAGGAGGCAAATTTTCGCAAAATGCATTTATTTTTAACAATATTTAAGAAATTTTAACATTTATTAAAAAACAAGAATTTTTATTGTAAAATTCTTTAAAAAAATTGTCTATATTTCCAAAAAAAGGTAATTTAAGGAGCCAAATTTTCCCAAAATACATTTATTTTTAGCAATATTTAATAAATTTTAACATTTATTAAAAAAACTACAATTTTTGTTAGATTTTTTGATGCCAAATTAATACATACTGGTTATGTTCACTAATAACTAAAGGAAACAGTCAACATTTTCCTTTATAAAACGAAAATAAAACTTCTTGTTCGTTTGTGTGTTTGTGTGCAATAAGTAAACGAAATTGTTTTAAACACACAAGCAATGAAATCAATGGCCATATGAAGCAAAATAAACTATGTTTCTTCGCCAACGACCATACCACGCTGAGTACATCGGTTCTCGTCCGATCACCGAAATTAAGCAGCGTCGGGCGCGGTTAGTACTTAGATGGGGGACCGCTTGGGAACACCGCGTGTTGTTGGCATTGTCCAAAATTTTTTTATTTTATTTTATTATCTTTTTTATTTTTCTCTATTAAATAAAAAAAGAATGAAGTCGATATCTTCATTTTTAACCGAAATAGAGCCAAAATAAAAAACTCAACTGCCTATTATTTTAAGGTAAATGTAAAACATTCGCTATTGATTATGCTCAGTTGTACGTAACTAGATACAATAGTCTATGATTTCCTTTGTAAAACAAAAGTAAAATTCTTTATAAATTTGTTTCGTTTCTCAAAAACCGTAATTTAAGGAGGCAAATTTTCGCAAAATGCATTTATTTTTAACAATATTTAAGAAATTTTAACATTTATTAAAAAACAAGAATTTTTATTGTAAAATTCTTTAAAAAAATTGTCTATATTTCCAAAAAAAGGTAATTTAAGGAGCCAAATTTTCCCAAAATACATTTATTTTTAGCAATATTTAATAAATTTTAACATTTATTAAAAAAACTAAAATTTTTGTTAGATTTTTTGATGCCAAATTAATACATACTGGTTATGTTCACTAATAACTAAAGGAAACAGTCAACATTTTCCTTTATAAAACGAAAATAAAACTTCTTGTTCGTTTGTGTGTTTGTGTGCAATAAGTAAACGAAATTGTTTTAAACACACAAGCAATGAAATCAATGGCCATATGAAGCAAAATAAACTATGTTTCTTCGCCAACGACCATACCACGCTGAGTACATCGGTTCTCGTCCGATCACCGAAATTAAGCAGCGTCGGGCGCGGTTAGTACTTAGATGGGGGACCGCTTGGGAACACCGCGTGTTGTTGGCATTGTCCAAAATTTTTTTATTTTATTTTATTTTCTTTTTTATTTTTCTCTATTAAATAAAAAAAGAATGAAGTCGATATCTTCATTTTTAACCGAAATAGAGCCAAAATAAAAAACTCAACTGCCTATTATTTTAAGGTAAATGTAAAACATTCGCTATTGATTATGCTCAGTTGTACGTAACTAGATACAATAGTCTATGATTTCCTTTGTAAAACAAAAGTAAAATTCTTTATAAATTTGTTTCGTTTCTCAAAAAACGTAATTTAAGGAGGCAAATTTTCGCAAAATGCATTTATTTTTAACAATATTTAAGAAATTTTAACATTTATTAAAAAACAAGAATTTTTATTGTAAAATTCTTTAAAAAAATTGTCTATATTTCCAAAAAAAGGTAATTTAAGGAGCCAAATTTTCCCAAAATACATTTATTTTTAGCAATATTTAATAAATTTTAACATTTATTAAAAAAACTACAATTTTTGTTAGATTTTTTGATGCCAAATTAATACATACTGGTTATGTTCACTAATAACTAAAGGAAACAGTCAACATTTTCCTTTATAAAACGAAAATAAAACTTCTTGTTCGTTTGTGTGTTTGTGTGCAATAAGTAAACGAAATTGTTTTAAACACACAAGCAATGAAATCAATGGCCATATGAAGCAAAATAAACTATGTTTCTTCGCCAACGACCATACCACGCTGAGTACATCGGTTCTCGTCCGATCACCGAAATTAAGCAGCGTCGGGCGCGGTTAGTACTTAGATGGGGGACCGCTTGGGAACACCGCGTAGTTCATTCTGTGTTGTGCTACTGAAGTGTGAAGACCTTTCTAGTGTCTAGTGAAAAGTGTTTAACTGGTGAAAACTACCAAACAATTCCAAGTGCCTAGAGTAGGAAACAAAATTTTATCTCTGACGCAAAGCGTAAATAGTGACAATTTGTATGCGCTTACGTGTAAAGTGTGAGAAGCGCATAGTAGTCAGCATATATATTATTTTTGGCTGGCTGTGCAAAACTCCCTGTGACGAGTGGTGGTTGTTACAAACCACCAATAGTCGCCACTGGCTGGACTCTTCGACAGTCCGAAGCCGATGTCATCCCATTCTGACGGCGGCAAAAATGATGGAGATTATGGTATTGATATAAATACCACACTGAATGTTGAAAATCGACGCATTTTATCGGCCAAATCGAAAATGGCGGAGAAAACGTCCAATCCTGATGATAAGTTTGCATCCGAAGATGTAAATAGTGATGGTGGTATGTCAACCTCGTCTGTTGGGAAGCGCAAATCTGGCAAAAAGCGCGGCCATGTTAACGATGGGGAGTCAACGTATAATTTTTTAAAATTGGAAGCCTTAATACATCAACAACAGGCTACAATTGACCGTCTCGAACAAGAGAAAATACAAATGGCAGCAGAGCTATCTGCCATTAAACAATGCATTAGTGCGGGTGGCGCTAATGTCTCATTCAACAAAGATTGCAGTAACATTGAAGACGGTTCTTCAATGCCGACAACACCCAATCATGGAACAAATAAA
Organism: Musca autumnalis; assembly: GCF_047663935.1. NCBI lineage: Eukaryota > Metazoa > Arthropoda > Insecta > Diptera > Muscidae > Musca > Musca autumnalis. Next base: position 324,937 of record NW_027412453.1, on the reverse strand, counting down.
GATTTGATCCCAAACAACAACAACGACCCCTCTTCCGAATGGATGGAAGTGATGTCAAAGAAGAATATCAAGAGCTTGAAAGAAGACGTAAGCAACTTGAAGAAAACTCTTGAAGAAACAGCTCAAAAGTTGACACAAGCAATTGGTCGCGAAAATGCTTTTTATCGTGTCATTGCCAAATTACAGAATGAAATTGCTTCATACCGTGACAAACCTCAAGAGTCACTGGAGGTGCTTTTGGAGGATACTTCAGCTGACAACCCTAAAATTGTGTCAGTTGTTAATGTGCCGGTTACAACACATGAAACTAACCGGGCTGCCGAGGTAGCCGAAAACCTTGGTATGGCGATAGACGTCGAACAGCCGTCGACTAGTGTGGAGACTGATGTTTCTAAAGGTGCGATATCAAAAACGAAACTTGTTCCTGCTAAGCCTAATTTATCCAACATGATGAATAAGGAAACTCCAAAGACGAAGAAAGCTGTCCCTGTAGCTGCTCCTACTCATAAGACAACTGTTTCTAACAAATCGACTACCGGCAAATCTATGCCGGCTTTCACTATATATGATGTAAGCGTCCAAGAAATTTCAGGGATCCTCAACCAGCGTTATCAAACAGGTGAGTTCTCAATAACATATTTACGTCCGTCTGTGTTGTCTCTAAATGTTAAGGGCCTTAACATTTATAATGAAGTTAGAAATTTGTTATCTGAGCGGGGGTATAAATTTCATACACACACCCCCAGATCGATGTTACCTTACATGTTGGTCATCAATAACCTTCCTCAAGAGTTCCCCAGGGAATCTGTTAAGGTCTTTCTCGAAACAAAATTGCCATACCCAGTTGAGGTAGTGGGTTTGGCTAATGTCTCACATAATAAATGGATACTTCGTGTATCCAAACAGTCTGATATTCTTAGCCTTTATAAGCTAAAACTAATTTATGACTGTAATATTACAATATCAAAAGACAAGGGGCGTGACATAGTACAATGTTTTAATTGCCAACGTTTTGGCCACGTCTTGTCCAACTGTACGATGCCTACTCGTTGCGTCAAATGTAGCGGGAATCACGAACCCAAGAATTGTCCTATTCCCCCAAAGGACAAAGAGCAGGTGGTGGTAGCCCCAGACCCTATTTCTGGTGAGACTGTTACTCACCCTGCACCACCTTGCACTTGCGCAAACTGCGGCTTGGGTCATGCTGCTTGTGCACGTGACTGTCCTCGCCGTCTTGCGATTTTGGCTAGAAAAGCCAATACCAAGGCGGCAACAGAAGCTAGAACTGAGGCTCGATCACTCCGTTTGTCGGCTGTTCGCAATGATTATTCCTTTGCAGCAGCTTCTGAAGGCAAATCTGCCAATAAAAGGTTGACAACTTCGCGCAGTAATACTGCCACTAAAAGTCCTGGTCCTCCTCCTCGTCCAGCTCCTTCAAAATATAGTAATGGGTCGAGTATGGATAACATAGTTCAATTCTTTGGTTCGAACTTTAACCAAAAATGCGAAAGAGCTAAAACATTTGGACCTGTATTCAAAGAAATACAGGCTAAAGCTGGTCTGGAAGCTGCCATGTCTGCATGGCTTCTATTTATTGGTGGAGATGTTGACTTTTAAAGTGACATTTTTAAACGTGAATTCTCTGATCTCTCTAACCAAGAGACATTATCTAAATAACTTTGTAAAAGAACATAAGCCCGATATTATACTAATCGCTGAACACAAACTCAGATCTTCACACAAATTTAGCCTAGACGGCTTTAGATGTTTTCTACAATACAGAGAGGGTGGAAATGGGGGTGGGACTGCAGTGTTAGTTAGAGATAAATATCACTGTGATCGCATCTCCATTTCCACCGGAATAATTGAGTCATGCGTCGTTAAGGTGTCGAGAGACGACGGCTCATTCGTGTACTTTGCATCATCCTACTGCCGACCTTCAACCAGTTTCTCTGCAGCTGATCTCCAACCACTGTTGGATTTGTATATGACTGGAGAAGTTCTTATAGGGGGAGATCTCAATGCCAAACATCCGTCCTGGGGAGGGACGGAAACCAATAGCAATGGCAGAACCCTTGCACTTTTCTTGGCAGATCTACCTAACATCGAAGTTTTCACTTCAGATCGTCCTACTAGACCCCACGACTCTGGAGGTTCCTTTATTGATATATTTCTTCGTACCCCAGGTCTCCCTTTGAATGGTGGTGGTAGTGCTGTGTCGAGCTACGACTTCGAATCGGACCATAGAGCGATCGAGGTGGTCCTTTGTTTAGGTGGATTTTCCATAACAGAAGCTAAAACGTTTCTAAACTTTGACAAAATCAACCTCAACCGCTTTAGGGGAGGGATCTCACAAGGCCTTGAAGAAATCTCTTTGCCGGTAGACAGAAATGTCTCTATGGACGAGATTGATGCAACGGTCAATAATTTAGAAACCGTCTTCAGCAATGCTATAGGCGCCTCGGTTCCTAAACAAAAGTGCAGAAACATGGCACTAGGGAATCTTCCCCCTAGGATTCTTAGTTTCATCCGTGAGCGCAGGAGAATTCGCAGGATTCTTCGGAGGTCAAATGATCCGTCCAGATTCCCTGCCCTGAGAGCAGACATACGGAATCTGGACCACATCATAGACGATTCTATACGAATTTTTGAGCAAGAGCGTTTCCAGGGCTTCTTGGAGGGAATTCAGATAGATAATAGGACATTCGGGCAAGTTAAAGTGGCTGCTGGACTTGTATCCAGGGAACCAATTCGGAACCTAAACGTCGAAAATGGTGGTCAAATCTTCAGCGATCCTTTGAAAGCTGAAGCTCTCGCTGATCATTTGCAGGGTGTGCTGGGTCATGTGGAGGGGCCGGTCGACCATTCGTTCCGCAGTTCAGTTAATGGGACTGCGGAGGAGATGGACGATCGGTCGCCCATGGAAAACTTTAGCGTCACGTTCACTGCGGATGGCGCCTCAATCGACAACACTGAGAGATGGGAGGAAGCAGGATTTATATATCCGAGCTGCGTAGGCAATGCACTCGCTTGTAGACCTAACAAGAAATCCAGTGGTTTGGACAAAATTCCTGACATCGCCTTAAAAAAAGCGGGCAATGTCATTTTTGCCTTTCTGTCCATTCTTTTTAACCACTGCTTGAATATCGGCTACTTCCCAAAAGCGTGGAAGCAAGCCTTAGTGGTTCCCATTTTAAAAAAGGGTTCCCCTCCTGACAAATGCGAAAGCTACAGACCAATTTCCATGTTGTCTGCATTCGGTAAACTCTTCGAATCCTTTATTCTAAGGCGAATTAAAACTATAGTCGAAGACAAAAGAATACTGAAGAATTGCCAATTCGGTTTTCGAACTGGCCACTCAACGTCTCATGCTCTCACAGCGTTCTCTACCTTTGTTGTGAGAGGATTTGACCGGAGATACGGAACCATTGCTGTAGGGCTGGATTTCGCAAGAGCGTTCGATTCAGTCTGGCACAATGGTATCCTATACAAAATGAAACAATTGGGATTTGACTTCCAAACTTGCCGACTAGTAGCCAGCTACCTCAAGGAAAGGGGCTTTAGAGCCAAGGTAGGTGATAGTCTGTCTAGCGAAAGACCAATTTTAGCAGGGGTGCCCCAAGGGTCAATCTTGGGCCCTATGCTATACAATATTTTTGTCTCTGATATACCTGAACCTCCTCCAGGTGGTCTTCAACTCCTCTATGCTGACGATGTAATTTTGGCTATGGCTGGACCTAAAGCTAGCTCTCTGACTTCTCGCCTTAACGAACATCTTGAGGTTCTACATAGATATTTCTCTATGTGGGGCCTCAAGCTGAATGTGGGGAAATGTACGGCGGTTGTTTTTAAGGGAAAATCTAAAGTTGTATACCCTAACTTTAGGTCTTTCAGCCCGATCTTGGAGGTTGGGGGCGAAGCCATAACAATTGCCGACAAAATCCGATATCTTGGCGTAATATTCGACGAAAAGTTCGAATTTATCCGACACGTGGACTTCATTTTGAACAGGGCTAAGAAGATATATTTCGGCTACCACGGTGTTTTGCGCCATAGTGGTGGACTATCCAATCATATCAAACTTTTGATATATAAACAAGTCATAAGACCTGTTGTTGCATATGCTTTCCCAGTCTGGTTCCAGATATCCTCGAGCCAGATGGATAGACTGAGGAGATGGGAAAGATCTATTTTGACTTACTGTCTGGGTTTAAGACCAACAATTAGGAGCGATGGTTCATTTAAGAGACCATCATGTAGGGTAACGTATGACACTGCCAACATTGAAAGAATTGACAGGTTTCTCATGAGATTGGCCCTGAACTACATTGAGGCGGCTCAGAACGTGCAAAATGAGCTGATTGAGGATACCCTGCAATGTTCTTATGACGTAAGTGCCTTAAGCACTAAAAAACACTTACCACCTGCTGCCCTTCCATTGCTTCTCAATGAGGGTTTTTTGTATGATAACGAAGATAAACTAGTATTTTACCATAGAAGGTACAATACAATGAACACCAGCAACACTGTGTACATCACAACACAGTGATTGCTTATAAATCTGTAAATATCTGTAAATAGTAGTCTAAGTTCTCCTTTTTAATTTTAATTTCCTTTCTCATCATTATTATTTTTAGTACTTAATTTAATTTTAACTCTTGCATAAAATATAGAATATTGCCCTTTTTTAAATTGAATTTTTTGGGTTAAACTATTTAAATATTATATAATAAATTTTGTTCGATATTTTGCTAGTGGCCAATCCACAGCATAAATTTATATGATATCAGAAGGTAGCGCAAAGCCACATGTTTATTTATATAAGATAAGACTAGCAATAAGTCATTTTGTATAGGTTTAAGATTTTCTCAATAAATAATGGCTCTAGCCAAAAATGGTAAAATGGGAACACCGCGTGTTGTTGGCATTGTCCAAAATTTTTTTATTTTATTTTATTTTCTTTTTTATTTTTCTCTATTAAATAAAAAAAGAATGAAGTCGATATCTTCATTTTTAACCGAAATAGAGCCAAAATAAAAAACTCAACTGCCTATTATTTTAAGGTAAATGTAAAACATTCGCTATTGATTATGCTCAGTTGTACGTAACTAGATACAATAGTCTATGATTTCCTTTGTAAAACAAAAGTAAAATTCTTTATAAATTTGTTTCGTTTCTCAAAAAACGTAATTTAAGGAGGCAAATTTTCGCAAAATGCATTTATTTTTAACAATATTTAAGAAATTTTAACATTTATTAAAAAACAAGAATTTTTATTGTAAAATTCTTTAAAAAAATTGTCTATATTTCCAAAAAAAGGTAATTTAAGGAGCCAAATTTTCCCAAAATACATTTATTTTTAGCAATATTTAATAAATTTTAACATTTATTAAAAAAACTACAATTTTTGTTAGATTTTTTGATGCCAAATTAATACATACTGGTTATGTTCACTAATAACTAAAGGAAACAGTCAACATTTTCCTTTATAAAACGAAAATAAAACTTCTTGTTCGTTTGTGTGTTTGTGTGCAATAAGTAAACGAAATTGTTTTAAACACACAAGCAATGAAATCAATGGCCATATGAAGCAAAATAAACTATGTTTCTTCGCCAACGACCATACCACGCTGAGTACATCGGTTCTCGTCCGATCACCGAAATTAAGCAGCGTCGGGCGCGGTTAGTACTTAGATGGGGGACCGCTTGGGAACACCGCGTGTTGTTGGCATTGTCCAAAATTTTTTTATTTTATTTTATTTTCTTTTTTATTTTTCTCTATTAAATAAAAAAAGAATGAAGTCGATATCTTCATTTTTAACCGAAATAGAGCCAAAATAAAAAACTCAACTGCCTATTATTTTAAGGTAAATGTAAAACATTCGCTATTGATTATGCTCAGTTGTACGTAACTAGATACAATAGTCTATGATTTCCTTTGTAAAACAAAAGTAAAATTCTTTATAAATTTGTTTCGTTTCTCAAAAAACGTAATTTAAGGAGGCAAATTTTCGCAAAATGCATTTATTTTTAACAATATTTAAGAAATTTTAACATTTATTAAAAAACAAGAATTTTTATTGTAAAATTCTTTAAAAAAATTGTCTATATTTCCAAAAAAAGGTAATTTAAGGAGCCAAATTTTCCCAAAATACATTTATTTTTAGCAATATTTAATAAATTTTAACATTTATTAAAAAAACTACAATTTTTGTTAGATTTTTTGATGCCAAATTAATACATACTGGTTATGTTCACTAATAACTAAAGGAAACAGTCAACATTTTCCTTTATAAAACGAAAATAAAACTTCTTGTTCGTTTGTGTGTTTGTGTGCAATAAGTAAACGAAATTGTTTTAAACACACAAGCAATGAAATCAATGGCCATATGAAGCAAAATAAACTATGTTTCTTCGCCAACGACCATACCACGCTGAGTACATCGGTTCTCGTCCGATCACCGAAATTAAGCAGCGTCGGGCGCGGTTAGTACTTAGATGGGGGACCGCTTGGGAACACCGCGTGTTGTTGGCATTGTCCAAAATTTTTTTATTTTATTTTATTTTCTTTTTTATTTTTCTCTATTAAATAAAAAAAGAATGAAGTCGATATCTACATTTTTAACCGAAATAGAGCCAAAATAAAAAACTCAACTGCCTATTATTTTAAGGTAAATGTAAAACATTCGCTATTGATTATGCTCAGTTGTACGTAACTAGATACAATAGTCTATGATTTCCTTTGTAAAACAAAAGTAAAATTCTTTATAAATTTGTTTCGTTTCTCAAAAAACGTAATTTAAGGAGGCAAATTTTCGCAAAATGCATTTATTTTTAACAATATTTAAGAAATTTTAACATTTATTAAAAAACAAGAATTTTTATTGTAAAATTCTTTAAAAAAATTGTCTATATTTCCAAAAAAAGGTAATTTAAGGAGCCAAATTTTCCCAAAATACATTTATTTTTAGCAATATTTAATAAATTTTAACATTTATTAAAAAAACTACAATTTTTGTTAGATTTTTTGATGCCAAATTAATACATACTGGTTATGTTCACTAATAACTAAAGGAAACAGTCAACATTTTCCTTTATAAAACGAAAATAAAACTTCTTGTTCGTTTGTGTGTTTGTGTGCAATAAGTAAACGAAATTGTTTTAAACACACAAGCAATGAAATCAATGGCCATATGAAGCAAAATAAACTATGTTTCTTCGCCAACGACCATACCACGCTGAGTACATCGGTTCTCGTCCGATCACCGAAATTAAGCAGCGTCGGGCGCGGTTAGTACTTAGATGGGGGACCGCTTGGGAACACCGCGTGTTGTTGGCATTGTCCAAAATTTTTTTATTTTATTTTATTTTCTTTTTTATTTTTCTCTATTAAATAAAAAAAGAATGAAGTCGATATCTTCATTTTTAACCGAAATAGAGCCAAAATAAAAAACTCAACTGCCTATTATTTTAAGGTAAATGTAAAACATTCGCTATTGATTATGCTCAGTTGTACGTAACTAGATACAATAGTCTATGATTTCCTTTGTAAAACAAAAGTAAAATTCTTTATAAATTTGTTTCGTTTCTCAAAAAACGTAATTTAAGGAGGCAAATTTTCGCAAAATGCATTTATTTTTAACAATATTTAAGAAATTTTAACATTTATTAAAAAACAAGAATTTATATTGTAAAATTCTTTAAAAAAATTGTCTATATTTCCAAAAAAAGGTAATTTAAGGAGCCAAATTTTCCCAAAATACATTTATTTTTAGCAATATTTAATAAATTTTAACATTTATTAAAAAAACTACAATTTTTGTTAGATTTTTTGATGCCAAATTAATACATACTGGTTATGTTCACTAATAACTAAAGGAAACAGTCAACATTTTCCTTTATAAAACGAAAATAAAACTTCTTGTTCGTTTGTGTGTTTGTGTGCAATAAGTAAACGAAATTGTTTTAAACACACAAGCAATGAAATCAATGGCCATATGAAGCAAAATAAACTATGTTTCTTCGCCAACGACCATACCACGCTGAGTACATCGGTTCTCGTCCGATCACCGAAATTAAGCAGCGTCGGGCGCGGTTAGTACTTAGATGGGGGACCGCTTGGGAACACCGCGTGTTGTTGGCATTGTCCAAAATTTTTTTATTTTATTTTATTTTCTTTTTTATTTTTCTCTATTAAATAAAAAAAGAATGAAGTCGATATCTTCATTTTTAACCGAAATAGAGCCAAAATAAAAAACTCAACTGCCTATTATTTTAAGGTAAATGTAAAACATTCGCTATTGATTATGCTCAGTTGTACGTAACTAGATACAATAGTCTATGATTTCCTTTGTAAAACAAAAGTAAAATTCTTTATAAATTTGTTTCGTTTCTCAAAAAACGTAATTTAAGGAGGCAAATTTTCGCAAAATGCATTTATTTTTAACAATATTTAAGAAATTTTAACATTTATTAAAAAACAAGAATTTTTATTGTAAAATTCTTTAAAAAAATTGTCTATATTTCCAAAAAAAGGTAATTTAAGGAGCCAAATTTTCCCAAAATACATTTATTTTTAGCAATATTTAATAAATTTTAACATTTATTAAAAAAACTACAATTTTTGTTAGATTTTTTGATGCCAAATTAATACATACTGGTTATGTTCACTAATAACTAAAGGAAACAGTCAACATTTTCCTTTATAAAACGAAAATAAAACTTCTTGTTCGTTTGTGTGTTTGTGTGCAATAAGTAAACGAAATTGTTTTAAACACACAAGCAATGAAATCAATGGCCATATGAAGCAAAATAAACTATGTTTCTTCGCCAACGACCATACCACGCTGAGTACATCGGTTCTCGTCCGATCACCGAAATTAAGCAGCGTCGGGCGCGGTTAGTACTTAGATGGGGGACCGCTTGGGAACACCGCGTGTTGTTGGCATTGTCCAAAATTTTTTTATTTTATTTTATTTTCTTTTTTATTTTTCTCTATTAAATAAAAAAAGAATGAAGTCGATATCTTCATTTTTAACCGAAATAGAGCCAAATTAAAAAACTCAACTGCCTATTATTTTAAGGTAAATGTAAAACATTCGCTATTGATTATGCTCAGTTGTACGTAACTAGATACAATAGTCTATGATTTCCTTTGTAAAACAAAAGTAAAATTCTTTATAAATTTGTTTCGTTTCTCAAAAAACGTAATTTAAGGAGGCAAATTTTCGCAAAATGCATTTATTTTTAACAATATTTAAGAAATTTTAACATTTATTAAAAAACAAGAATTTTTATTGTAAAATTCTTTAAAAAAATTGTCTATATTTCCAAAAAAAGGTAATTTAAGGAGCCAAATTTTCCCAAAATACATTTATTTTTAGCAATATTTAATAAATTTTAACATTTATTAAAAAAACTACAATTTTTGTTAGATTTTTTGATGCCAAATTAATACATACTGGTTATGTTCACTAATAACTAAAGGAAACAGTCAACATTTTCCTTTATAAAACGAAAATAAAACTTCTTGTTCGTTTGTGTGTTTGTGTGCAATAAGTAAACGAAATTGTTTTAAACACACAAGCAATGAAATCAATGGCCATATGAAGCAAAATAAACTATGTTTCTTCGCCAACGACCATACCACGCTGAGTACATCGGTTCTCGTCCGATCACCGAAATTAAGCAGCGTCGGGCGCGGTTAGTACTTAGATGGGGGACCGCTTGGGAACACCGCGTGTTGTTGGCATTGTCCAAAATTTTTTTATTTTATTTTATTTTCTTTTTTATTTTTCTCTATTAAATAAAAAAAGAATGAAGTCGATATCTTCATTTTTAACCGAAATAGAGCCAAAATAAAAAACTCAACTGCTTATTATTTTAAGGTAAATGTAAAACATTCGCTATTGATTATGCTCAGTTGTACGTAACTAGATACAATAGTCTATGATTTCCTTTGTAAAACAAAAGTAAAATTCTTTATAAATTTGTTTCGTTTCTCAAAAAACGTAATTTAAGGAGGCAAATTTTCGCAAAATGCATTTATTTTTAACAATATTTAAGAAATTTTAACATTTATTAAAAAACAAGAATTTTTATTGTAAAATTCTTTAAAAAAATTGTCTATATTTCCAAAAAAAGGTAATTTAAGGAGCCAAATTTTCCCAAAATACATTTATTTTTAGCAATATTTAATAAATTTTAACATTTATTAAAAAAACTACAATTTTTGTTAGATTTTTTGATGCCAAATTAATACATACTGGTTATGTTCACTAATAACTAAAGGAAACAGTCAACATTTTCCTTTATAAAACGAAAATAAAACTTCTTGTTCGTTTGTGTGTTTGTGTGCAATAAGTAAACGAAATTGTTTTAAACACACAAGCAATGAAATCAATGGCCATATGAAGCAAAATAAACTATGTTTCTTCGCCAACGACCATACCACGCTGAGTACATCGGTTCTCGTCCGATCACCGAAATTAAGCAGCGTCGGGCGCGGTTAGTACTTAGATGGGGGACCGCTTGGGAACACCGCGTGTTGTTGGCATTGTCCAAAATTTTTTTATTTTATTTTATTTTCTTTTTTATTTTTCTCTATTAAATAAAAAAAGAATGAAGTCGATATCTTCATTTTTAACCGAAATAGAGCCAAAATAAAAAACTCAACTGCCTATTATTTTAAGGTAAATGTAAAACATTCGCTATTGATTATGCTCAGTTGTACGTAACTAGATACAATAGTCTATGATTTCCTTTGTAAAACAAAAGTAAAATTCTTTATAAATTTGTTTCGTTTCTCAAAAAACGTAATTTAAGGAGGCAAATTTTCGCAAAATGCATTTATTTTTAACAATATTTAAGAAATTTTAACATTTATTAAAAAACAAGAATTTTTATTGTAAAATTCTTTAAAAAAATTGTCTATATTTCCAAAAAAAGGTAATTTAAGGAGCCAAATTTTCCCAAAATACATTTATTTTTAGCAATATTTAATAAATTTTAACATTTATTAAAAAAACTACAATTTTTGTTAGATTTTTTGATGCCAAATTAATACATACTGGTTATGTTCACTAATAACTAAAGGAAACAGTCAACATTTTCCTTTATAAAACGAAAATAAAACTTCTTGTTCGTTTGTGTGTTTGTGTGCAATAAGTAAACGAAATTGTTTTAAACACACAAGCAATGAAATCAATGGCCATATGAAGCAAAATAAACTATGTTTCTTCGCCAACGACCATACCACGCTGAGTACATCGGTTCTCGTCCGATCACCGAAATTAAGCAGCGTCGGGCGCGGTTAGTACTTAGATGGGGGACCGCTTGGGAACACCGCGTGTTGTTGGCATTGTCCAAAATTTTTTTATTTTATTTTATTTTCTTTTTTATTTTTCTCTATTAAATAAAAAAAGAATGAAGTCGATATCTTCATTTTTAACCGAAATAGAGCCAAATTAAAAAACTCAACTGCCTATTATTTTAAGGTAAATGTAAAACATTCGCTATTGATTATGCTCAGTTGTACGTAACTAGATACAATAGTCTATGATTTCCTTTGTAAAACAAAAGTAAAATTCTTTATAAATTTGTTTCGTTTCTCAAAAAACGTAATTTAAGGAGGCAAATTTTCGCAAAATGCATTTATTTTTAACAATATTTAAGAAATTTTAACATTTATTAAAAAACAAGAATTTTTATTGTAAAATTCTTTAAAAAAATTGTCTATATTTCCAAAAAAAGGTAATTTAAGGAGCCAAATTTTCCCAAAATACATTTATTTTTAGCAATATTTAATAAATTTTAACATTTATTAAAAAAACTACAATTTTTGTTAGATTTTTTGATGCCAAATTAATACATACTGGTTATGTTCACTAATAACTAAAGGAAACAGTCAACATTTTCCTTTATAAAACGAAAATAAAACTTCTTGTTCGTTTGTGTGTTTGTGTGCAATAAGTAAACGAAATTGTTTTAAACACACAAGCAATGAAATCAATGGCCATATGAAGCAAAATAAACTATGTTTCTTCGCCAACGACCATACCACGCTGAGTACATCGGTTCTCGTCCGATCACCGAAATTAAGCAGCGTCGGGCGCGGTTAGTACTTAGATGGGGGACCGCTTGGGAACACCGCGTGTTGTTGGCATTGTCCAAAATTTTTTTATTTTATTTTATTTTCTTTTTTATTTTTCTCTATTAAATAAAAAAAGAATGAAGTCGATATCTTCATTTTTAACCGAAATAGAGCCAAAATAAAAAACTCAACTGCCTATTATTTTAAGGTAAATGTAAAACATTCGCTATTGATTATGCTCAGTTGTACGTAACTAGATACAATAGTCTATGATTTCCTTTGTAAAACAAAAGTAAAATTCTTTATAAATTTGTTTCGTTTCTCAAAAAACGTAATTTAAGGAGGCAAATTTTCGCAAAATGCATTTATTTTTAACAATATTTAAGAAATTTTAACATTTATTAAAAAACAAGAATTTTTATTGTAAAATTCTTTAAAAAAATTGTCTATATTTCCAAAAAAAGGTAATTTAAGGAGCCAAATTTTCCCAAAATACATTTATTTTTAGCAATATTTAATAAATTTTAACATTTATTAAAAAAAACTACAATTTTTGTTAGATTTTTTGATGCCAAATTAATACATACTGGTTATGTTCACTAATAACTAAAGGAAACAGTCAACATTTTCCTTTATAAAACGAAAATAAAACTTCTTGTTCGTTTGTGTGTTTGTGTGCAATAAGTAAACGAAATTGTTTTAAACACACAAGCAATGAAATCAATGGCCATATGAAGCAAAATAAACTATGTTTCTTCGCCAACGACCATACCACGCTGAGTACATCGGTTCTCGTCCGATCACCGAAATTAAGCAGCGTCGGGCGCGGTTAGTACTTAGATGGGGGACCGCTTGGGAACACCGCGTGTTGTTGGCATTGTCCAAAATTTTTTTATTTTATTTTATTTTCTTTTTTATTTTTCTCTATTAAATAAAAAAAGAATGAAGTCGATATCTTCATTTTTAACCGAAATAGAGCCAAAATAAAAAACTCAACTGCCTATTATTTTAAGGTAAATGTAAAACATTCGCTATTGATTATGCTCAGTTGTACGTAACTAGATACAATAGTCTATGATTTCCTTTGTAAAACAAAAGTAAAATTCTTTATAAATTTGTTTCGTTTCTCAAAAAACGTAATTTAAGGAGGCAAATTTTCGCAAAATGCATTTATTTTTAACAATATTTAAGAAATTTTAACATTTATTAAAAAACAAGAATTTTTATTGTAAAATTCTTTAAAAAAATTGTCTATATTTCCAAAAAAAGGTAATTTAAGGAGCCAAATTTTCCCAAAATACATTTATTTTTAGCAATATTTAATAAATTTTAACATTTATTAAAAAAAACTACAATTTTTGTTAGATTTTTTGATGCCAAATTAATACATACTGGTTATGTTCACTAATAACTAAAGGAAACAGTCAACATTTTCCTTTATAAAACGAAAATAAAACTTCTTGTTCGTTTGTGTGTTTGTGTGCAATAAGTAAACGAAATTGTTTTAAACACACAAGCAATGAAATCAATGGCCATATGAAGCAAAATAAACTATGTTTCTTCGCCAACGACCATACCACGCTGAGTACATCGGTTCTCGTCCGATCACCGAAATTAAGCAGCGTCGGGCGCGGTTAGTACTTAGATGGGGGACCGCTTGGGAACACCGCGTGTTGTTGGCATTGTCCAAAATTTTTTTATTTTATTTTATTTTCTTTTTTATTTTTCTCTATTAAATAAAAAAAGAATGAAGTCGATATCTTCATTTTTAACCGAAATAGAGCCAAAATAAAAAACTCAACTGCCTATTATTTTAAGGTAAATGTAAAACATTCGCTATTGATTATGCTCAGTTGTACGTAACTAGATACAATAGTCTATGATTTCCTTTGTAAAACAAAAGTAAAATTCTTTATAAATTTGTTTCGTTTCTCAAAAAACGTAATTTAAGGAGGCAAATTTTCGCAAAATGCATTTATTTTTAACAATATTTAAGAAATTTTAACATTTATTAAAAAACAAGAATTTTTATTGTAAAATTCTTTAAAAAAATTGTCTATATTTCCAAAAAAAGGTAATTTAAGGAGCCAAATTTTCCCAAAATACATTTATTTTTAGCAATATTTAATAAATTTTAACATTTATTAAAAAAACTACAATTTTTGTTAGATTTTTTGATGCCAAATTAATACATACTGGTTATGTTCACTAATAACTAAAGGAAACAGTCAACATTTTCCTTTATAAAACGAAAATAAAACTTCTTGTTCGTTTGTGTGTTTGTGTGCAATAAGTAAACGAAATTGTTTTAAACACACAAGCAATGAAATCAATGGCCATATGAAGCAAAATAAACTATGTTTCTTCGCCAACGACCATACCACGCTGAGTACATCGGTTCTCGTCCGATCACCGAAATTAAGCAGCGTCGGGCGCGGTTAGTACTTAGATGGGGGACCGCTTGGGAACACCGCGTGTTGTTGGCATTGTCCAAAATTTTTTTATTTTATTTTATTTTCTTTTTTATTTTTCTCTATTAAATAAAAAAAGAATGAAGTCGATATCTTCATTTTTAACCGAAATAGAGCCAAAATAAAAAACTCAACTGCCTATTATTTTAAGGTAAATGTAAAACATTCGCTATTGATTATGCTCAGTTGTACGTAACTAGATACAATAGTCTATGATTTCCTTTGTAAAACAAAAGTAAAATTCTTTATAAATTTGTTTCGTTTCTCAAAAAACGTAATTTAAGGAGGCAAATTTTCGCAAAATGCATTTATTTTTAACAATATTTAAGAAATTTTAACATTTATTAAAAAACAAGAATTTTTATTGTAAAATTCTTTAAAAAAATTGTCTATATTTCCAAAAAAAGGTAATTTAAGGAGCCAAATTTTCCCAAAATACATTTATTTTTAGCAATATTTAATAAATTTTAACATTTATTAAAAAAACTACAATTTTTGTTAGATTTTTTGATGCCAAATTAATACATACTGGTTATGTTCACTAATAACTAAAGGAAACAGTCAACATTTTCCTTTATAAAACGAAAATAAAACTTCTTGTTCGTTTGTGTGTTTGTGTGCAATAAGTAAACGAAATTGTTTTAAACACACAAGCAATGAAATCAATGGCCATATGAAGCAAAATAAACTATGTTTCTTCGCCAACGACCATACCACGCTGAGTACATCGGTTCTCGTCCGATCACCGAAATTAAGCAGCGTCGGGCGCGGTTAGTACTTAGATGGGGGACCGCTTGGGAACACCGCGTGTTGTTGGCATTGTCCAAAATTTTTTTATTTTATTTTATTTTCTTTTTTATTTTTCTCTATTAAATAAAAAAAGAATGAAGTCGATATCTTCATTTTTAACCGAAATAGAGCCAAAATAAAAAACTCAACTGCCTATTATTTTAAGGTAAATGTAAAACATTCGCTATTGATTATGCTCAGTTGTACGTAACTAGATACAATAGTCTATGATTTCCTTTGTAAAACAAAAGTAAAATTCTTTATAAATTTGTTTCGTTTCTCAAAAAACGTAATTTAAGGAGGCAAATTTTCGCAAAATGCATTTATTTTTAACAATATTTAAGAAATTTTAACATTTATTAAAAAACAAGAATTTTTATTGTAAAATTCTTTAAAAAAATTGTCTATATTTCCAAAAAAAGGTAATTTAAGGAGCCAAATTTTCCCAAAATACATTTATTTTTAGCAATATTTAATAAATTTTAACATTTATTAAAAAAACTACAATTTTTGTTAGATTTTTTGATGCCAAATTAATACATACTGGTTATGTTCACTAATAACTAAAGGAAACAGTCAACATTTTCCTTTATAAAACGAAAATAAAACTTCTTGTTCGTTTGTGTGTTTGTGTGCAATAAGTAAACGAAATTGTTTTAAACACACAAGCAATGAAATCAATGGCCATATGAAGCAAAATAAACTATGTTTCTTCGCCAACGACCATACCACGCTGAGTACATCGGTTCTCGTCCGATCACCGAAATTAAGCAGCGTCGGGCGCGGTTAGTACTTAGATGGGGGACCGCTTGGGAACACCGCGTGTTGTTGGCATTGTCCAAAATT
Organism: Musca autumnalis; assembly: GCF_047663935.1. NCBI lineage: Eukaryota > Metazoa > Arthropoda > Insecta > Diptera > Muscidae > Musca > Musca autumnalis. The sequence continues at coordinate 308,740 of NW_027412453.1, read as the reverse complement.
TTTTTATTTTATTTTATTTTCTTTTTTATTTTTCTCTATTAAATAAAAAAAGAATGAAGTCGATATCTTCATTTTTAACCGAAATAGAGCCAAAATAAAAAACTCAACTGCCTATTATTTTAAGGTAAATGTAAAACATTCGCTATTGATTATGCTCAGTTGTACGTAACTAGATACAATAGTCTATGATTTCCTTTGTAAAACAAAAGTAAAATTCTTTATAAATTTGTTTCGTTTCTCAAAAAACGTAATTTAAGGAGGCAAATTTTCGCAAAATGCATTTATTTTTAACAATATTTAAGAAATTTTAACATTTATTAAAAAACAAGAATTTTTATTGTAAAATTCTTTAAAAAAATTGTCTATATTTCCAAAAAAAGGTAATTTAAGGAGCCAAATTTTCCCAAAATACATTTATTTTTAGCAATATTTAATAAATTTTAACATTTATTAAAAAAACTACAATTTTTGTTAGATTTTTTGATGCCAAATTAATACATACTGGTTATGTTCACTAATAACTAAAGGAAACAGTCAACATTTTCCTTTATAAAACGAAAATAAAACTTCTTGTTCGTTTGTGTGTTTGTGTGCAATAAGTAAACGAAATTGTTTTAAACACACAAGCAATGAAATCAATGGCCATATGAAGCAAAATAAACTATGTTTCTTCGCCAACGACCATACCACGCTGAGTACATCGGTTCTCGTCCGATCACCGAAATTAAGCATTCTGTGTTGTGCTGTCGTGAAGTGAAGATCGAAATATCAAATAGTGAAAAGTGATTATTTGTGATAATAACTAGTGGCAGTGAAAAATCTTATCTTTTAAGATAAGTAGAGATAAAAAATTTTGTTGAATTATTCAAGAAATTGAATAATATTGGCAGTTTTTGTGTGGTCTCTCAAACCATTGAGAACCGCATAGAAGGCAGAGGAGATGGACTTTATACTAGATCCTGGCGAAACGGCAGCACAAGGTGATGTGGTTGTTTCCAACAACATAAACAGTCCACAGCTGGCGGGCGAAGTTAATCCCGTCAGCACACCAGAGTCGACGCTAAAACCTTTTAACGGCGTCAAACCAGCAAGAAGACGAATTTCTGTTACAACAAACTTGGCAGCAAATTCAAATATGCAGACTCCAGAGTCGATGGCAACTAAAACCATCGGCGTCAGCGAAGTCGTTGGCGGTGGTAATGAAGTGGTGTCCGATGCAAGCAGCAAAGCGGACGGATTCTCCGTTGTAGAATCACGCAAAAGGAGAAAGAAGAAGAATAGTGATGAAGAATCATCCGAAGTCATGAAACTGAATGCGCAAATTAAACAATTGCAGAAGGCATTAGCTGAAGCAAAAGAGTATATCAACATGCTAACTTTTAAATATGCTGAACTGGTAGAGCAGTCTAAAAATACTGCAAGAACAAAAGAAGCTGAGTCAATGGCAATTGACACATTAGCCAGTCAAGGTGACTGGGCTGCTGAGGTAGCCGAAAACCTCAGTACGGCGATGATGAACAATGGTACTGCACCGCCGGTAGTACCCAACAAGGCACAGGGCGAGGCCTACATCTCCCAGCATCGAGTGGACACGAAGGTCCCACAGCAACAACAAGTGAAGACGGCAGAAAGTGCTAAGTTCAGTTGCCCCCAGAGTACAGAAGCGGCAGCAAATATTTTGACGGCGACATCAACCACTGCAAAAGGCACGAAAGGCGCGGTGTCGAATGCAAAAAAGAATACAACAAATGTCAAGAAGGATGTGAAATTGCCTCCAATCACGGTGTACGGAGTCAGCCAAAAGCAGATGAAAGATTTATTAGACCAAAAATTGGGCCGTGGTAAGTTTACAATTGATATGGTTAGAAAGGATGTTTTAGCAATCAAAATAGTAGGGATAGAGAACTTCCAAGCTATTAGACAATTATTAATGGATAGGAAGTATGATTTTCATACTCACACACCCAAAGAATTGTTGCCACATACGTTAGCAATATATAGATTATCAAATGAGTTTTCCCAACAAAGTGTTGAAGATTTTCTCCTTAATGAAACTGGCATTCAGATGGAGTTATTGGGACTGCGCAATATTTCTGAGAGCAAATGGCTCCTAAATTTAGGCAGAAATTCCGATATTAAAAGTGTTTTCAAACTAAAGGATATCTTTGGTTGTAACGTTATCATACGCAGGGAAAAGAGTAAAGGTTATATGCAGTGTTTCCGTTGCCAGAGATTCGGGCATATTGCTTCAAACTGCGGTATGCCTGAACGCTGTGTTAAGTGCGGTGGTCCACATCGCTCAGCAGATTGTTCCCTAGCTTCCAAGGAACAAGAATTAAGCGGTGCTGTAGAAAAACAGCCTATTCGTTGCGTCAATTGTGACGCCGAGGGCCATACTGCGGGTTCCCCCGACTGCCCAAAGAAAAAAGCTTATTTAGCTAAAATTACAAATAAGAAGGTAGAGGCCGCCGCTAAGAAGGAGGCGCGCTCAATTCATCTCGCAACCGTACGAGAAAATATATCATATGCTGCTGCAATGGGTGCTCGTCCCAACCCTAAGCCAGCAGCACCAGCTTCCAGGTTGACGATTCCCCCCAAATCGAATGCTGGCATGCAACCACAGCCAAATGGTTACATGTTTGAAGCTTGTAAGAAAAGGTTCGGTGATTGTTTCTTTGAAACTATGGTTAAATTCAGAGAGTTTTCTCCGCAATTTAGACGTATTGCTGCGGAAAAGGGAGAAGAGGAAGCCGTAAAGGCTTTACAATATAGTATGCTTTATAATGTCTAACAATATTAAATGTTTTTTCCTTAACGCGAATTCGCTAGTTTCTATAACTCGTCGACATTACTTAAAGAACTTTATAAATGAACACAAACCAGAAATTTTATTAATTGCTGAGCATAAGCTTGCACATAGGCATAATTTTATACTTGAGGGATTTCAAATATTTAAACAAATTAGAGAAGAAGGTGGTGGAGGGACTGCTATTTTTATTAAGGAAGGTTTACGGTGTGACAGAATAGTTCTGACTACTGGACAAATTGAAAACTGCTGTGTAAAGGTATGGAGGGAGAATGGATCTCAAATCACATTTGCCTCTTTATACCATCGTCCGGGTATAGCATTTCGACCAGCTGATCTTGACCCTATATTAAACTTAGGTAGTACAGGTGAGGTGGTCATAGGTATGGACCTTAATGCAAAGCACCCCTCATGGGGTGGTAACATAACTGACAGCAGGGGTCGGGCTTTGGATAATCACCTTATCCAATATCCGAATTTTAGAGCATACCCTGCGAACAGACCAACTAGGCCGAATATTAGTACAGATTCGTACATTGACTTTTTTCTGATTACCCCCGGAATCTTTTTGGAGACGGGAGATAGCCCTTTAAGATCCTTTGACTTCGAATCTGACCATAGAGCCATTGAGATCACAATCATCGGTGGCAATCTGGTCAGATCTGAAGTTCGCACGTACAATGACTATAGTCATATGAACGTGCGAAATTTTCAAAGGAAAATCCGCCAAGGTCTTCAAACCTGTGCCTTGCCTACCAACCGAAATGTTAGCATAGAGGAGATTGATGAGAGCATCGATGAACTCTCCAATATTTTTCGAGATGCCATAGATACCTCTGTTCCCAAAGTGCGTGCGGGAAAAGGGGTTCTTGGGAACTTACCTCCTCGAATTATGAGGTTCATTCGTGAGAGACGTAGGGTAACCCGAACTTTACGTAGAACTACAGACCCTGATCGTATTCCTATACTAAGGGCAGATATAAGAAATATGGACAAAATAATACATGACTCCATAATTATATTTGAGAGGGAGAGGAAGAAAAGCTTCCTACAAAATATAAGAGTTGACAGTAAGACATACAGTAATGTAAAGCGAATGGCAGGTCTTGCAAGGAGGGATCCTGTGGGAGACCTTCTTGACTCAAACTCAAATCGAGTTTATAATGAAAATGTAAAAGCTGAACTCTTAGCTGATCATGCTGAGCAAGTGTACTTAGATAATACGGGGACTAATGGCAGTAGCTTCAGGCAGTCTTTAGTAAATGGTACAATGGGAATTGAGAATCATCTGCCACTAATCACATTCTCAGAAAATTTTCCGGCTGACGGGTCCTCCATTGTAGATGACATGTCTTGGGAGGACTATGGATTTGTAAAAAATGAAGATGTTGGACATGCCCTCTCAGCAAGGCCATCCAAAAAATCAACTGGACTCGACAATATCCCTGATATTGCACTCAAAAAAGCTGGCAATGCCATAATAACATTCCTTGTGATACTTTTTAACCATTGCCTAAATTTGGGATATTTCCCAAAGGCATGGAAAGCCGCTATGATGGTACCGATTCTAAAGCCTGGGTCTGATCCTGCCCTCTGTGCAAGTTATCGACCGATTTCGCTTCTATCTCCTTTTGGGAAGTTATATGAATTCATTATCCTACATAGGATTAAAAAACATGTAAAGATGAGAGGGACCCTAAAGGACACCCAATTTGGTTTCAGGCCTGAGCACTCGACCTCCCACGCTCTATCTGCATTTGCAGATTACGTGAGTGATGGTCTTAACAGAAAGAAAGGCACTATCGCGGTAGGATTAGACTTCTCCAAAGCCTTTGACACCGTCTGGCATGAGGGGATCCTACACAAGCTGCAACGGTTTGGCTTCAACAGACAAACATGCAGACTTGTCGCGAGTTTTTTAAAGGGTCGGTCCTTTAGGGTCAAAGTGGCCGACCGGCTATCCAGCTCCAGAATTGTTAAAGCAGGTGTCCCACAGGGATCCTTATTAGGACCCATGCTTTTTAATATATATGTCAGCGACATACCCGATCCTCCACAGGGTGGCCTTTTGCTGACATACGCCGATGATGTATTGCTGGCACTACGAGGCGCTAGTGCCAGAATTATAAATAATACATTGAATTTATATCTGGAAGATCTACACCAATATTTTAGAAAATGGGGGCTAAGATTAAATCCTAGAAAATGTACTGCGGTTTTATTTAAGGGAATACCAAAAACAACCTACCCGAATTTTAATTCATATGCACCAACCATAGAAATAGGTGGAGAATCGATCCGTAACTCAGATAGTATAAAATATCTTGGGGTCATTTTCCATGATAGATTTGACTACTGTAGACATGTGGACTACATGTTGAGAAAGGCAAAGGGGATATTCTTTGGCTACCAAAAGCTGCTGAGTATGAGGGAGGGACTCTCAGCTGAAGTCAAGTTCCTCATTTACAAACAGATTATCAGGCCTACACTAGCATACGCCTTCCCCGCATGGTTTGGATTATCATCCTGCCAAATGGACAGGCTAAGAAGGTGGGAAAGAAAAATAATCCGATCATGCCTGGGACTAGGCCCAACTATTCTTGAAGATGGCACTTTTAGGAGCCCTTCATGTCGAAGAGTTTATGATGGCTACCAATGTGACCGTATCGATGTGTTCCTTGTAAAAGGAGCCTTACGGTTCCTAGATAAAAGTACTGACATTGATAACGACATTATCAAAGAATTCCTTGCCTGCGAAGAGGACATTGAAATGATTAAGACTTGGAAGTATTTGCCACCTGCAGCCCTCCAGAAACTTAATGATGAGAACTTACTCTTTAGTGAGGGAAAACTCATTTTTTATCATCGAAGGTACCACAGCTTTAACATGGAAGATACTGTGTATATTACCACACAATAAAATATGTCGAACTAGGGTTAAGTTGATTACCACGGCCCAATAATAAAAACTGTAAATATTAATATTAGTTAACACTAGAATAAGTTGTAAATAGTAAATTAAGTTTGTAGCTTTAAGTAGTAGTTTTAAGTACTTATAAAAAAACTGAATTCCTTTTTTTAATAGTTCTAATTTTCAAGGATTATTTAATTGAATTTATCTGAAATATAATAAAGCAGTCTTGTTGCAGTTAAACTCAACATATAAAAATTGAAATTTTAAGGCCTGAAACTGTATTAGGCATATTGATATAAGCAGATAGAAATAAGTCACAATTTCTTGTATAGATGTAAGATGTTTTGAACTAATAAATGTGGCTAAGCCAAAAATCAAAAAAAAACCGAAATTAAGCAGCGTCGGGCGCGGTTAGTACTTAGATGGGGGACCGCTTGGGAACACCGCGTGTTGTTGGCATTGTCCAAAATTTTTTTATTTTATTTTATTTTCTTTTTTATTTTTCTCTATTAAATAAAAAAAGAATGAAGTCGATATCTTCATTTTTAACCGAAATAGAGCCAAAATAAAAAACTCAACTGCCTATTATTTTAAGGTAAATGTAAAACATTCGCTATTGATTATGCTCAGTTGTACGTAACTAGATACAATAGTCTATGATTTCCTTTGTAAAACAAAAGTAAAATTCTTTATAAATTTGTTTCGTTTCTCAAAAAACGTAATTTAAGGAGGCAAATTTTCGCAAAATGCATTTATTTTTAACAATATTTAAGAAATTTTAACATTTATTAAAAAACAAGAATTTTTATTGTAAAATTCTTTAAAAAAATTGTCTATATTTCCAAAAAAAGGTAATTTAAGGAGCCAAATTTTCCCAAAATACATTTATTTTTAGCAATATTTAATAAATTTTAACATTTATTAAAAAAACTACAATTTTTGTTAGATTTTTTGATGCCAAATTAATACATACTGGTTATGTTCACTAATAACTAAAGGAAACAGTCAACATTTTCCTTTATAAAACGAAAATAAAACTTCTTGTTCGTTTGTGTGTTTGTGTGCAATAAGTAAACGAAATTGTTTTAAACACACAAGCAATGAAATCAATGGCCATATGAAGCAAAATAAACTATGTTTCTTCGCCAACGACCATACCACGCTGAGTACATCGGTTCTCGTCCGATCACCGAAATTAAGCAGCGTCGGGCGCGGTTAGTACTTAGATGGGGGACCGCTTGGGAACACCGCGTGTTGTTGGCATTGTCCAAAATTTTTTTATTTTATTTTATTTTCTTTTTTATTTTTCTCTATTAAATAAAAAAAGAATGAAGTCGATATCTTCATTTTTAACCGAAATAGAGCCAAATTAAAAAACTCAACTGCCTATTATTTTAAGGTAAATGTAAAACATTCGCTATTGATTATGCTCAGTTGTACGTAACTAGATACAATAGTCTATGATTTCCTTTGTAAAACAAAAGTAAAATTCTTTATAAATTTGTTTCGTTTCTCAAAAAACGTAATTTAAGGAGGCAAATTTTCGCAAAATGCATTTATTTTTAACAATATTTAAGAAATTTTAACATTTATTAAAAAACAAGAATTTTTATTGTAAAATTCTTTAAAAAAATTGTCTATATTTCCAAAAAAAGGTAATTTAAGGAGCCAAATTTTCCCAAAATACATTTATTTTTAGCAATATTTAATAAATTTTAACATTTATTAAAAAAACTACAATTTTTGTTAGATTTTTTGATGCCAAATTAATACATACTGGTTATGTTCACTAATAACTAAAGGAAACAGTCAACATTTTCCTTTATAAAACGAAAATAAAACTTCTTGTTCGTTTGTGTGTTTGTGTGCAATAAGTAAACGAAATTGTTTTAAACACACAAGCAATGAAATCAATGGCCATATGAAGCAAAATAAACTATGTTTCTTCGCCAACGACCATACCACGCTGAGTACATCGGTTCTCGTCCGATCACCGAAATTAAGCAGCGTCGGGCGCGGTTAGTACTTAGATGGGGGACCGCTTGGGAACACCGCGTGTTGTTGGCATTGTCCAAAATTTTTTTATTTCATTTTATTTTCTTTTTTATTTTTCTCTATTAAATAAAAAAATAATGAAGTCGATATCTTCATTTTTAACCGAAATAGAGCCAAAATAAAAAACTCAACTGCTTATTATTTTAAGGTAAATGTAAAACATTCGCTATTGATTATGCTCAGTTGTATGTAGCTAGATACAAAAGTCTATGATTTCCTTTGTAAAACAAAAGTAAAATTCTTTATAAATTTGTTTCGTTTCTCAAAAAAGGAAATTTAAGGAGGCAAATTTTCGCAAAATGCATTTATTTTTAACAATATTTAAGAAATTTTAACATTTATTAAAAAACAAGAATTTTTATTGTAAATTTCTTTAAAAAATTTGTCTTAATTTCCAAAAAAGGTATTTTAGGGAGCCAAATTTTCCCAAAATACATTTATTTTTAGCAAAATTTAATAAATTTTAACATTTATTAAAAAAACTACAATTTTTGTTAGATTTTTTGATGCCAAATTAATACATACTGGTTATGTTCACTAATAACTAAAGGAAACAGTCAACATTTTCCTTTATAAAACGAAAATAAAACTTCTTGTTCGTTTGTGTGTTTGTGTGCAATAAGTAAACGAAATTGTCTTAAACACACAAGCAATGAAATCAATGGCCATATGAAACAAAATAAACTATGTTTCTTCGCCAACGACCATACCACGCTGAGTACATCGGTTCTCGTCCGATCACCGAAATTAAGCAGCGTCGGGCGCGGTTAGTACTTAGATGGGGGACCGCTTGGGAACACCGCGTGTTGTTGGCATTGTCCAAAATTTTTTTATTTCATTTTATTTTCTTTTTTATTTTTCTCTATTAAATAAAAAAAGAATGAAGTCGATATCTTCATTTTTAACCGAAATAGAGCCAAAATAAAAAACTCAACTGCTTATTATTTTAAGGTAAATGTAAAACATTCGCTATTGATTATGCTCAGTTGTATGTAGCTAGATACAAAAGTCTATGATTTCCTTTGTAAAACAAAAGTAAAATTCTTTATAAATTTGTTTCGTTTCTCAAAAAAGGTAATTTAAGGAGGCAAATTTTCGCAAAATGCATTTATTTTTAACAATATTTAAGAAATTTTAACATTTATTAAAAAACAAGAATTTTTATTGTAAATTTCTTTAAAAAATTTGTCTTAATTTCCAAAAAAGGTATTTTAGGGAGCCAAATTTTCCCAAAATACATTTATTTTTAGCAAAATTTAATAAATTTTAACATTTATTAAAAAAACTACAATTTTTGTTAGATTTTTTGATGCCAAATTAATACATACTGGTTATGTTCACTAATAACTAAAGGAAACAGTCAACATTTTCCTTTATAAAACGAAAATAAAACTTCTTGTTCGTTTGTGTGTTTGTGTGCAATAAGTAAACGAAATTGTCTTAAACACACAAGCAATGAAATCAATGGCCATATGAAACAAAATAAACTATGTTTCTTCGCCAACGACCATACCACGCTGAGTACATCGGTTCTCGTCCGATCACCGAAATTAAGCAGCGTCGGGCGCGGTTAGTACTTAGATGGGGGACCGCTTGGGAACACCGCGTGTTGTTGGCATTGTCCAAAATTTTTTTATTTCATTTTATTTTCTTTTTTATTTTTCTCTATTAAATAAAAAAAGAATGAAGTCGATATCTTCATTTTTAACCGAAATAGAGCCAAAATAAAAAACTCAACTGCTTATTATTTTAAGGTAAATGTAAAACATTCGCTATTGATTATGCTCAGTTGTATGTAGCTAGATACAAAAGTCTATGATTTCCTTTGTAAAACAAAAGTAAAATTCTTTATAAATTTGTTTCGTTTCTCAAAAAAGGTAATTTAAGGAGGCAAATTTTCGCAAAATGCATTTATTTTTAACAATATTTAAGAAATTTTAACATTTATTAAAAAACAAGAATTTTTATTGTAAATTTCTTTAAAAAATTTGTCTTAATTTCCAAAAAAGGTATTTTAGGGAGCCAAATTTTCCCAAAATACATTTATTTTTACCAAAATTTAATAAATTTTAACATTTATTAAAAAAACTACAATTTTTGTTAGATTTTTTGATGCCAAATTAATACATACTGGTTATGTTCACTAATAACTAAAGGAAACAGTCAACATTTTCCTTTATAAAACGAAAATAAAACTTCTTGTTCGTTTGTGTGTTTGTGTGCAATAAGTAAACGAAATTGTCTTAAACACACAAGCAATGAAATCAATGGCCATATGAAACAAAATAAACTATGTTTCTTCGCCAACGACCATACCACGCTGAGTACATCGGTTCTCGTCCGATCACCGAAATTAAGCAGCGTCGGGCGCGGTTAGTACTTAGATGGGGGACCGCTTGGGAACACCGCGTGTTGTTGGCATTGTCCAAAATTTTTTTATTTCATTTTATTTTCTTTTTTATTTTTCTCTATTAAATAAAAAAAGAATGAAGTCGATATCTTCATTTTTAACCGAAATAGAGCCAAAATAAAAAACTCAACTGCTTATTATTTTAAGGTAAATGTAAAACATTCGCTATTGATTATGCTCAGTTGTATGTAGCTAGATACAAAAGTCTATGATTTCCTTTGTAAAACAAAAGTAAAATTCTTTATAAATTTGTTTCGTTTCTCAAAAAAGGTAATTTAAGGAGGCAAATTTTCGCAAAATGCATTTATTTTTAACAATATTTAAGAAATTTTAACATTTATTAACAAACAAGAATTTTTATTGTAAATTTCTTTAAAAAATTTGTCTTAATTTCCAAAAAAGGTATTTTAGGGAGCCAAATTTTCCCAAAATACATTTATTTTTAGCAAAATTTAATAAATTTTAACATTTATTAAAAAAACTACAATTTTTGTTAGATTTTTTGATGCCAAATTAATACATACTGGTTATGTTCACTAATAACTAAAGGAAACAGTCAACATTTTCCTTTATAAAACGAAAATAAAACTTCTTGTTCGTTTGTGTGTTTGTGTGCAATAAGTAAACGAAATTGTCTTAAACACACAAGCAATGAAATCAATGGCCATATGAAACAAAATAAACTATGTTTCTTCGCCAACGACCATACCACGCTGAGTACATCGGTTCTCGTCCGATCACCGAAATTAAGCAGCGTCGGGCGCGGTTAGTACTTAGATGGGGGACCGCTTGGGAACACCGCGTGTTGTTGGCATTGTCCAAAATTTTTTTATTTCATTTTATTTTCTTTTTTATTTTTCTCTATTAAATAAAAAAAGAATGAAGTCGATATCTTCATTTTTAACCGAAATAGAGCCAAAATAAAAAACTCAACTGCTTATTATTTTAAGGTAAATGTAAAACATTCGCTATTGATTATGCTCAGTTGTATGTAGCTAGATACAAAAGTCTATGATTTCCTTTGTAAAACAAAAGTAAAATTCTTTATAAATTTGTTTCGTTTCTCAAAAAAGGTAATTTAAGGAGGCAAATTTTCGCAAAATGCATTTATTTTTAACAATATTTAAGAAATTTTAACATTTATTAAAAAACAAGAATTTTTATTGTAAATTTCTTTAAAAAATTTGTCTTAATTTCCAAAAAAGGTATTTTAGGGAGCCAAATTTTCCCAAAATACATTTATTTTTAGCAAAATTTAATAAATTTTAACATTTATTAAAAAAACTACAATTTTTGTTAGATTTTTTGATGCCAAATTAATACATACTGGTTATGTTCACTAATAACTAAAGGAAACAGTCAACATTTTCCTTTATAAAACGAAAATAAAACTTCTTGTTCGTTTGTGTGTTTGTGTGCAATAAGTAAACGAAATTGTCTTAAACACACAAGCAATGAAATCAATGGCCATATGAAACAAAATAAACTATGTTTCTTCGCCAACGACCATACCACGCTGAGTACATCGGTTCTCGTCCGATCACCGAAATTAAGCAGCGTCGGGCGCGGTTAGTACTTAGATGGGGGACCGCTTGGGAACACCGCGTGTTGTTGGCATTGTCCAAAATTTTTTTATTTCATTTTATTTTCTTTTTTATTTTTCTCTATTAAATAAAAAAAGAATGAAGTCGATATCTTCATTTTTAACCGAAATAGAGCCAAAATAAAAAACTCAACTGCTTATTATTTTAAGGTAAATGTAAAACATTCGCTATTGATTATGCTCAGTTGTATGTAGCTAGATACAAAAGTCTATGATTTCCTTTGTAAAACAAAAGTAAAATTCTTTATAAATTTGTTTCGTTTCTCAAAAAAGGTAATTTAAGGAGGCAAATTTTCGCAAAATGCATTTATTTTTAACAATATTTAAGAAATTTTAACATTTATTAAAAAACAAGAATTTTTATTGTAAATTTCTTTAAAAAATTTGTCTTAATTTCCAAAAAAGGTATTTTAGGGAGCCAAATTTTCCCAAAATACATTTATTTTTAGCAAAATTTAATAAATTTTAACATTTATTAAAAAAACTACAATTTTTGTTAGATTTTTTGATGCCAAATTAATACATACTGGTTATGTTCACTAATAACTAAAGGAAACAGTCAACATTTTCCTTTATAAAACGAAAATAAAACTTCTTGTTCGTTTGTGTGTTTGTGTGCAATAAGTAAACGAAATTGTCTTAAACACACAAGCAATGAAATCAATGGCCATATGAAACAAAATAAACTATGTTTCTTCGCCAACGACCATACCACGCTGAGTACATCGGTTCTCGTCCGATCACCGAAATTAAGCAGCGTCGGGCGCGGTTAGTACTTAGATGGGGGACCGCTTGGGAACACCGCGTGTTGTTGGCATTGTCCAAAATTTTTTTATTTCATTTTATTTTCTTTTTTATTTTTCTCTATTAAATAAAAAAAGAATGAAGTCGATATCTTCATTTTTAACCGAAATAGAGCCAAAATAAAAAACTCAACTGCTTATTATTTTAAGGTAAATGTAAAACATTCGCTATTGATTATGCTCAGTTGTATGTAGCTAGATACAAATGTCTATGATTTCCTTTGTAAAACAAAAGTAAAATTCTTTATAAATTTGTTTCGTTTCTCAAAAAAGGTAATTTAAGGAGGCAAATTTTCGCAAAATGCATTTATTTTTAACAATATTTAAGAAATTTTAACATTTATTAAAAAACAAGAATTTTTATTGTAAATTTCTTTAAAAAATTTGTCTTAATTTCCAAAAAAGGTATTTTAGGGAGCCAAATTTTCCCAAAATACATTTATTTTTAGCAAAATTTAATAAATTTTAACATTTATTAAAAAAACTACAATTTTTGTTAGATTTTTTGATGCCAAATTAATACATACTGGTTATGTTCACTAATAACTAAAGGAAACAGTCAACATTTTCCTTTATAAAACGAAAATAAAACTTCTTGTTCGTTTGTGTGTTTGTGTGCAATAAGTAAACGAAATTGTCTTAAACACACAAGCAATGAAATCAATGGCCATATGAAACAAAATAAACTATGTTTCTTCGCCAACGACCATACCACGCTGAGTACATCGGTTCTCGTCCGATCACCGAAATTAAGCAGCGTCGGGCGCGGTTAGTACTTAGATGGGGGACCGCTTGGGAACACCGCGTGTTGTTGGCATTGTCCAAAATTTTTTTATTTCATTTTATTTTCTTTTTTATTTTTCTCTATTAAATAAAAAAAGAATGAAGTCGATATCTTCATTTTTAACCGAAATAGAGCCAAAATAAAAAACTCAACTGCTTATTATTTTAAGGTAAATGTAAAACATTCGCTATTGATTATGCTCAGTTGTATGTAGCTAGATACAAAAGTCTATGATTTCCTTTGTAAAACAAAAGTAAAATTCTTTATAAATTTGTTTCGTTTCTCAAAAAAGGTAATTTAAGGAGGCAAATTTTCGCAAAATGCATTTATTTTTAACAATATTTAAGAAATTTTAACATTTATTAAAAAACAAGAATTTTTATTGTAAATTTCTTTAAAAAATTTGTCTTAATTTCCAAAAAAGGTATTTTAGGGAGCCAAATTTTCCCAAAATACATTTATTTTTAGCAAAATTTAATAAATTTTAACATTTATTAAAAAAACTACAATTTTTGTTAGATTTTTTGATGCCAAATTAATACATACTGGTTATGTTCACTAATAACTAAAGGAAACAGTCAACATTTTCCTTTATAAAACGAAAATAAAACTTCTTGTTCGTTTGTGTGTTTGTGTGCAATAAGTAAACGAAATTGTCTTAAACACACAAGCAATGAAATCAATGGCCATATGAAACAAAATAAACTATGTTTCTTCGCCAACGACCATACCACGCTGAGTACATCGGTTCTCGTCCGATCACCGAAATTAAGCAGCGTCGGGCGCGGTTAGTACTTAGATGGGGGACCGCTTGGGAACACCGCGTGTTGTTGGCATTGTCCAAAATTTTTTTATTTCATTTTATTTTCTTTTTTATTTTTCTCTATTAAATAAAAAAAGAATGAAGTCGATATCTTCATTTTTAACCGAAATAGAGCCAAAATAAAAAACTCAACTGCTTATTATTTTAAGGTAAATGTAAAACATTCGCTATTGATTATGCTCAGTTGTATGTAGCTAGATACAAAAGTCTATGATTTCCTTTGTAAAACAAAAGTAAAATTCTTTATAAATTTGTTTCGTTTCTCAAAAAAGGTAATTTAAGGAGGCAAATTTTCGCAAAATGCATTTATTTTTAACAATATTTAAGAAATTTTAACATTTATTAAAAAACAAGAATTTTTATTGTAAATTTCTTTAAAAAATTTGTCTTAATTTCCAAAAAAGGTATTTTAGGGAGCCAAATTTTCCCAAAATACATTTATTTTTAGCAAAATTTAATAAATTTTAACATTTATTAAAAAAACTACAATTTTTGTTAGATTTTTTGATGCCAAATTAATACATACTGGTTATGTTCACTAATAACTAAAGGAAACAGTCAACATTTCCTTAATTTCCAAAAAAGGTATTTTAGGGAGCCAAATTTTCCCAAAATACATTTATTTTTAGCAAAATTTAATAAATTTTAACATTTATTAAAAAAACTACAATTTTTGTTAGATTTTTTGATGCCAAATTAATACATACTGGTTATGTTCACTAATAACTAAAGGAAACAGTCAACATTTTCCTTTATAAAACGAAAATAAAACTTCTTGTTCGTTTGTGTGTTTGTGTGCAATAAGTAAACGAAATTGTCTTAAACACACAAGCAATGAAATCAATGGCCATATGAAACAAAATAAACTATGTTTCTTCGCCAACGACCATACCACGCTGAGTACATCGGTTCTCGTCCGATCACCGAAATTAAGCAGCGTCGGGCGCGGTTAGTACTTAGATGGGGGACCGCTTGGGAACACCGCGTGTTGTTGGCATTGTCCAAAATTTTTTTATTTCATTTTATTTTCTTTTTTATTTTTCTCTATTAAATAAAAAAAGAATGAAGTCGATATCTTCATTTTTAACCGAAATAGAGCCAAAATAAAAAACTCAACTGCTTATTATTTTAAGGTAAATGTAAAACATTCGCTATTGATTATGCTCAGTTGTATGTAGCTAGATACAAAAGTCTATGATTTCCTTTGTAAAACAAAAGTAAAATTCTTTATAAATTTGTTTCGTTTCTCAAAAAAGGTAATTTAAGGAGGCAAATTTTCGCAAAATGCATTTATTTTTAACAATATTTAAGAAATTTTAACATTTATTAAAAAACAAGAATTTTTATTGTAAATTTCTTTAAAAAATTTGTCTTAATTTCCAAAAAAGGTATTTTAGGGAGCCAAATTTTCCCAAAATACATTTATTTTTAGCAAAATTTAATAAATTTTAACATTTATTAAAAAAACTACAATTTTTGTTAGATTTTTTGATGCCAAATTAATACATACTGGTTATGTTCACTAATAACTAAAGGAAACAGTCAACATTTTCCTTTATAAAACGAAAATAAAACTTCTTGTTCGTTTGTGTGTTTGTGTGCAATAAGTAAACGAAATTGTCTTAAACACACAAGCAATGAAATCAATGGACATATGAAACAAAATAAACTATGTTTCTTCGCCAACGACCATACCACGCTGAGTACATCGGTTCTCGTCCGATCACCGAAATTAAGCAGCGTCGGGCGCGGTTAGTACTTAGATGGGGGACCGCTTGGGAACACCGCGTGTTGTTGGCATTGTCCAAAATTTTTTTATTTCATTTTATTTTCTTTTTTATTTTTCTCTATTAAATAAAAAAAGAATGAAGTCGATATCTTCATTTTTAACCGAAATAGAGCCAAAATAAAAAACTCAACTGCTTATTATTTTAAGGTAAATGTAAAACATTCGCTATTGATTATGCTCAGTTGTATGTAGCTAGATACAAAAGTCTATGATTTCCTTTGTAAAACAAAAGTAAAATTCTTTATAAATTTGTTTCGTTTCTCAAAAAAGGTAATTTAAGGAGGCAAATTTTCGCAAAATGCATTTATTTTTAACAATATTTAAGAAATTTTAACATTTATTAAAAAACAAGAATTTTTATTGTAAATTTCTTTAAAAAATTTGTCTTAATTTCCAAAAAAGGTATTTTAGGGAGCCAAATTTTCCCAAAATACATTTATTTTTAGCAAAATTTAATAAATTTTAACATTTATTAAAAAAACTACAATTTTTGTTAGATTTTTTGATGCCAAATTAATACATACTGGTTATGTTCACTAATAACTAAAGGAAACAGTCAACATTTTCCTTTATAAAACGAAAATAAAACTTCTTGTTCGTTTGTGTGTTTGTGTGCAATAAGTAAACGAAATTGTCTTAAACACACAAGCAATGAAATCAATGGCCATATGAAACAAAATAAACTATGTTTCTTCGCCAACGACCATACCACGCTGAGTACATCGGTTCTCGTCCGATCACCGAAATTAAGCAGCGTCGGGCGCGGTTAGTACTTAGATGGGGGACCGCTTGGGAACACCGCGTGTTGTTGGCATTGTCCAAAATTTTTTTATTTCATTTTATTTTCTTTTTTATTTTTCTCTATTAAATAAAAAAAGAATGAAGTCGATATCTTCATTTTTAACCGAAATAGAGCCAAAATAAAAAACTCAACTGCTTATTATTTTAAGGTAAATGTAAAACATTCGCTATTGATTATGCTCAGTTGTATGTAGCTAGATACAAAAGTCTATGATTTCCTTTGTAAAACAAAAGTAAAATTCTTTATAAATTTGTTTCGTTTCTCAAAAAAGGTAATTTAAGGAGGCAAATTTTCGCAAAATGCATTTATTTTTAACAATATTTAAGAAATTTTAACATTTATTAAAAAACAAGAATTTTTATTGTAAATTTCTTTAAAAAATTTGTCTTAATTTCCAAAAAAGGTATTTTATGGAGCCAAATTTTCCCAAAATACATTTATTTTTAGCAAAATTTAATAAATTTTAACATTTATTAAAAAAACTACAATTTTTGTTAGATTTTTTGATGCCAAATTAATACATACTGGTTATGTTCACTAATAACTAAAGGAAACAGTCAACATTTCCTTAATTTCCAAAAAAGGTATTTTAGGGAGCCAAATTTTCCCAAAATACATTTATTTTTAGCAAAATTTAATAAATTTTAACATTTATTAAAAAAACTACAATTTTTGTTAGATTTTTTGATGCCAAATTAATACATACTGGTTATGTTCACTAATAACTAAAGGAAACAGTCAACATTTTCCTTTATAAAACGAAAATAAAACTTCTTGTTCGTTTGTGTGTTTGTGTGCAATAAGTAAACGAAATTGTCTTAAACACACAAGCAATGAAATCAATGGCCATATGAAACAAAATAAACTATGTTTCTTCGCCAACGACCATACCACGCTGAGTACATCGGTTCTCGTCCGATCACCGAAATTAAGCAGCGTCGGGCGCGGTTAGTACTTAGATGGGGGACCGCTTGGGAACACCGCGTGTTGTTGGCATTGTCCAAAATTTTTTTATTTCATTTTATTTTCTTTTTTATTTTTCTCTATTAAATAAAAAAAGAATGAAGTCGATATCTTCATTTTTAACCGAAATAGAGCCAAAATAAAAAACTCAACTGCTTATTATTTTAAGGTAAATGTAAAACATTCGCTATTGATTATGCTCAGTTGTATGTAGCTAGATACAAAAGTCTATGATTTCCTTTGTAAAACAAAAGTAAAATTCTTTATAAATTTGTTTCGTTTCTCAAAAAAGGTAATTTAAGGAGGCAAATTTTCGCAAAATGCATTTATTTTTAACAATATTTAAGACATTTTAACATTTATTAAAAAACAAGAATTTTTATTGTAAATTTCTTTAAAAAATTTGTCTTAATTTCCAAAAAAGGTATTTTAGGGAGCCAAATTTTCCCAAAATACATTTATTTTTAGCAAAATTTAATAAATTTTAACATTTATTAAAAAAACTACAATTTTTGTTAGATTTTTTGATGCCAAATTAATACATACTGGTTATGTTCACTAATAACTAAAGGAAACAGTCAACATTTTCCTTTATAAAACGAAAATAAAACTTCTTGTTCGTTTGTGTGTTTGTGTGCAATAAGTAAACGAAATTGTCTTAAACACACAAGCAATGAAATCAATGGCCATATGAAACAAAATAAACTATGTTTCTTCGCCAACGACCATACCACGCTGAGTACATCGGTTCTCGTCCGATCACCGAAATTAAGCAGCGTCGGGCGCGGTTAGTACTTAGATGGGGGACCGCTTGGGAACACCGCGTGTTGTTGGCATTGTCCAAAATTTTTTTATTTCATTTTATTTTCTTTTTTATTTTTCTCTATTAAATAAAAAAAGAATGAAGTCGATATCTTCATTTTTAACCGAAATAGAGCCAAAATAAAAAACTCAACTGCTTATTATTTTAAGGTAAATGTAAAACATTCGCTATTGATTATGCTCAGTTGTATGTAGCTAGATACAAAAGTCTATGATTTCCTTTGTAAAACAAAAGTAAAATTCTTTATAAATTTGTTTCGTTTCTCAAAAAAGGTAATTTAAGGAGGCAAATTTTCGCAAAATGCATTTATTTTTAACAATATTTAAGAAATTTTAACATTTATTAAAAAACAAGAATTTTTATTGTAAATTTCTTTAAAAAATTTGTCTTAATTTCCAAAAAAGGTATTTTAGGGAGCCAAATTTTCCCAAAATACATTTATTTTTAGCAAAATTTAATAAATTTTAACATTTATTAAAAAAACTACAATTTTTGTTAGATTTTTTGATGCCAAATTAATACATACTGGTTATGTTCACTAATAACTAAAGGAAACAGTCAACATTTTCCTTTATAAAACGAAAATAAAACTTCTTGTTCGTTTGTGTGTTTGTGTGCAATAAGTAAACGAAATTGTCTTAAACACACAAGCAATGAAATCAATGGCCATATGAAACAAAATAAACTATGTTTCTTCGCCAACGACCATACCACGCTGAGTACATCGGTTCTCGTCCGATCACCGAAATTAAGCAGCGTCGGGCGCGGTTAGTACTTAGATGGGGGACCGCTTGGGAACACCGCGTGTTGTTGGCATTGTCCAAAATTTTTTTATTTCATTTTATTTTCTTTTTTATTTTTCTCTATTAAATAAAAAAAGAATGAAGTCGATATCTTCATTTTTACCCGAAATAGAGCCAAAATAAAAAACTCAACTGCTTATTATATTAAGGTAAATGTAAAACATTCGCTATTGATTATGCTCAGTTGTATGTAGCTAGATACAAAAGTCTATGATTTCCTTTGTAAAACAAAAGTAAAATTCTTTATAAATTTGTTTCGTTTCTCAAAAAAGGTAATTTAAGGAGGCAAATTTTCGCAAAATGCATTTATTTTTAACAATATTTAAGAAATTTTAACATTTATTAAAAAACAAGAATTTTTATTGTAAATTTCTTTAAAAAATTTGTCTTAATTTCCAAAAAAGGTATTTTAGGGAGCCAAATTTTCCCAAAATACATTTATTTTTAGCAAAATTTAATAAATTTTAACATTTATTAAAAAAACTACAATTTTTGTTAGATTTTTTGATGCCAAATTAATACATACTGGTTATGTTCACTAATAACTAAAGGAAACAGTCAACATTTTCCTTTATAAAACGAAAATAAAACTTCTTGTTCGTTTGTGTGTTTGTGTGCAATAAGTAAACGAAATTGTCTTAAACACACAAGCAATGAAATCAATGGCCATATGAAACAAAATAAACTATGTTTCTTCGCCAACGACCATACCACGCTGAGTACATCGGTTCTCGTCCGATCACCGAAATTAAGCAGCGTCGGGCGCGGTTAGTACTTAGATGGGGGACCGCTTGGGAACACCGCGTGTTGTTGGCATTGTCCAAAATTTTTTTATTTCATTTTATTTTCTTTTTTATTTTTCTCTATTAAATAAAAAAAGAATGAAGTCGATATCTTCATTTTTAACCGAAATAGAGCCAAAATAAAAAACTCAACTGCTTATTATTTTAAGGTAAATGTAAAACATTCGCTATTGATTATGCTCAGTTGTATGTAGCTAGATACAAAAGTCTATGATTTCCTTTGTAAAACAAAAGTAAAATTCTTTATAAATTTGTTTCGTTTCTCAAAAAAGGTAATTTAAGGAGGCAAATTTTCGCAAAATGCATTTATTTTTAACAATATTTAAGAAATTTTAACATTTATTAAAAAACAAGAATTTTTATTGTAAATTTCTTTAAAAAATTTGTCTTAATTTCCAAAAAAGGTATTTTAGGGAGCCAAATTTTCCCAAAATACATTTATTTTTAGCAAAATTTAATAAATTTTAACATTTATTAAAAAAACTACAATTTTTGTTAGATTTTTTGATGCCAAATTAATACATACTGGTTATGTTCACTAATAACTAAAGGAAACAGTCAACATTTTCCTTTATAAAACGAAAATAAAACTTCTTGTTCGTTTGTGTGTTTGTGTGCAATAAGTAAACGAAATTGTCTTAAACACACAAGCAATGAAATCAATGGCCATATGAAACAAAATAAACTATGTTTCTTCGCCAACGACCATACCACGCTGAGTACATCGGTTCTCGTCCGATCACCGAAATTAAGCAGCGTCGGGCGCGGTTAGTACTTAGATGGGGGACCGCTTGGGAACACCGCGTGTTGTTGGCATTGTCCAAAATTTTTTTATTTCATTTTATTTTCTTTTTTATTTTTCTCTATTAAATAAAAAAAGAATGAAGTCGATATCTTCATTTTTAACCGAAATAGAGCCAAAATAAAAAACTCAACTGCTTATTATTTTAAGGTAAATGTAAAACATTCGCTATTGATTATGCTCAGTTGTATGTAGCTAGATACAAAAGTCTATGATTTCCTTTGTAAAACAAAAGTAAAATTCTTTATAAATTTGTTTCGTTTCTCAAAAAAGGTAATTTAAGGAGGCAAATTTTCTCAAAATGCATTTATTTTTAACAATATTTAAGAAATTTTAACATTTATTAAAAAACAAGAATTTTTATTGTAAATTTCTTTAAAAAATTTGTCTTAATTTCCAAAAAAGGTATTTTAGGGAGCCAAATTTTCCCAAAATACATTTATTTTTAGCAAAATTTAATAAATTTTAACATTTATTAAAAAAACTACAATTTTTGTTAGATTTTTTGATGCCAAATTAATACATACTGGTTATGTTCACTAATAACTAAAGGAAACAGTCAACATTTTCCTTTATAAAACGAAAATAAAACTTCTTGTTCGTTTGTGTGTTTGTGTGCAATAAGTAAACGAAATTGTCTTAAACACACAAGCAATGAAATCAATGGCCATATGAAACAAAATAAACTATGTTTCTTCGCCAACGACCATACCACGCTGAGTACATCGGTTCTCGTCCGATCACCGAATTTAAGCAGCGTCGGGCGCGGTTAGTACTTAGATGGGGGACCGCTTGGGAACACCGCGTGTTGTTGGCATTGTCCAAAATTTTTTTATTTCATTTTATTTTCTTTTTTATTTTTCTCTATTAAATAAAAAAAGAATGAAGTCGATATCTTCATTTTTAACCGAAATAGAGCCAAAATAAAAAACTCAACTGCTTATTATTTTAAGGTAAATGTAAAACATTCGCTATTGATTATGCTCAGTTGTATGTAGCTAGATACAAAAGTCTATGATTTCCTTTGTAAAACAAAAGTAAAATTCTTTATAAATTTGTTTCGTTTCTCAAAAAAGGTAATTTAAGGAGGCAAATTTTCGCAAAATGCATTTATTTTTAACAATATTTAAGAAATTTTAACATTTATTAAAAAACAAGAATTTTTATTGTAAATTTCTTTAAAAAATTTGTCTTAATTTCCAAAAAAGGTATTTTAGGGAGCCAAATTTTCCCAAAATACATTTATTTTTAGCAAAATTTAATAAATTTTAACATTTATTAAAAAAACTACAATTTTTGTTAGATTTTTTGATGCCAAATTAATACATACTGGTTATGTTCACTAATAACTAAAGGAAACAGTCAACATTTTCCTTTATAAAACGAAAATAAAACTTCTTGTTCGTTTGTGTGTTTGTGTGCAATAAGTAAACGAAATTGTCTTAAACACACAAGCAATGAAATCAATGGCCATATGAAACAAAATAAACTATGTTTCTTCGCCAACGACCATACCACGCTGAGTACATCGGTTCTCGTCCGATCACCGAAATTAAGCAGCGTCGGGCGCGGTTAGTACTTAGATGGGGGACCGCTTGGGAACACCGCGTGTTGTTGGCATTGTCCAAAATTTTTTTATTTCATTTTATTTTCTTTTTTATTTTTCTCTATTAAATAAAAAAAGAATGAAGTCGATATCTTCATTTTTAACCGAAATAGAGCCAAAATAAAAAACTCAACTGCTTATTATTTTAAGGTAAATGTAAAACATTCGCTATTGATTATGCTCAGTTGTATGTAGCTAGATACAAAAGTCTATGATTTCCTTTGTAAAACAAAAGTAAAATTCTTTATAAATTTGTTTCGTTTCTCAAAAAAGGTAATTTAAGGAGGCAAATTTTCGCAAAATGCATTTATTTTTAACAATATTTAAGAAATTTTAACATTTATTAAAAAACAAGAATTTTTATTGTAAATTTCTTTAAAAAATTTGTCTTAATTTCCAAAAAAGGTATTTTAGGGAGCCAAATTTTCCCAAAATACATTTATTTTTAGCAAAATTTAATAAATTTTAACATTTATTAAAAAAACTACAATTTTTGTTAGATTTTTTGATGCCAAATTAATACATACTGGTTATGTTCACTAATAACTAAAGGAAACAGTCAACATTTTCCTTTATAAAACGAAAATAAAACTTCTTGTTCGTTTGTGTGTTTGTGTGCAATAAGTAAACGAAATTGTCTTAAACACACAAGCAATGAAATCAATGGCCATATGAAACAAAATAAACTATGTTTCTTCGCCAACGACCATACCACGCTGAGTACATCGGTTCTCGTCCGATCACCGAATTTAAGCAGCGTCGGGCGCGGTTAGTACTTAGATGGGGGACCGCTTGGGAACACCGCGTGTTGTTGGCATTGTCCAAAATTTTTTTATTTCATTTTATTTTCTTTTTTATTTTTCTCTATTAAATAAAAAAAGAATGAAGTCGATATCTTCATTTTTAACCGAAATAGAGCCAAAATAAAAAACTCAACTGCTTATTATTTTAAGGTAAATGTAAAACATTCGCTATTGATTATGCTCAGTTGTATGTAGCTAGATACAAAAGTCTATGATTTCCTTTGTAAAACAAAAGTAAAATTCTTTATAAATTTGTTTCGTTTCTCAAAAAAGGTAATTTAAGGAGGCAAATTTTCGCAAAATGCATTTATTTTTAACAATATTTAAGAAATTTTAACATTTATTAAAAAACAAGAATTTTTATTGTAAATTTCTTTAAAAAATTTGTCTTAATTTCCAAAAAAGGTATTTTAGGGAGCCAAATTTTCCCAAAATACATTTATTTTTAGCAAAATTTAATAAATTTTAACATTTATTAAAAAAACTACAATTTTTGTTAGATTTTTTGATGCCAAATTAATACATACTGGTTATGTTCACTAATAACTAAAGGAAACAGTCAACATTTTCCTTTATAAAACGAAAATAAAACTTCTTGTTCGTTTGTGTGTTTGTGTGCAATAAGTAAACGAAATTGTCTTAAACACACAAGCAATGAAATCAATGGCCATATGAAACAAAATAAACTATGTTTCTTCGCCAACGACCATACCACGCTGAGTACATCGGTTCTCGTCCGATCACCGAAATTAAGCAGCGTCGGGCGCGGTTAGTACTTAGATGGGGGACCGCTTGGGAACACCGCGTGTTGTTGGCATTGTCCAAAATTTTTTTATTTCATTTTATTTTCTTTTTTATTTTTCTCTATTAAATAAAAAAAGAATGAAGTCGATATCTTCATTTTTAACCGAAATAGAGCCAAAATAAAAAACTCAACTGCTTATTATTTTAAGGTAAATGTAAAACATTCGCTATTGATTATGCTCAGTTGTATGTAGCTAGATACAAAAGTCTATGATTTCCTTTGTAAAACAAAAGTAAAATTCTTTATAAATTTGTTTCGTTTCTCAAAAAAGGTAATTTAAGGAGGCAAATTTTCGCAAAATGCATTTATTTTTAACAATATTTAAGAAATTTTAACATTTATTAAAAAACAAGAATTTTTATTGTAAATTTCTTTAAAAAATTTGTCTTAATTTCCAAAAAAGGTATTTTAGGGAGCCAAATTTTCCCAAAATACATTTATTTTTAGCAAAATTTAATAAATTTTAACATTTATTAAAAAAACTACAATTTTTGTTAGATTTTTTGATGCCAAATTAATACATACTGGTTATGTTCACTAATAACTAAAGGAAACAGTCAACATTTTCCTTTATAAAACGAAAATAAAACTTCTTGTTCGTTTGTGTGTTTGTGTGCAATAAGTAAACGAAATTGTCTTAAACACACAAGCAATGAAATCAATGGCCATATGAAACAAAATAAACTATGTTTCTTCGCCAACGACCATACCACGCTGAGTACATCGGTTCTCGTCCGATCACCGAAATTAAGCAGCGTCGGGCGCGGTTAGTACTTAGATGGGGGACCGCTTGGGAACACCGCGTGTTGTTGGCATTGTCCAAAATTTTTTTATTTCATTTTATTTTCTTTTTTATTTTTCTCTATTAAATAAAAAAAGAATGAAGTCGATATCTTCATTTTTAACCGAAATAGAGCCAAAATAAAAAACTCAACTGCTTATTATTTTAAGGTAAATGTAAAACATTCGCTATTGATTATGCTCAGTTGTATGTAGCTAGATACAAAAGTCTATGATTTCCTTTGTAAAACAAAAGTAAAATTCTTTATAAATTTGTTTCGTTTCTCAAAAAAGGTAATTTAAGGAGGCAAATTTTCGCAAAATGCATTTATTTTTAACAATATTTAAGAAATTTTAACATTTATTAAAAAACAAGAATTTTTATTGTAAATTTCTTTAAAAAATTTGTCTTAATTTCCAAAAAAGGTATTTTAGGGAGCCAAATTTTCCCAAAATACATTTATTTTTAGCAAAATTTAATAAATTTTAACATTTATTAAAAAAACTACAATTTTTGTTAGATTTTTTGATGCCAAATTAATACATACTGGTTATGTTCACTAATAACTAAAGGAAACAGTCAACATTTTCCTTTATAAAACGAAAATAAAACTTCTTGTTCGTTTGTGTGTTTGTGTGCAATAAGTAAACGAAATTGTCTTAAACACACAAGCAATGAAATCAATGGCCATATGAAACAAAATAAACTATGTTTCTTCGCCAACGACCATACCACGCTGAGTACATCGGTTCTCGTCCGATCACCGAAATTAAGCAGCGTCGGGCGCGGTTAGTACTTATATGGGGGACCGCTTGGGAACACCGCGTGTTGTTGGCATTGTCCAAAATTTTTTTATTTCATTTTATTTTCTTTTTTATTTTTCTCTATTAAATAAAAAAAGAATGAAGTCGATATCTTCATTTTTAACCGAAATAGAGCCAAAATAAAAAACTCAACTGCTTATTATTTTAAGGTAAATGTAAAACATTCGCTATTGATTATGCTCAGTTGTATGTAGCTAGATACAAAAGTCTATGATTTCCTTTGTAAAACAAAAGTAAAATTCTTTATAAATTTGTTTCGTTTCTCAAAAAAGGTAATTTAAGGAGGCAAATTTTCGCAAAATGCATTTATTTTTAAAAATATTTAAGAAATTTTAACATTTATTAAAAAACAAGAATTTTTATTGTAAATTTCTTTAAAAAATTTGTCTTAATTTCCAAAAAAGGTATTTTAGGGAGCCAAATTTTCCCAAAATACATTTATTTTTAGCAAAATTTAATAAATTTTAACATTTATTAAAAAAACTACAATTTTTGTTAGATTTTTTGATGCCAAATTAATACATACTGGTTATGTTCACTAATAACTAAAGGAAACAGTCAACATTTTCCTTTATAAAACGAAAATAAAACTTCTTGTTCGTTTGTGTGTTTGTGTGCAATAAGTAAACGAAATTGTCTTAAACACACAAGCAATGAAATCAATGGCCATATGAAACAAAATAAACTATGTTTCTTCGCCAACGACCATACCACGCTGAGTACATCGGTTCTCGTCCGATCACCGAAATTAAGCAGCGTCGGGCGCGGTTAGTACTTAGATGGGGGACCGCTTGGGAACACCGCGTGTTGTTGGCATTGTCCAAAATTTTTTTATTTCATTTTATTTTCTTTTTTATTTTTCTCTATTAAATAAAAAAAGAATGAAGTCGATATCTTCATTTTTAACCGAAATAGAGCCAAAATAAAAAAACTCAACTGCTTATTATTTTAAGGTAAATGTAAAACATTCGCTATTGATTATGCTCAGTTGTATGTAGCTAGATACAAAAGTCTATGATTTCCTTTGTAAAACAAAAGTAAAATTCTTTATAAATTTGTTTCGTTTCTCAAAAAAGGTAATTTAAGGAGGCAAATTTTCGCAAAATGCATTTATTTTTAACAATATTTAAGAAATTTTAACATTTATTAAAAAACAAGAATTTTTATTGTAAATTTCTTTAAAAAATTTGTCTTAATTTCCAAAAAAGGTATTTTAGGGAGCCAAATTTTCCCAAAATACATTTATTTTTAGCAAAATTTAATAAATTTTAACATTTATTAAAAAAACTACAATTTTTGTTAGATTTTTTGATGCCAAATTAATACATACTGGTTATGTTCACTAATAACTAAAGGAAACAGTCAACATTTTCCTTTATAAAACGAAAATAAAACTTCTTGTTCGTTTGTGTGTTTGTGTGCAATAAGTAAACGAAATTGTCTTAAACACACAAGCAATGAAATCAATGGCCATATGAAACAAAATAAACTATGTTTCTTCGCCAACGACCATACCACGCTGAGTACATCGGTTCTCGTCCGATCACCGAAATTAAGCAGCGTCGGGCGCGGTTAGTACTTAGATGGGGGACCGCTTGGGAACACCGCGTGTTGTTGGCATTGTCTAAAATTTTTTTATTTCATTTTATTTTCTTTTTTATTTTTCTCTATTAAATAAAAAAAAGAATGAAGTCGATATCTTCATTTTTAACCGAAATAGAGCCAAAATAAAAAACTCAACTGCTTATTATTTTAAGGTAAATGTAAAACATTCGCTATTGATTATGCTCAGTTGTATGTAGCTAGATACAAAAGTCTATGATTTCCTTTGTAAAACAAAAGTAAAATTCTTTATAAATTTGTTTCGTTTCTCAAAAAAGGTAATTTAAGGAGGCAAATTTTCGCAAAATGCATTTATTTTTAACAATATTTAAGAAATTTTAACATTTATTAAAAAACAAGAATTTTTATTGTAAATTTCTTTAAAAAATTTGTCTTAATTTCCAAAAAAGGTATTTTAGGGAGCCAAATTTTCCCAAAATACATTTATTTTTAGCAAAATTTAATAAATTTTAACATTTATTAAAAAAACTACAATTTTTGTTAGATTTTTTGATGCCAAATTAATACATACTGGTTATGTTCACTAATAACTAAAGGAAACAGTCAACATTTTCCTTTATAAAACGAAAATAAAACTTCTTGTTCGTTTGTGTGTTTGTGTGCAATAAGTAAACGAAATTGTCTTAAACACACAAGCAATGAAATCAATGGCCATATGAAACAAAATAAACTATGTTTCTTCGCCAACGACCATACCACGCTGAGTACATCGGTTCTCGTCCGATCACCGAAATTAAGCAGCGTCGGGCGCGGTTAGTACTTAGATGGGGGACCGCTTGGGAACACCGCGTGTTGTTGGCATTGTCCAAAATTTTTTTATTTCATTTTATTTTCTTTTTTATTTTTCTCTATTAAATAAAAAAAGAATGAAGTCGATATCTTCATTTTTAACCGAAATAGAGCCAAAATAAAAAACTCAACTGCTTATTATTTTAAGGTAAATGTAAAACATTCGCTATTGATTATGCTCAGTTGTATGTAGCTAGATACAAAAGTCTATGATTTCCTTTGTAAAACAAAAGTAAAATTCTTTATAAATTTGTTTCGTTTCTCAAAAAAGGTAATTTAAGGAGGCAAATTTTCGCAAAATGCATTTATTTTTAACAATATTTAAGAAATTTTAACATTTATTAAAAAACAAGAATTTTTATTGTAAATTTCTTTAAAAAATTTGTCTTAATTTCCAAAAAAGGTATTTTAGGGAGCCAAATTTTCCCAAAATACATTTATTTTTAGCAAAATTTAATAAATTTTAACATTTATTAAAAAAACTACAATTTTTGTTAGATTTTTTGATGCCAAATTAATACATACTGGTTATGTTCACTAATAACTAAAGGAAACAGTCAACATTTTCCTTTATAAAACGAAAATAAAACTTCTTGTTCGTTTGTGTGTTTGTGTGCAATAAGTAAACGAAATTGTCTTAAACACACAAGCAATGAAATCAATGGCCATATGAAACAAAATAAACTATGTTTCTTCGCCAACGACCATACCACGCTGAGTACATCGGTTCTCGTCCGATCACCGAAATTAAGCAGCGTCGGGCGCGGTTAGTACTTAGATGGGGGACCGCTTGGGAACACCGCGTGTTGTTGGCATTGTCCAAAATTTTTTTATTTCATTTTATTTTCTTTTTTATTTTTCTCTATTAAATAAAAAAAGAATGAAGTCGATATCTTCATTTTTAACCGAAATAGAGCCAAAATAAAAAACTCAACTGCTTATTATTTTAAGGTAAATGTAAAACATTCGCTATTGATTATGCTCAGTTGTATGTAGCTAGATACAAAAGTCTATGATTTCCTTTGTAAAACAAAAGTAAAATTCTTTATAAATTTGTTTCGTTTCTCAAAAAAGGTAATTTAAGGAGGCAAATTTTCGCAAAATGCATTTATTTTTAACAATATTTAAGAAATTTTAACATTTATTAAAAAACAAGAATTTTTATTGTAAATTTCTTTAAAAAATTTGTCTTAATTTCCAAAAAAGGTATTTTAGGGAGCCAAATTTTCCCAAAATACATTTATTTTTAGCAAAATTTAATAAATTTTAACATTTATTAAAAAAACTACAATTTTTGTTAGATTTTTTGATGCCAAATTAATACATACTGGTTATGTTCACTAATAACTAAAGGAAACAGTCAACATTTTCCTTTATAAAACGAAAATAAAACTTCTTGTTCGTTTGTGTGTTTGTGTGCAATAAGTAAACGAAATTGTCTTAAACACACAAGCAATGAAATCAATGGCCATATGAAACAAAATAAACTATGTTTCTTCGCCAACGACCATACCACGCTGAGTACATCGGTTCTCGTCCGATCACCGAAATTAAGCAGCGTCGGGCGCGGTTAGTACTTAGATGGGGGACCGCTTGGGAACACCGCGTGTTGTTGGCATTGTCCAAAATTTTTTTATTTCATTTTATTTTCTTTTTTATTTTTCTCTATTAAATAAAAAAAGAATGAAGTCGATATCTTCATTTTTAACCGAAATAGAGCCAAAATAAAAAACTCAACTGCTTATTATTTTAAGGTAAATGTAAAACATTCGCTATTGATTATGCTCAGTTGTATGTAGCTAGATACAAAAGTCTATGATTTCCTTTGTAAAACAAAAGTAAAATTCTTTATAAATTTGTTTCGTTTCTCAAAAAAGGTAATTTAAGGAGGCAAATTTTCGCAAAATGCATTTATTTTTAACAATATTTAAGAAATTTTAACATTTATTAAAAAACAAGAATTTTTATTGTAAATTTCTTTAAAAAATTTGTCTTAATTTCCAAAAAAGGTATTTTAGGGAGCCAAATTTTCCCAAAATACATTTATTTTTAGCAAAATTTAATAAATTTTAACATTTATTAAAAAAACTACAATTTTTGTTAGATTTTTTGATGCCAAATTAATACATACTGGTTATGTTCACTAATAACTAAAGGAAACAGTCAACATTTTCCTTTATAAAACGAAAATAAAACTTCTTGTTCGTTTGTGTGTTTGTGTGCAATAAGTAAACGAAATTGTCTTAAACACACAAGCAATGAAATCAATGGCCATATGAAACAAAATAAACTATGTTTCTTCGCCAACGACCATACCACGCTGAGTACATCGGTTCTCGTCCGATCACCGAAATTAAGCAGCGTCGGGCGCGGTTAGTACTTATATGGGGGACCGCTTGGGAACACCGCGTGTTGTTGGCATTGTCCAAAATGTTTTTATTTCATTTTATTTTCTTTTTTATTTTTCTCTATTAAATAAAAAAAGAATGAAGTCGATATCTTCATTTTTAACCGAAATAGAGCCAAAATAAAAAACTCAACTGCTTATTATTTTAAGGTAAATGTAAAACATTCGCTATTGATTATGCTCAGTTGTATGTAGCTAGATACAAAAGTCTATGATTTCCTTTGTAAAACAAAAGTAAAATTCTTTATAAATTTGTTTCGTTTCTCAAAAAAGGTAATTTAAGGAGGCAAATTTTCGCAAAATGCATTTATTTTTAACAATATTTAAGAAATTTTAACATTTATTAAAAAACAAGAATTTTTATTGTAAATTTCTTTAAAAAATTTGTCTTAATTTCCAAAAAAGGTATTTTAGGGAGCCAAATTTTCCCAAAATACATTTATTTTTAGCAAAATTTAATAAATTTTAACATTTATTAAAAAAACTACAATTTTTGTTAGATTTTTTGATGCCAAATTAATACATACTGGTTATGTTCACTAATAACTAAAGGAAACAGTCAACATTTTCCTTTATAAAACGAAAATAAAACTTCTTGTTCGTTTGTGTGTTTGTGTGCAATAAGTAAACGAAATTGTCTTAAACACACAAGCAATGAAATCAATGGCCATATGAAACAAAATAAACTATGTTTCTTCGCCAACGACCATACCACGCTGAGTACATCGGTTCTCGTCCGATCACCGAAATTAAGCAGCGTCGGGCGCGGTTAGTACTTAGATGGGGGACCGCTTGGGAACACCGCGTGTTGTTGGCATTGTCCAAAATTTTTTTATTTCATTTTATTTTCTTTTTTATTTTTCTCTATTAAATAAAAAAAGAATGAAGTCGATATCTTCATTTTTAACCGAAATAGAGCCAAAATAAAAAACTCAACTGCTTATTATTTTAAGGTAAATGTAAAACATTCGCTATTGATTATGCTCAGTTGTATGTAGCTAGATACAAAAGTCTATGATTTCCTTTGTAAAACAAAAGTAAAATTCTTTATAAATTTGTTTCGTTTCTCAAAAAAGGTAATTTAAGGAGGCAAATTTTCGCAAAATGCATTTATTTTTAACAATATTTAAGAAATTTTAACATTTATTAAAAAACAAGAATTTTTATTGTAAATTTCTTTAAAAAATTTGTCTTAATTTCCAAAAAAGGTATTTTAGGGAGCCAAATTTTCCCAAAATACATTTATTTTTAGCAAAATTTAATAAATTTTAACATTTATTAAAAAAACTACAATTTTTGTTAGATTTTTTGATGCCAAATTAATACATACTGGTTATGTTCACTAATAACTAAAGGAAACAGTCAACATTTTCCTTTATAAAACGAAAATAAAACTTCTTGTTCGTTTGTGTGTTTGTGTGCAATAAGTAAACGAAATTGTCTTAAACACACAAGCAATGAAATCAATGGCCATATGAAACAAAATAAACTATGTTTCTTCGCCAACGACCATACCACGCTGAGTACATCGGTTCTCGTCCGATCACCGAAATTAAGCAGCGTCGGGCGCGGTTAGTACTTAGATGGGGGACCGCTTGGGAACACCGCGTGTTGTTGGCATTGTCCAAAATTTTTTTATTTCATTTTATTTTCTTTTTTATTTTTCTCTATTAAATAAAAAAAGAATGAAGTCGATATCTTCATTTTTAACCGAAATAGAGCCAAAATAAAGAACTCAACTGCTTATTATTTTAAGGTAAATGTAAAACATTCGCTATTGATTATGCTCAGTTGTATGTAGCTAGATACAAAAGTCTATGATTTCCTTTGTAAAACAAAAGTAAAATTCTTTATAAATTTGTTTCGTTTCTCAAAAAAGGTAATTTAAGGAGGCAAATTTTCGCAAAATGCATTTATTTTTAACAATATTTAAGAAATTTTAACATTTATTAAAAAACAAGAATTTTTATTGTAAATTTCTTTAAAAAATTTGTCTTAATTTCCAAAAAAGGTATTTTAGGGAGCCAAATTTTCCCAAAATACATTTATTTTTAGCAAAATTTAATAAATTTTAACATTTATTAAAAAAACTACAATTTTTGTTAGATTTTTTGATGCCAAATTAATACATACTGGTTATGTTCACTAATAACTAAAGGAAACAGTCAACATTTTCCTTTATAAAACGAAAATAAAACTTCTTGTTCGTTTGTGTGTTTGTGTGCAATAAGTAAACGAAATTGTCTTAAACACACAAGCAATTTCAAGATTTCAAGATTTCATTTATTTCCCAATTCATTTTTTACAAAGGTTATCTTATATCTATTTCTTAACTCTATGAGCTTTTTCTTAACAGTATTAAACTTTTTCTAAGAATATAATATTTTAATAATAAGTATGTGGAAGGCCAGCCCACCTATCCATATAATTTAAATTTGACTCTGTCAATATTTTTAGTTGTTAATTTCTAACAAGAAAAGGGGAAAAACTTGTTTTACAATTGTTTTTTAATATATGTTGACTTAAACTACTAAATATAAACTAATAACTAATAATATACGAAACAAAAACCATAAAAATTCAATTCAATTACAAAACAAACTTAATCTACTATTTACACTATTTACAAGTTTATTTTAAGATTATTAAAATTGTACAATGCTATATACAAAATCCTGTATATTATATGTAGCGTATCTTCTATTATAGAATACAATTTTATTTTCTTCATTAAAAAGTAAATTATGGTTATTTAGATGTATTAGGCACATCGGAGAGAGATGACCATCATTTCTGAAGTATCTTATAAATGTCTCTTCTTCTATGATTCCGTTTCTTATAATGCTATTATTGTGTGTTATACTGTTTTCTATTAATTTTAAGCCTAATTCCACCATGAATTTATCTATTCTTTTAGTTTTACTGGTGTTGTAAATTTCTTTTCTTGATGGTGATTTATATCTACCGTCTTCTAGTCTTTTCGTTTTCAAATTTAGGCAAAACGCTAGCATCTTCCTTTCAAATATTCTTACCTTCTCCATTTGCCTCGATGATATATCAAACCAAATGGGGAAGGCATATGTAACAATTGGTCTTATAAGTTGTTTATACATACACATTTTTATATGGGAACTCAGTCCTCTTTTGCGATTTAATACACTTAATATTTTATTTAGTCCTGTCTTTGCCTTTCGTAAAATATAGCTTATATGCTTATGAAATGAGAAATTTTCTTGGAAAACTACCCCCAGATACTTTAATTCTGGAACGTTTTCAATTGTCTGATTATTAATTTTAATTGATGGTTTAAATTTCCTGCCATTTTTATATAGCCTACCCTTTTTTCCTTTTATGATAATGGACTTACATTTTGATATATTTAATTTTAATTTCCATTTTTTGAAATAATCTCCAAGTATTGCCAGATATTCATTTATTTGTGTTTGAGCTAATTTTGCCTTAGGATGGGTGGCCGCGATTAGTATGTCATCTGCATATGTCAATATTAATTGACCATGTTCAGGTTGTGGTATGTCTGCAAGGTACAAGTTGTACAATACTGGACCAAGGACCGAGCCCTGTGGTACTCCTGCTCTTATTCTTTGTAGACCAGATTTTTCATTCTCTACTGATACTGAAAATGATCTGTCCATTAAATAATTTTGCACTAATCTAATTAGAGAATTATCAAATCTATAATTTTCGTGCATTTTTTTAATAATCCCCATTTGCCACACTGTGTCGAACGCCTTTTCAAAGTCAAGGCTGACTGCAATCGTGGCGCTCCTGTTGTTGAAGCCATTGGAGACTTTATTTGCAAATGCCAGTAAGGCATGCGTGGTTGATAGTTGTTTTCTAAAACCAAATTGGAAATCTCCCAATATGCTATTACTTTCAATATGATCATTAATTTTTTTTAATATAAATATTTCAAAAAGCTTTCCTATATTGGATAACAAGGAAACAGGTCTGTAATTAATAGCAGCCGTTGGGTCTTTACCAGGTTTTAGAATGGGAATGACTTTGGCGCTTTTCCATTTTCTAGGGAAATATCCTATATTGTAGCAATGATTGAAAATAATTGCTATTCGATCCCAAAGGTTATTGTTAATTCTTTTTAATATAAAGTTAGGAATAAGGTCATCTCCACAACTTTTTTTATTATTTAGCCTATGTAATGCAGAACCTATATCATCAGCTGTAATTAGTTTTATACTCGATCTATCATTGCAAGTCCCATCTGCCAGATTATCATTATTGAAATTGTATATAGGTAAGTGTCTATCTTCCCTGTTACTTTCATTAGGTATATCTAGGCTATTTTGGATTTTAATATATTCTTTTGCGATTAAATCAGCCTTATCTTTGTTATTGAAAACTATTTCGTTTTGCTCATTTTTCAGATCCGTTATTTTTCTGCGACCCACTGTGCAAAATTTTTTAATTTCCTTATACATATCTCCATTGCATTTAATTTGCTGGAGTTTATTTGAATAATAGTTTTCCTCAAATAATTTTATTTTCTCCTGAATAATTTTATCCATTCTTTGCAAAATGGAACTGAGAGTTTTATATTCATCTTGATCTGATACCCTGAATCTTCTTCTTCTAATATTTTTCTTTTGTTTTATGAGATCTAAAATATCCGGCGGAAGTTCTGCCATCATTCCACATCTTGGATGAAATTTCTTCATGCTATTTTCCATGGCTTCATTTATAATTTCTGTCAGTGTATAAACCTCATTATCTATTTCCTGTATAGACACATTTCTATTTGTTGGTAAACATAATTTATGTTTTTGATTTTCTAATAAGGTATTAAAGTTATTTCTATTAAAGCTTTTAAAATCGAACAATTCTCGTTTTTCTCTAGTTTCTAATCTATTGGACACAATATTTATCACTATTGCCCTATGATCTGAGTTATAATCTAAAGTTTCAACTCCTCTAGTTGGGTCAGATGCCAATATTCCGACATTTGTGGACGTAATAAATACGTCTATGAATGATTTAGTAGTAGAACAGCACCTCGTAGGTTCTGTTGTAGGTCTTATAAGTAAATTTGGTGACGTATCTAGCCAATCACACAATACTCTTCCACTAACATTTGTGCTGCTGCCTCCCCATAATGGATGTTTAGCGTTAAAATCCGCTCCAATCACAGCTTCTCTGTTACCTATTATATTTGTAATATTCTCTAAATCTGATTCACAAAGGTTTTCATTGGGTTTTTTATATAACGACATGATTACCATGTCATTTTGAATGCATTTCAGTACTACAGCTATCCCTTCAATTTCTCCTAAATTGGCCTGTATACGCTCTGCCTTGATCCAGTCTTTTGTTAAAATCGCAGTTCCACCACCTCGGCCACCCATTCTATCTTGCCTGAAAGTCGTATAGTGTTTTATTTCAAATTTATGTCTACTAGATAATTTATGCTCTGCTAATAAAACAACATCTGGATTATGTTTTTTTATGAATAATTGCAAGTAATGTCTTTTGTGTCGTGACACAATAGAATTCACATTTATAAAAATAATCTTTAATTTAGTCATTGAGACGTAGATTTAATAGTAGCCCAAAAAGGGCTTGGGTTTTTTCTTCATCTGATTTTAGAGAATTTCTCATTTTTGCATATTCATCAATTCTTTTAAAGACTGTTAGCATATCTTTGCCTATGTATTTTATACAGTCGTTGTTAAACATTTCAAGGGTCATTGCCTTGTTATCAGTCACTGCTAAGGGTGGTTTTTTTGCAGTTAATGTTTGGCTAGGTTTTGCCACATCTGAGAATGGTAAGTTGGCATTATAGACGGGAGCCTTATTTTTAGTTATTGGAATATGTCCATTTCGTTTTTCCTGAAGTCTTTCTAGTATTTTTGCCCTTGTTGGGCATTTTTTGTCACTAGCCACGTGACCATTTTGGTTGCAATTAATGCAAAAGATAGGTTGCCCTATTTGTTTTATTATTTGACCTGTATTTGGGTCGGTTGATATGTATTCTTTGTTATTTTCTTCCTTGGAAGGAATTTTGCAATTCTGGGGTCCATGGGACTGCCCACATTTAACGCACCTGTAGTCCATATTACAATTTCTCCAAACATGCCCAAAGCGCTGGCACTTTGTGCATTGGATTAAGTCTTGACGCTTATAATTTTTTATGCGTACTCCACATTGAAAGATATATTTTTGCCTTTTAAAGGCTCTTATATCACTATCTCTTGATAATTGTATTATAAATCTATTATATCCTATTTTTTTAACATTTATTATATTTATATTCATGTCCGAATCTTTATAATATTCTTTAATGTCGTCCTCAGTATAATTACCCGACAATCTTTTTATTAATAATGTAATTGGTTTTTCATCTTTTAATGAGTAAGTGTAAAATTTATACTTTTGTTCTACTAACAGTTTTTTAACTTGTGTATGTTCCTCACATTTTGATAGGTGTAGTGTTAACATATTCTTATTAACACAATCAACTGTAAATAGTTTATGTCCTAACAAACCAATAATTTTGTTAGTTAATTCTTTTACATCTGTATTGTAAATTTTAAATGCTGGTGGCGGGCTGGCCTTACCTGGTTTTTCCATTGTTGGATTAGTTTGTGATGTTGTTTGATTGTCTCTATTTTGTCCTTCAATCATTATTTCGTTGTTAATTCCAGTTTCTGGCATCTCCACTTCATTTTCTGGATTGATTTCTTCCGTAACTGCCACATTTTTGTCACTTCCTTCTACATTTCCTGCATAATTCACTGCCACGACTTTAACATTCCGTCTGGCTTTTATTTTTGGTTTGTTGGTAATCGCCATACCGAGGCCACTGCTTGCCTCGGCAGCCAAATCACTTTTTTCATTTTCACACACTTTCTGTGTACCTTGTTTTAATGTTTTTATTTCTTCTTCTAGCTCTAAAATACGAGCTTTAAAGAGTTCACGATCTTTAGATATTTCTTGAACTAAATTTCTTAGTTTAATTATTTCATTATCAATGTCACTATCACTTCTATTTTTTCCTTTTCTTCTTTTACGAAGTTTTTTGTCTTTTCCATTAATTTTTTCTTCGGTAGTTGTACTACCGTGATCTGAGTAAAACTCACTATCCATTTTTATGTAGAGTTCTTTTTGTTTATGGGACGAAGGCAAAATGCCTTGCCCTAGTTGAAACAAAATTTTATCTCTTCCAAATGTCTGTTATTGCTTCTTAACAGAAAACAATAAAAGTTTATAATGGCACTACTCTGTGCTTTGAATAAATCAAAAGACACGGCCACTTTTGCACTTTAGTTTTCACTTTTCACTTCTTCTTAGTTAATCACTTGATGTTGTCACTTCGAGAGCTAAACTCAGAATCACACAAGCAATGAAATCAATGGCCATATGAAACAAAATAAACTATGTTTCTTCGCCAACGACCATACCACGCTGAGTACATCGGTTCTCGTCCGATCACCGAAATTAAGCAGCGTCGGGCGCGGTTAGTACTTAGATGGGGGACCGCTTGGGAACACCGCGTGTTGTTGGCATTGTCCAAAATTTTTTTATTTCATTTTATTTTCTTTTTTATTTTTCTCTATTAAATAAAAAAAGAATGAAGTCGATATCTTCATTTTTAACCGAAATAGAGCCAAAATAAAAAACTCAACTGCTTATTATTTTAAGGTAAATGTAAAACATTCGCTATTGATTATGCTCAGTTGTATGTAGCTAGATACAAAAGTCTATGATTTCCTTTGTAAAACAAAAGTAAAATTCTTTATAAATTTGTTTCGTTTCTCAAAAAAGGTAATTTAAGGAGGCAAATTTTCGCAAAATGCATTTATTTTTAACAATATTTAAGAAATTTTAACATTTATTAAAAAACAAGAATTTTTATTGTAAATTTCTTTAAAAAATTTGTCTTAATTTCCAAAAAAGGTATTTTAGGGAGCCAAATTTTCCCAAAATACATTTATTTTTAGCAAAATTTAATAAATTTTAACATTTATTAAAAAAACTACAATTTTTGTTAGATTTTTTGATGCCAAATTAATACATACTGGTTATGTTCACTAATAACTAAAGGAAACAGTCAACATTTTCCTTTATAAAACGAAAATAAAACTTCTTGTTCGTTTGTGTGTTTGTGTGCAATAAGTAAAATATCATCACAAACATTGGAAAACAACAATGAAAAAACATCATCTCAAACAAGCACAACATTGGAAAAAACAGGTAAGGCTAGCCCACCACCAGTGTTGAAAATTTACAATGCAAATGTTAAAGAAATAACAAATAAGATAAATAATTTGTTAGGTCATAAATGTTATACTATGGATGTAATAAATAAAAACATGATAATTATGAAAATGTCAAAAAATGAGGACCATTCTAAGGTTAAAGCTTTTTTGCAGGAACAAAACTATAATTTTTATACATATTCTCTTAAAGAAGAAAAACCAATAACTTTAGTTATTAAAAGACTGTCAGGAAATTATGATGAGGAAGACTTAAAACTGTATTTTGCAGAATCAGAAATGAAAATAAATGTCTTAAATGTCAGAAAAATAAATGGAAATAGGTTCATAGTTCAACTATCCAGAGATAGTGACATCAAAGCCTTTAAAAGGCAAAGATACATATTTCAATGCGGAATACGCATTGTAAAATATAAACGTGAGGGCATTATTCAATGCACAAAATGTCAGAGATTCGGCCATGTCTGGGCAAATTGCCACATGCCATTTAGATGTGTCAAATGTGGTGAGTCACATGGACCAAAAAACTGTAAAATTCCTCCCAAGGAACAAAATAACAAAGAATTTATTACAACTGATACCGATACTGGAAAAATTATAAAGCAAATAGGAATACCCGTTTTCTGCATTAACTGTAAATTAGCTGGCCACGTGGCAAGTGACAAAAAATGCCCAACACGGGCAAAAATAGCCGAAAGGCTAGCTGAAAAAAGATCTTATGAAATTTCACGAAGTGAAAAGGCACCTAATTTCAATGCCAATTTATCATTTTCTAGAGTAACAAACCCCACTCAAGTTGCTCCTGCTAACAATAATATCCTATATAATTCGCCATCATTTGAAATATTCAATAATGATTGTAAAAAATATGTCGGTACAGACATGATGCAAGCATTGACAAAAATTAATGAGTACGCCAAAAATCGTAACTCTTTAAAAACAGACGAAGAAAGGGCTCATGCCATAATATCACTACTCTTAGACTTGCGTCTAAATGGGTAGATTAAAGATTATTTTCATAAATGCAAATTCTATAGTGGCTCGTCATAAGAGACACTATTTACACCTGTTTATAAACAAACATAATCCTGATATACTGTTAATTGCAGAGCATAAGCTCTCTCCAATCCATAAATTAGAAATAAAAAATTATAATATATTTAGAAATGACAGAGTGAGTGGTCGTGGGGGAGGAACGGCTGTGCTTGTGAAGGACTGGATAGGGGCGGAAGAAGTCCGTGCCAATTTGGATG
Organism: Musca autumnalis; assembly: GCF_047663935.1. Taxonomy (NCBI): domain Eukaryota; kingdom Metazoa; phylum Arthropoda; class Insecta; order Diptera; family Muscidae; genus Musca; species Musca autumnalis. The sequence continues at coordinate 268,617 of NW_027412453.1, read as the reverse complement.
TGTTAGAAGGGACTATTGTAGAAATAAAAAGTCATAATAATAATATGATAATTATGTCGCTATACCAAAAACCAAGCGAAACTATCAGGGAAATCGATCTCATAACTATTGGCAACATTATTGGGAATAAAGAAGCCGTTATTGGGGCAGACCTTAATGCCAAACATCCACTCTGGGGAGGTAACAAGACAAATAAAAGTGGTAGAGTCCTCTGTGACTTTCTTGATACCTCACCAAATATTGTAATTAGACCTACGAATGGCCCAACGAGAAGCACTTTCAATACCCATTCATTTATTGATATTTTTATAACTTCCTCAAACATAGGAATTTCATCTTCAGATCCAACCAATAGTGTAGAAACATTAGATTATAATTCAGACCATAAAGCAATAATGATTAATATACAAACTGGTACCCTTGAAAGGAGATTAAAAGAAGAATTTTATGACTTCAAAAGTTTCAATAAGAATAATTTTAACAACCATTTAAATAATGAAATAGATAGACTTTGTCTACCAATAGACAGAAACGCTACTATAGCTGAAATAGATAAAGAGGTAGATATAATGACAGAAATAATTTCTGATGCAATGGAGGTCAGTATGAACAAATTTTCACCTAAGTGTGGTACGTTAGTTCAACTTCCTCAGGAAATTATTCAACTAATAAAGCAAAAAAAGACTATAAGAAGAAGAAGATTCAGAATTCAAGACCAAGATGTCTATAATTCCTTGAGCGCCACCTTAAAACTAGCTGATAAAATTATTCAGGAAAAGATTAAAATATTTGAAGAATCATATTATTCACAAAAACTAGCTAATATTAAGTGCAATAGCAATATGTTCAGAGAAATTAAAAAATTTTGCGGTATAAAAAGAGCAAAAATATCTGTAATAAAAAATGACCAAGGTCTAAACTATACTAGTGAAAAAGATAAAGCTGAAATTATAGCTGAGGAATATTCTAAATTGCAAACTGGTATCAATGTAACACCTAATAATACCTTAAGGGATGACAATGTGCACTTTCATAATTTTAGTAGAAACATTACAGCTGACGGATTGCTGGGTAACAGTACTGTAGATGGAATAAGGTTAATAAAACCAAATGACATAGGCTCTGTACTTAAAACACTTAAAGGTAAGAAAAGTAGTGGGGAGGAAGGAATACCCAATTTTATTCTTAAAAATATAGATAGAAGATTCTGGCACAAAATAGCCATACTATTTAACCATTGTCTAAATAAAGGATATTTCCCTAAAAAATGGAAATATGCAAAAATTATCCCTATTTTAAAACCTGGCAAGGACCCCACTTCCGCTTTAAACTATAGGCCAATCTCGCTTCTCGCTAACCTGGGCAAGCTTTTAGAAATATTCATGTTGGAGTTTATAAACGAACATATTGAAAACAACGAAATTCTAAGGGATTTCCAATTCGGATTCAGGAAAAAATTATCAACAACTCAAGCTTTGTTAGCCTTATCCAATAAAGTTGCCAATGGGTTAAATAACCGAAGTGCCACAATAGCGGTAAGCCTAGACTTTGAAAAGGCATTTGATACCGTGTGGCACTCCGGACTGATAGAAAAAATGTCAGAAAAATTTGGATTTAATGAATCTATAGTTAGAATAATTACAAATTATTTAGAAAATAGATCATTTTCAGTATTTGTTGAAAATGAAAAGTCATTAGCACACCCAATAAAAGCAGGAGTTCCACAAGGCTCGGTCCTTGGTCCGGTCCTCTACAATTTGTATCTCGCAGACCTTCCTCAGCCAGAAAATGACTTACTGGTTCTTACTTTTGCAGATGATATCCTCATAGCGGCCACTCACTCTAGAGCTAAATTTGCGCAGAATTCTCTAAAAGAGTACCTTATGGTACTTAATAATTACTTTAACAAATGGAAACTTACACTCAATATAAACAAGTGCAAGTCTATAATTATAAAAGGAAAAAAGTCAACTCTTTATAAGAATGGTCGAATGTTTGCACCTTCTCTAAGTATAAATGGACAATTAATAGAAAATGTAACAGAATTGAAATACTTAGGAGTCATAATTGACGAAAAATTTTCTTTCATAAAACATGTTGACTACATTTTGAGGAAATCAAAAGCTAGTCTTCATATCATAAAAAATGTTATTAACCGAAAAAATGGACTAAGTAGTCACATAAAACTTTGCATATATAAACAACTAATACGTCCTATATTAACATACGCATTTCCCATTTGGTTTGGCATTTCGTCTCGCCAAATGGAAAGAATACGCATCTTCGAAAGGAGGATGCTTTCATACTGCCTTGGAATGAAAACTATAAGAACTCCAGATGGTAGATACTTATCTCCATCTAGAAAGGTACTATACGAAAACAGTAAGCTCATTAGAATAGACAATTTCATGATAAAATCAGCCTTAAAATTAATAGATGGATGCATAAACCATGATAACGAACTGTTACAAAGTGGTATCATAAGTGAAGACACTTTTTTAAGATACTTAGAAAATGATGGACATTTGTCACCAATGTGCCTACCTCACCTAAATAACCATGATATGTTATTTGATAGCAATGGAAAAATAAAATTTTATAATAGAAGGTATGGAACTTTCAATTTTGAAGATCTTGTGTATAGCACAGAACAATACTAAATTATCTTCTAATTAATCAACCTTGTATATAGTGTAAAAAGTAGTTATAAGTTTTTTTTTTGTTTTACTTTTATTTATGTAAATAGTAGTTATGAGTTTTCTCCTGTCTTGAATTGGTATATTATTTTAGTTTAGAAAGAAAATACAAAATGCATAGCAAGTTTTTATTCCATTTTCTTGCAAAATCTAATAATTAAATGAATGACAAAGTCAAAATTAAAATCAAAAATGTCAAATGGGCTGGCCTTACCTCTATCTTTTAAACATAAAATTTTATATTCCTAGAAAAAGAATTCATTCTGTTAGGATAAGTTACCATAATAATTTTTAGTCTCTAAGAGAACATTGTAAAAGAAATTAATTGGAAATAAATAAACTAAACTAAAAATTAAGTCGATATCTTCATTTTTAACCGAAATAGAGCCAAAATAAAAAACTCAACTGCTTATTATTTTAAGGTAAATGTAAAACATTCGCTATTGATTATGCTCAGTTGTATGTAGCTAGATACAAAAGTCTATGATTTCCTTTGTAAAACAAAAGTAAAATTCTTTATAAATTTGTTTCGTTTCTCAAAAAAGGTAATTTAAGGAGGCAAATTTTCGCAAAATGCATTTATTTTTAACAATATTTAAGAAATTTTAACATTTATTAAAAAACAAGAATTTTTATTGTAAATTTCTTTAAAAAATTTGTCTTAATTTCCAAAAAAGGTATTTTAGGGAGCCAAATTTTCCCAAAATACATTTATTAATAAATTTTAACATTTATTAAAAAAACTACAATTTTTGTTAGATTTTTTGATGCCAAATTAATACATACTGGTTATGTTCACTAATAACTAAAGGAAACAGTCAACATTTTCCTTTATAAAACGAAAATAAAACTTCTTGTTCGTTTGTGTGTTTGTGTGCAATAAGTAAACGAAATTGTCTTAAACACACAAGCAATGAAATCAATGGCCATATGAAACAAAATAAACTATGTTTCTTCGCCAACGACCATACCACGCTGAGTACATCGGTTCTCGTCCGATCACCGAAATTAAGCAGCGTCGGGCGCGGTTAGTACTTAGATGGGGGACCGCTTGGGAACACCGCGTGTTGTTGGCATTGTCCAAAATTTTTTTATTTCATTTTATTTTCTTTTTTATTTTTCTCTATTAAATAAAAAAAGAATGAAGTCGATATCTTCATTTTTAACCGAAATAGAGCCAAAATAAAAAACTCAACTGCTTATTATTTTAAGGTAAATGTAAAACATTCGCTATTGATTATGCTCAGTTGTATGTAGCTAGATACAAAAGTCTATGATTTCCTTTGTAAAACAAAAGTAAAATTCTTTATAAATTTGTTTCGTTTCTCAAAAAAGGTAATTTAAGGAGGCAAATTTTCGCAAAATGCATTTATTTTTAACAATATTTAAGAATAACATTTATTAAAAAACAAGAATTTTTATTGTAAATTTCTTTAAAAAATTTGTCTTAATTTCCAAAAAAGGTATTTTAGGGAGCCAAATTTTCCCAAAATACATTTATTTTTAGCAAAATTTAATAAATTTTAACATTTATTAAAAAAAACTACAATTTTTGTTAGATTTTTTGATGCCAAATTAATACATACTGGTTATGTTCACTAATAACTAAAGGAAACAGTCAACATTTTCCTTTATAAAACGAAAATAAAACTTCTTGTTCGTTTGTGTGTTTGTGTGCAATAAGTAAACGAAATTGTCTTAAACACACAAGCAATGAAATCAATGGCCATATGAAACAAAATAAACTATGTTTCTTCGCCAACGACCATACCACGCTGAGTACATCGGTTCTCGTCCGATCACCGAAATTAAGCAGCGTCGGGCGCGGTTAGTACTTAGATGGGGGACCGCTTGGGAACACCGCGTGTTGTTGGCATTGTCCAAAATTTTTTTATTTCATTTTATTTTCTTTTTTATTTTTCTCTATTAAATAAAAAAAGAATGAAGTCGATATCTTCATTTTTAACCGAAATAGAGCCAAAATAAAAAACTCAACTGCTTATTATTTTAAGGTAAATGTAAAACATTCGCTATTGATTATGCTCAGTTGTATGTAGCTAGATACAAAAGTCTATGATTTCCTTTGTAAAACAAAAGTAAAATTCTTTATAAATTTGTTTCGTTTCTCAAAAAAGGTAATTTAAGGAGGCAAATTTTCGCAAAATGCATTTATTTTTAACAATATTTAAGAAATTTTAACATTTATTAAAAAACAAGAATTTTTATTGTAAATTTCTTTAAAAAATTTGTCTTAATTTCCAAAAAAGGTATTTTAGGGAGCCAAATTTTCCCAAAATACATTTATTTTTAGCAAAATTTAATAAATTTTAACATTTATTAAAAAAACTACAATTTTTGTTAGATTTTTTGATGCCAAATTAATACATACTGGTTATGTTCACTAATAACTAAAGGAAACAGTCAACATTTTCCTTTATAAAACGAAAATAAAACTTCTTGTTCGTTTGTGTGTTTGTGTGCAATAAGTAAACGAAATTGTCTTAAACACACAAGCAATGAAATCAATGGCCATATGAAACAAAATAAACTATGTTTCTTCGCCAACGACCATACCACGCTGAGTACATCGGTTCTCGTCCGATCACCGAAATTAAGCAGCGTCGGGCGCGGTTAGTACTTAGATGGGGGACCGCTTGGGAACACCGCGTGTTGTTGGCATTGTCCAAAATTGTTTTATTTCATTTTATTTTCTTTTTTATTTTTCTCTATTAAATAAAAAAAGAATGAAGTCGATATCTTCATTTTTAACCGAAATAGAGCCAAAATAAAAAACTCAACTGCTTATTATTTTAAGGTAAATGTAAAACATTCGCTATTGATTATGCTCAGTTGTATGTAGCTAGATACAAAAGTCTATGATTTCCTTTGTAAAACAAAAGTAAAATTCTTTATAAATTTGTTTCGTTTCTCAAAAAAGGTAATTTAAGGAGGCAAATTTTCGCAAAATGCATTTATTTTTAACAATATTTAAGAAATTTTAACATTTATTAAAAAACAAGAATTTTTATTGTAAATTTCTTTAAAAAATTTGTCTTAATTTCCAAAAAAGGTATTTTAGGGAGCCAAATTTTCCCAAAATACATTTATTTTTAGCAAAATTTAATATATTTTAACATTTATTAAAAAAACTACAATTTTTGTTAGATTTTTTGATGCCAAATTAATACATACTGGTTATGTTCACTAATAACTAAAGGAAACAGTCAACATTTTCCTTTATAAAACGAAAATAAAACTTCTTGTTCGTTTGTGTGTTTGTGTGCAATAAGTAAACGAAATTGTCTTAAACACACAAGCAATGAAATCAATGGCCAAAATAAACTATGTTTCTTCGCCAACGACCATACCACGCTGAGTACATCGGTTCTCGTCCGATCACCGAAATTAAGCAGCGTCGGGCGCGGTTAGTACTTAGATGGGGGACCGCTTGGGAACACCGCGTGTTGTTGGCATTGTCCAAAATTTTTTTATTTCATTTTATTTTCTTTTTTATTTTTCTCTATTAAATAAAAAAAGAATGAAGTCGATATCTTCATTTTTAACCGAAATAGAGCCAAAATAAAAAACTCAACTGCTTATTATTTTAAGGTAAATGTAAAACATTCGCTATTGATTATGCTCAGTTGTATGTAGCTAGATACAAAAGTCTATGATTTCCTTTGTAAAACAAAAGTAAAATTCTTTATAAATTTGTTTCGTTTCTCAAAAAAGGTAATTTAAGGAGGCAAATTTTCGCAAAATGCATTTATTTTTAACAATATTTAAGAAATTTTAACATTTATTAAAAAACAAGAATTTTTATTGTAAATTTCTTTAAAAAATTTGTCTTAATTTCCAAAAAAGGTATTTTAGGGAGCCAAATTTTCCCAAAATACATTTATTTTTAGCAAAATTTAATAAATTTTAACATTTATTAAAAAAACTACAATTTTTGTTAGATTTTTTGATGCCAAATTAATACATACTGGTTATGTTCACTAATAACTAAAGGAAACAGTCAACATTTTCCTTTATAAAACGAAAATAAAACTTCTTGTTCGTTTGTGTGTTTGTGTGCAATAAGTAAACGAAATTGTCTTAAACACACAAGCAATGAAATCAATGGCCATATGAAACAAAATAAACTATGTTTCTTCGCCAACGACCATACCACGCTGAGTACATCGGTTCTCGTCCGATCACCGAAATTAAGCAGCGTCGGGCGCGGTTAGTACTTAGATGGGGGACCGCTTGGGAACACCGCGTGTTGTTGGCATTGTCCAAAATTTTTTTATTTCATTTTATTTTCTTTTTTATTTTTCTCTATTAAATAAAAAAAGAATGAAGTCGATATCTTCATTTTTAACCGAAATAGAGCCAAAATAAAAAACTCAACTGCTTATTATTTTAAGGTAAATGTAAAACATTCGCTATTGATTATGCTCAGTTGTATGTAGCTAGATACAAAAGTCTATGATTTCCTTTGTAAAACAAAAGTAAAATTCTTTATAAATTTGTTTCGTTTCTCAAAAAAGGTAATTTAAGGAGGCAAATTTTCGCAAAATGCATTTATTTTTAACAATATTTAAGAAATTTTAACATTTATTAAAAAACAAGAATTTTTATTGTAAATTTCTTTAAAAAATTTGTCTTAATTTCCAAAAAAGGTATTTTAGGGAGCCAAATTTTCCCAAAATACATTTATTTTTAGCAAAATTTAATAAATTTTAACATTTATTAAAAAAACTACAATTTTTGTTAGATTTTTTGATGCCAAATTAATACATACTGGTTATGTTCACTAATAACTAAAGGAAACAGTCAACATTTTCCTTTATAAAACGAAAATAAAACTTCTTGTTCGTTTGTGTGTTTGTGTGCAATAAGTAAACGAAATTGTCTTAAACACACAAGCAATTTCAAGATTTCAAGATTTCATTTATTTCCCAATTCATTTTTTACAAAGGTTATCTTATATCTATTTCTTAACTCTATGAGCTTTTTCTTAACAGTATTAAACTTTTTCTAAGAATATAATATTTTAATAATAAGTATGTGGAAGGCCAGCCCACCTATCCATATAATTTAAATTTGACTCTGTCAATATTTTTAGTTGTTAATTTCTAACAAGAAAAGGGGAAAAACTTGTTTTACAATTGTTTTTTAATATATGTTGACTTAAACTACTAAATATAAACTAATAACTAATAATATACGAAACAAAAACCATAAAAATTCAATTCAATTACAAAACAAACTTAATCTACTATTTACACTATTTACAAGTTTATTTTAAGATTATTAAAATTGTACAATGCTATATACAAAATCCTGTATATTATATGTAGCGTATCTTCTATTATAGAATACAATTTTATTTTCTTCATTAAAAAGTAAATTATGGTTATTTAGATGTATTAGGCACATCGGAGAGAGATGACCATCATTTCTGAAGTATCTTATAAATGTCTCTTCTTCTATGATTCCGTTTCTTATAATGCTATTATTGTGTGTTATACTGTTTTCTATTAATTTTAAGCCTAATTCCACCATGAATTTATCTATTCTTTTAGTTTTACTGGTGTTGTAAATTTCTTTTCTTGATGGTGATTTATATCTACCGTCTTCTAGTCTTTTCGTTTTCAAATTTAGGCAAAACGCTAGCATCTTCCTTTCAAATATTCTTACCTTCTCCATTTGCCTCGATGATATATCAAACCAAATGGGGAAGGCATATGTAACAATTGGTCTTATAAGTTGTTTATACATACACATTTTTATATGGGAACTCAGTCCTCTTTTGCGATTTAATACACTTAATATTTTATTTAGTCCTGTCTTTGCCTTTCGTAAAATATAGCTTATATGCTTATGAAATGAGAAATTTTCTTGGAAAACTACCCCCAGATACTTTAATTCTGGAACGTTTTCAATTGTCTGATTATTAATTTTAATTGATGGTTTAAATTTCCTGCCATTTTTATATAGCCTACCCTTTTTTCCTTTTATGATAATGGACTTACATTTTGATATATTTAATTTTAATTTCCATTTTTTTAAATAATCTCCAAGTATTGCCAGATATTCATTTATTTGTGTTTGAGCTAATTTTGCCTTAGGATGGGTGGCCGCGATTAGTATGTCATCTGCATATGTCAATATTAATTGACCATGTTCAGGTTGTGGTATGTCTGCAAGGTACAAGTTGTACAATACTGGACCAAGGACCGAGCCCTGTGGTACTCCTGCTCTTATTCTTTGTAGACCAGATTTTTCATTCTCTACTGATACTGAAAATGATCTGTCCATTAAATAATTTTGCACTAATCTAATTAGAGAATTATCAAATCTATAATTTTCGTGCATTTTTTTAATAATCCCCATTTGCCACACTGTGTCGAACGCCTTTTCAAAGTCAAGGCTGACTGCAATCGTGGCGCTCCTGTTGTTGAAGCCATTGGAGACTTTATTTGCAAATGCCAGTAAGGCATGCGTGGTTGATAGTTGTTTTCTAAAACCAAATTGGAAATCTCCCAATATGCTATTACTTTCAATATGATCATTAATTTTTTTTAATATAAATATTTCAAAAAGCTTTCCTATATTGGATAACAAGGAAACAGGTCTGTAATTAATAGCAGCCGTTGGGTCTTTACCAGGTTTTAGAATGGGAATGACTTTGGCGCTTTTCCATTTTCTAGGGAAATATCCTATATTGTAGCAATGATTGAAAATAATTGCTATTCGATCCCAAAGGTTATTGTTAATTCTTTTTAATATAAAGTTAGGAATAAGGTCATCTCCACAACTTTTTTTATTATTTAGCCTATGTAATGCAGAACCTATATCATCAGCTGTAATTAGTTTTATACTCGATCTATCATTGCAAGTCCCATCTGCCAGATTATCATTATTGAAATTATATATAGGTAAGTGTCTATCTTCCCTGTTACTTTCATTAGGTATATCTAGGCTATTTTGGATTTTAATATATTCTTTTGCGATTAAATCAGCCTTATCTTTGTTATTGAAGACTATTTCGTTTTGCTCATTTTTCAGATCCGTTATTTTTCTGCGACCCACTGTGCAAAATTTTTTAATTTCCTTATACATATCTCCATTGCATTTAATTTGCTGGAGTTTATTTGAATAATAGTTTTCCTCAAATAATTTTATTTTCTCCTGAATAATTTTATCCATTCTTTGCAAAATGGAACTGAGAGTTTTATATTCATCTTGATCTGATACCCTGAATCTTCTTCTTCTAATATTTTTCTTTTGTTTTATGAGATCTAAAATATCCGGCGGAAGTTCTGCCATCATTCCACATCTTGGATGAAATTTCTTCATGCTATTTTCCATGGCTTCATTTATAATTTCTGTCAGTGTATCAACCTCATTATCTATTTCCTGTATAGACACATTTCTATTTGTTGGTAAACATAATTTATGTTTTTGATTTTCTAATAAGGTATTAAAGTTATTTCTATTAAAGCTTTTAAAATCGAACAATTCTCGTTTTTCTCTAGTTTCTAATCTATTGGACACAATATTTATCACTATTGCCCTATGATCTGAGTTATAATCTAAAGTTTCAACTCCTCTAGTTGGGTCAGATGCCAATATTCCGACATTTGTGGACGTAATAAATACGTCTATGAATAATTTAGTAGTAGAACCTCCTAGGTTCTGTTGTAGGTCTTATAAGTAAATTTGGTGACGTATCTAGCCAATCACACAATACTCTTCCACTAACATTTGTGCTGTTGCCTCCCCATAATGGATGTTTAGCGTTAAAATCCGCTCCAATCACAGCTTCTCTGTTACCTATTATATTTGTAATATTCTCTAAATCTGATTCACAAAGGTTTTCATTGGGTTTTTTATATAACGACATGATTACCATGTCATTTTGAATGCACTTCAGTACTACAGCTATCCCTTCAATTTCTCCTAAATTGGCCTGTATACGCTCTGCCTTGATCCAGTCTTTTGTTAAAATCGCAGTTCCACCACCTCGGCCACCCATTCTATCTTGCCTGAAAGTCGTATAGTGTTTTATTTCAAATTTATGTCTACTAGATAATTTATGCTCTGCTAATAAAACAACATCTGGATTATGTTTTTTTATGAATAATTGCAAGTAATGTCTTTTGTGTCGTGACACAATAGAATTCACATTTATAAAAATAATCTTTAATTTAGTCATTGAGACGTAGATTTAATAGTAGCCCAAAAAGGGCTTGGGTTTTTTCTTCATCTGATTTTAGAGAATTTCTCATTTTTGCATATTCATCAATTCTTTTAAAGACTGTTAGCATATTTTAGTTTAGTTTATTTATTTCCAATTAATTTCTTTTACAATGTTCTCTTAGAGACTAAAAATTATTATGGTAACTTATCCTAACAGAATGAATTCTTTTTCTAGGAATATAAAATTTTATGTTTAAAAGATAGAGGTAAGGCCAGCCCATTTGACATTTTTGATTTTAATTTTGACTTTGTCATTCATTTAATTATTAGATTTTGCAAGAAAATGGAATAAAAACTTGCTATGCATTTTGTATTTTCTTTCTAAACTAAAATAATATACCAATTCAAGACAGGAGAAAACTTATAACTACTATTTACATAAATAAAAGTAAAACAAAAAAAAAACTTATAACTACTTTTTACACTATATACAAGGTTGATTAATTAGAAGATAATTTAGTATTGTTCTGTGCTATACACAAGATCTTCAAAATTGAAAGTTCCATACCTTCTATTATAAAATTTTATTTTTCCATTGCTATCAAATAACATATCATGGTTATTTAGGTGAGGTAGGCACATTGGTGACAAATGTCCATCATTTTCTAAGTATCTTAAAAAAGTGTCTTCACTTATGATACCACTTTGTAACAGTTCGTTATCATGGTTTATGCATCCATCTATTAATTTTAAGGCTGATTTTATCATGAAATTGTCTATTCTAATGAGCTTACTGTTTTCGTATAGTACCTTTCTAGATGGAGATAAGTATCTACCATCTGGAGTTCTTATAGTTTTCATTCCAAGGCAGTATGAAAGCATCCTCCTTTCGAAGATGCGTATTCTTTCCATTTGGCGAGACGAAATGCCAAACCAAATGGGAAATGCGTATGTTAATATAGGACGTATTAGTTGTTTATATATGCAAAGTTTTATGTGACTACTTAGTCCATTTTTTCGGTTAATAACATTTTTTATGATATGAAGACTAGCTTTTGATTTCCTCAAAATGTAGTCAACATGTTTTATGAAAGAAAATTTTTCGTCAATTATGACTCCTAAGTATTTCAATTCTGTTACATTTTCTATTAATTGTCCATTTATACTTAGAGAAGGTGCAAACATTCGACCATTCTTATAAAGAGTTGACTTTTTTCCTTTTATAATTATAGACTTGCACTTGTTTATATTGAGTGTAAGTTTCCATTTGTTAAAGTAATTATTAAGTACCATAAGGTACTCTTTTAAAGAATTCTGCGCAAATTTAGCTCTAGAGTGAGTGGCCGCTATGAGGATATCATCTGCAAAAGTAAGAACCAGTAAGTCATTTTCTGGCTGAGGAAGGTCTGCGAGATACAAATTGTAGAGGACCGGACCAAGGACCGAGCCTTGTGGAACTCCTGCTTTTATTGGGTGTGCTAATGACTTTTCATTTTCAACAAATACTGAAAATGATCTATTTTCTAAATAATTTGTAATTATTCTAACTATAGATTCATTAAATCCAAATTTTTCTGACATTTTTTCTATCAGTCCGGAGTGCCACACGGTATCAAATGCCTTTTCAAAGTCTAGGCTTACCGCTATTGTGGCACTTCGGTTATTTAACCCATTGGCAACTTTATTGGATAAGGCTAACAAAGCTTGAGTTGTTGATAATTTTTTCCTGAATCCGAATTGGAAATCCCTTAGAATTTCGTTGTTTTCAATATGTTCGTTTATAAACTCCAACATGAATATTTCTAAAAGCTTGCCCAGGTTAGCGAGAAGCGAGATTGGCCTATAGTTTAAAGCGGAAGTGGGGTCCTTGCCAGGTTTTAAAATAGGGATAATTTTTGCATATTTCCATTTTTTAGGGAAATATCCTTTATTTAGACAATGGTTAAATAGTATGGCTATTTTGTGCCAGAATCTTCTATCTATATTTTTAAGAATAAAATTGGGTATTCCATCCTCCCCACTACTTTTCTTACCTTTAAGTGTTTTAAGTACAGAGCCTATGTCATTTGGTTTTATTAACCTTATTCCATCTACAGTACTGTTACCCAGCAATCCGTCAGCTGTAATGTTTCTACTAAAATTATGAAAGTGCACATTGTCATCCCTTAAGGTATTATTAGGTGTTACATTGATACTAGTTTGCAATTTAGAATATTCCTCAGCTATAATTTCAGCTTTATCTTTTTCACTAGTATAGTTTAGACCTTGGTCATTTTTTATTACAGATATTTTTGCTCTTTTTATACCGCAAAATTTTTTAATTTCTCTGAACATATTGCTATTGCACTTAATATTAGCTAGTTTTTGTGAATAATATGATTCTTCAAATATTTTAATCTTTTCCTGAATAATTTTATCAGCTAGTTTTAAGGTGGCGCTCAATGAATTATAGACATCTTGGTCTTGAATTCTGAATCTTCTTCTTCTTATAGTCTTTTTTTGCTTTATTAGTTGAATAATTTCCTGAGGAAGTTGAACTAACGTACCATACTTAGGTGAAAATTTGTTCATACTGACCTCCATTGCATCAGAAATTATTTCTGTCATTATATCTACCTCTTTATCTATTTCAGCTATAGTAGCGTTTCTGTCTATTGGTAGACAAAGTCTATCTATTTCATTATTTAAATGGTTGTTAAAATTATTCTTATTGAAACTTTTGAAGTCATAAAATTCTTCTTTTAATCTCCTTTCAAGGGTACCAGTTTGTATATTAATCATTATTGCTTTATGGTCTGAATTATAATCTAATGTTTCTACACTATTGGTTGGATCTGAAGATGAAATTCCTATGTTTGAGGAAGTTATAAAAATATCAATAAATGAATGGGTATTGAAAGTGCTTCTCGTTGGGCCATTCGTAGGTCTAATTACAATATTTGGTGAGGTATCAAGAAAGTCACAGAGGACTCTACCACTTTTATTTGTCTTGTTACCTCCCCAGAGTGGATGTTTGGCATTAAGGTCTGCCCCAATAACGGCTTCTTTATTCCCAATAATGTTGCCAATAGTTATGAGATCGATTTCCCTGATAGTTTCGCTTGGTTTTTGGTATAGCGACATAATTATCATATTATTATTATGACTTTTTATTTCTACAATAGTCCCTTCTAACACATCCAAATTGGCACGGACTTCTTCCGCCCCTATCCAGTCCTTCACAAGCACAGCCGTTCCTCCCCCACGACCACTCACTCTGTCATTTCTAAATATATTATAATTTTTTATTTCTAATTTATGGATTGGAGAGAGCTTATGCTCTGCAATTAACAGTATATCAGGATTATGTTTGTTTATAAACAGGTGTAAATAGTGTCTCTTATGACGAGCCACTATAGAATTTGCATTTATGAAAATAATCTTTAATCTACCCATTTAGACGCAAGTCTAAGAGTAGTGATATTATGGCATGAGCCCTTTCTTCGTCTGTTTTTAAAGAGTTACGATTTTTGGCGTACTCATTAATTTTTGTCAATGCTTGCATCATGTCTGTACCGACATATTTTTTACAATCATTATTGAATATTTCAAATGATGGCGAATTATATAGGATATTATTGTTAGCAGGAGCAACTTGAGTGGGGTTTGTTACTCTAGAAAATGATAAATTGGCATTGAAATTAGGTGCCTTTTCACTTCGTGAAATTTCATAAGATCTTTTTTCAGCTAGCCTTTCGGCTATTTTTGCCCGTGTTGGGCATTTTTTGTCACTTGCCACGTGGCCAGCTAATTTACAGTTAATGCAGAAAACGGGTATTCCTATTTGCTTTATAATTTTTCCAGTATCGGTATCAGTTGTAATAAATTCTTTGTTATTTTGTTCCTTGGGAGGAATTTTACAGTTTTTTGGTCCATGTGACTCACCACATTTGACACATCTAAATGGCATGTGGCAATTTGCCCAGACATGGCCGAATCTCTGACATTTTGTGCATTGAATAATGCCCTCACGTTTATATTTTACAATGCGTATTCCGCATTGAAATATGTATCTTTGCCTTTTAAAGGCTTTGATGTCACTATCTCTGGATAGTTGAACTATGAACCTATTTCCATTTATTTTTCTGACATTTAAGACATTTATTTTCATTTCTGATTCTGCAAAATACAGTTTTAAGTCTTCCTCATCATAATTTCCTGACAGTCTTTTAATAACTAAAGTTATTGGTTTTTCTTCTTTAAGAGAATATGTATAAAAATTATAGTTTTGTTCCTGCAAAAAAGCTTTAACCTTAGAATGGTCCTCATTTTTTGACATTTTCATAATTATCATGTTTTTATTTATTACATCCATAGTATAACATTTATGACCTAACAAATTATTTATCTTATTTGTTATTTCTTTAACATTTGCATTGTAAATTTTCAACACTGGTGGTGGGCTAGCCTTACCTGTTTTTTCCAATGTTGTGCTTGTTTGAGATGATGTTTTTTCATTGTTGTTTTCCAATGTTTGTGATGATATTTTTTCCTCGTTACATGGTTCTTCGGCAACCGACATGTTATTGTCTTCATCTTGCATTACAGCCTCTTCAGCGAATGCCATGTTTTCCTTATTTGGTACTGATGTATCAGTCACACCTATGACCTTAACACTTCTTTTGGCTTTAAGTTTAGGTTTATTGTTTATCGCCATACCGAGGCCCCTGCTTGTCTCGGTAGCACAATCACCCTTTGGCACTTCATTATTTTCACACACTTTTAGTGTTTTTTCTTTTAATAGTTTATTCTCATTTTCAAGCTCAAAAACACGAGCTTTAAATAGTTCAAGATCTTTAGAAAGTTCACTTAACAAGTTTTTTAATTTTGTCATTTCTTGGTCTGTGTCACTACCACTGCCATTTTTTCCTTTTCTCCTTTTTCGGAGTTTTTTATCTTTGTTGTTAGTATTTTCTTCGGTAGCTGTGCTACCATGATCAGAGTAAAACTCACTATCCATTTTAAAGTTCTTTTTATGCGGGTCTAAGGCAATAATGCCTTGCCCTAGTAAACAAAATTTTATCTCTTCTACTTAAGTCTTATTCTTCTTTATAAAAAACACAAAAATCCATATTTGTAGCACTTAGTTTTGAGTCGCAAAACACTGCCACTTTTACACAAAAGTCTTTTTATTCTTATTAGCTTAACACTTGATGCTTTCTCTTTGACACTTCAACACAGAATCACTGTTAGCATATTGATTGATATTTATTTTCCCAAATATTTCATTTACAAATAAGACTTACAGTCTAAATCTTAAGTATTAATTTTTCCTAACAGATATTAATCTTTTTCTAGGAATATAAAATTTATGTTTTAAAATTTGGTAAAGGCCAGCCCATTTATGTTTTAATTTTTGACTTTGTCAAATCAGTTATTTTTAGGTAATTGCAAGAAAGGGATAAAACTTGCTTATCTTTTAATATTTTTAAAACTACAACATGAAAATAATAAAAGTAAAATAATTCAGTGAGGTAAAAGAACAAAAAATACTTACAAACTACTATTTACATATTTACAATATTTACAGTAATATATAGATATTTTTAATATTGTTCAACGCTATAGACTAAGTCATCAACGTTGTAAGTTTTATATTTCCTGTTATAAAATACAATTTTTTCATTTTCGTTAAAAATAAGGTTATGATTTTTTAGATGTATTATACACATGGGTGATAAGTAACAATCATTTTGCATATAATTTATAAATGTTTCTTCGTTTATTATTCCTTTTTGTATTAATGTATTACTATGGTTAATGCAACCTTCAATGAATTTCAGTCCAATGTTCATCATAAATTTATCAATTCTAAATAATTTGCTACTATTGTATATATTTTTTATTGATGGTGCCGTATATGTTCCATTTTCATTTCTTACTGTTTTCATATTTAGACAATTTGCCAAAATTTTTCTCTCAAATATTCGAATTTTTTCCATTCTATAGGAGGATATGCCATACCATATTGGAAATGCGTAGGCTATTATTGGTCTTATTAACTGTTTGTATAAGCACATTTTTATATTTTGGGACAAACCTCTTTTTGGGCTAAGTACTAAAAACAATTTTTGGAGAGCACCCTTAGCTTTTTTAAGTACATATTCCACATGTTTATTAAATGTAAAATTTTCTTCAATGACCAATCCAAGATATTTTAACTCATACACATTTTCTATTGTGTTGCCATCTATTTTAATTTTTGGTTTAAATTTTCTGCAGTTTTTGTAGAGATTTGTCTTTTTTCCTTTTATTATAATGGACTTACATTTATTTATGTTTAATTTTAATTTCCATTGTTTGAAATAATTATTTAATATTACTAAGTATTCATTAAGTTGTTGTTGTGCATTTCTTGACCTGGGATGGGTGGCCGCAATTAGAATGTCATCTGCAAAGGTTAATACTAACATTCCATTGTCAGGCTGAGGGAGGTCTGCCAAATATAAGTTATATAAAATTGGACCAAGGACTGAACCCTGCGGGACTCCTGCTCTTATATTTTTTTTATTGGAAAAAGCTTCTTCTACATTTACAGCAAATGTTCTATCTTGAAGATAATTGTCTATTAATTTAACTAATGATCTGTCAAAGTTATATTTAGTTACCATTTTTTCTATTATACCCTTCTGCCATACAGTATCAAATGCTTGTTCAAAATCCAAGCTTACTGCTATGGTGGCACTACGTCTGTTAAGACCACTGACTACCTGGTTCGATAAAGCAAGGAGAGCATGTGTTGTCGAAAGTTTGTTTCGGAAACCGAACTGAAAGTCTTTTAATATGTTGTTTTCAACAATATGTGTCTTAATTCTGTCACATATAAAAATTTCAAATAATTTTCCTATATTTGATAATAAGGAAATTGGTCTGTATCCACTTGGGGATGTAGGATCTTTCCCTGGCTTTAAGACCGGTATTACCTTGGCATGTTTCCATTTTTTAGGAAAATATCCTAAGTTAATACATTGGTTAAATAATATAGCAATTTCTTTCCATAACCTATTGTCGATTTTTTTTAATATAAAATTTGGAATACAGTCTTCCCCACTACTCTTTTTATTTTTTAAATTATGCAATGCATACCCTATATCTTCAGGTTTTATTAGTCTAATGTGTTCATTTTCGGTGCAACTACCATCAGCCTTGATTTCATTAGAAAATGTAATTTTTGGTTCAATAATTACATTTTCAGAAGCTGTGTAATTTAAATTTTCCTGAATATTGGAATAATGATCTGCAATTATGTTTGCCTTATCAGTATTATTGTAAACTATACAATTTTGATCATTTTTAAGGTTGGTTATTTTCGTGCGCTTAACTGAGCAGAATCTTTTAACTTTTTTATACATGTCACCGTCACATGTTATGTTTTTCAGTTTATTTTCATAATAATTTTCTTCAAAAACCTTAATTTTTTCCTGTATTATTTTATCTAATCTTTTGAGAATTGAAGTAAGTGTAGTATATTCATTTATATCCTGTATCCTATACCTTCTTCTTCTCAAGGTCTTTTTTTGCTTGATTAAATCTAATATATCCTGAGGTAGTGGTACCATCATCCCATGTTTCGGTTTGAACTTCTTTAAGCTATCATTCATAGCAGTACTTATGATATTTGTTAAAGTTTCAACTTCATCATCAATTTCTTGAATTGAAGCATTTCTGTTGATTGGAAGTTTTAGTCTACTTTTATGCAGATTAATGGTATTGTTGAATATATCTTTATTAAAAGTATTGAAATCATAAAATTCCTCATCTCTTCTTTTTTCAATTTTTTCAGAGTTGATAATAATTTGTATGGCCCTATGGTCAGAATTGTAGTCTAGTGTATTCACACATTTTGTTGGATCAGAAGCAAGCACCCCCATGTTTGTGGAGGTGATAAAAATATCAATATACGTATGTGCATTTAGCTGGCTTCTAGTTGGCCCATTTGTTGGTCTAATAATTAAATATGGGGATATATCAAGCCAATCTGCTAGTACCCTCCCACTTGTATTTGTATCATTTCCACCCCATAAGGGTTGCTTTGCATTCATATCCGCTCCTATTACAACTTGCTTATTACCAATTATATTTCCTAATTTATTAAGATCAATTTCTTTAATATTTACTTGAGGCTTTTTATATAATGACATAACTATAAGGTTGTTATACTGCCCTTTTAGTTCAACAACAGTACCCTCAATTTCCCCCAAATTTGCTTCAACTCGTTCAGCCTTGATCCAATTTTTTACAAGTACCGCAGTACCGCCTCCACGGCCACCCTCCCTGTCCTGTCTAAATACAGTGTAGTTGTGTATATGTAAAGTATGTCTGCTTGCTAGCCTATGTTCAGCTAACAAGAGAATATCTGGATTGTGCTCTTTTATGAAAATATTTAGATAGTGCCTCTTATGGCGAGACACTATCGAATTTACATTAACAAATATTATCTTTAATTTAATCATTTAAACGAAGGTCTAACAACAACCCAAAAATAGCCTGGGCCTTCTCATCCCAAAGGTTATTGTTAATTCTTTTTAATATAAAGTTAGGAATAAGGTCATCTCCACAACTTTTTTTATTATTTAGCCTATGTAATGCAGAACCTATATCATCAGCTGTAATTAGTTTTATACTCGATCTATCATTGCAAGTCCCATCTGCCAGATTATCATTATTGAAATTGTATATAGGTAAGTGTCTATCTTCCCTGTTACTTTCATTAGGTATATCTAGGCTATTTTGGATTTTAATATATTCTTTTGCGATTAAATCAGCCTTATCTTTGTTATTGAAAACTATTTCGTTTTGCTCATTTTTCAGATCCGTTATTTTTCTGCGACCCACTGTGCAAAATTTTTTAATTTCCTTATACATATCTCCATTGCATTTAATTTGCTGGAGTTTATTTGAATAATAGTTTTCCTCAAATAATTTTATTTTCTCCTGAATAATTTTATCCATTCTTTGCAAAATGGAACTGAGAGTTTTATATTCATCTTGATCTGATACCCTGAATCTTCTTCTTCTAATATTTTTCTTTTGTTTTATGAGATCTAAAATATCCGGCGGAAGTTCTGCCATCATTCCACATCTTGGATGAAATTTCTTCATGCTATTTTCCATGGCTTCATTTATAATTTCTGTCAGTGTATAAACCTCATTATCTATTTCCTGTATAGACACATTTCTATTTGTTGGTAAACATAATTTATGTTTTTGATTTTCTAATAAGGTATTAAAGTTATTTCTATTAAAGCTTTTAAAATCGAACAATTCTCGTTTTTCTCTAGTTTCTAATCTATTGGACACAATATTTATCACTATTGCCCTATGATCTGAGTTATAATCTAAAGTTTCAACTCCTCTAGTTGGGTCAGATGCCAATATTCCGACATTTGTGGACGTAATAAATACGTCTATGAATGATTTAGTAGTAGAACAGCACCTCGTAGGTTCTGTTGTAGGTCTTATAAGTAAATTTGGTGACGTATCTAGCCAATCACACAATACTCTTCCACTAACATTTGTGCTGCTGCCTCCCCATAATGGATGTTTAGCGTTAAAATCCGCTCCAATCACAGCTTCTCTGTTACCTATTATATTTGTAATATTCTCTAAATCTGATTCACAAAGGTTTTCATTGGGTTTTTTATATAACGACATGATTACCATGTCATTTTGAATGCATTTCAGTACTACAGCTATCCCTTCAATTTCTCCTAAATTGGCCTGTATACGCTCTGCCTTGATCCAGTCTTTTGTTAAAATCGCAGTTCCACCACCTCGGCCACCCATTCTATCTTGCCTGAAAGTCGTATAGTGTTTTATTTCAAATTTATGTCTACTAGATAATTTATGCTCTGCTAATAAAACAACATCTGGATTATGTTTTTTTATGAATAATTGCAAGTAATGTCTTTTGTGTCGTGACACAATAGAATTCACATTTATAAAAATAATCTTTAATTTAGTCATTGAGACGTAGATTTAATAGTAGCCCAAAAAGGGCTTGGGTTTTTTCTTCATCTGATTTTAGAGAATTTCTCATTTTTGCATATTCATCAATTCTTTTAAAGACTGTTAGCATATCTTTGCCTATGTATTTTATACAGTCGTTGTTAAACATTTCAAGGGTCATTGCCTTGTTATCAGTCACTGCTAAGGGTGGTTTTTTTGCAGTTAATGTTTGGCTAGGTTTTGCCACATCTGAGAATGGTAAGTTGGCATTATAGACGGGAGCCTTATTTTTAGTTATTGGAATATGTCCATTTCGTTTTTCCTGAAGTCTTTCTAGTATTTTTGCCCTTGTTGGGCATTTTTTGTCACTAGCCACGTGACCATTTTGGTTGCAATTAATGCAAAAGATAGGTTGCCCTATTTGTTTTATTATTTGACCTGTATTTGGGTCGGTTGATATGTATTCTTTGTTATTTTCTTCCTTGGAAGGAATTTTGCAATTCTGGGGTCCATGGGACTGCCCACATTTAACGCACCTGTAGTCCATATTACAATTTCTCCAAACATGCCCAAAGCGCTGGCACTTTGTGCATTGGATTAAGTCTTGACGCTTATAATTTTTTATGCGTACTCCACATTGAAAGATATATTTTTGCCTTTTAAAGGCTCTTATATCACTATCTCTTGATAATTGTATTATAAATCTATTATATCCTATTTTTTTAACATTTATTATATTTATATTCATGTCCGAATCTTTATAATATTCTTTAATGTCGTCCTCAGTATAATTACCCGACAATCTTTTTATTAATAATGTAATTGGTTTTTCATCTTTTAATGAGTAAGTGTAAAATTTATACTTTTGTTCTACTAACAGTTTTTTAACTTGTGTATGTTCCTCACATTTTGATAGGTGTAGTGTTAACATATTCTTATTAACACAATCAACTGTAAATAGTTTATGTCCTAACAAACCAATAATTTTGTTAGTTAATTCTTTTACATCTGTATTGTAAATTTTAAATGCTGGTGGCGGGCTGGCCTTACCTGGTTTTTCCATTGTTGGATTAGTTTGTGATGTTGTTTGATTGTCTCTATTTTGTCCTTCAATCATTATTTCGTTGTTAATTCCAGTTTCTGGCATCTCCACTTCATTTTCTGGATTGATTTCTTCCGTAACTGCCACATTTTTGTCACTTCCTTCTACATTTCCTGCATAATTCACTGCCACGACTTTAACATTCCGTCTGGCTTTTATTTTTGGTTTGTTGGTAATCGCCATACCGAGGCCACTGCTTGCCTCGGCAGCCAAATCACTTTTTTCATTTTCACACACTTTCTGTGTACCTTGTTTTAATGTTTTTATTTCTTCTTCTAGCTCTAAAATACGAGCTTTAAAGAGTTCACGATCTTTAGATATTTCTTGAACTAAATTTCTTAGTTTAATTATTTCATTATCAATGTCACTATCACTTCCATTTTTTCCTTTTCTTCTTTTACGAAGTTTTTTGTCTTTTCCATTAATTTTTTCTTCGGTAGTTGTACTACCACACAAGCAATGAAATCAATGGCCATATGAAACAAAATAAACTATGTTTCTTCGCCAACGACCATACCACGCTGAGTACATCGGTTCTCGTCCGATCACCGAAATTAAGCAGCGTCGGGCGCGGTTAGTACTTAGATGGGGGACCGCTTGGGAACACCGCGTGTTGTTGGCATTGTCCAAAATTTTTTTATTTCATTTTATTTTCTTTTTTATTTTTCTCTATTAAATAAAAAAAGAATGAAGTCGATATCTTCATTTTTAACCGAAATAGAGCCAAAATAAAAAACTCAACTGCTTATTATTTTAAGGTAAATGTAAAACATTCGCTATTGATTATGCTCAGTTGTATGTAGCTAGATACAAAAGTCTACACGCAGAGAAAAAAATATGTTTGATCCAACAATATTCCAAGAGCAAAATATGTATTGTTAACATATTGTTGGATTCCTCATGTAGTATTGTAAATCCAAAAATAGTTTGTGTCAACTGAACAATATTTCTCTCTTTTCTTCGAAAATTTGTTTCTCTTCTCTCGCTATTCGATGCCGTGTTGAAAAAACAATTTTGGTGAGTTGTGGTGTGTTTGTATGACATGCTGCCTTTACCTTTGTTTTTGTGTGTATGTACTTGTGAGACTCTTGTTTTTATTTGTTTCTGTTTTGTTTCATTCTTCTTTCCTTTTCATGTTTGTTATGGTGTTTAATTATTCCTTATGTTGTGGTGGGTTCTTGTGGCTTTTTGTTTGTCTTTGTTGTCAGCCAATGCAGCAAACCATGTATTGTGTTCATCAATGATTGCAATATTATACGCGACATTTATATCCAAGTTATGCGAAAAGTGTATATGAGAAGTATATGCACTCAAATCAAAAATTTCTGGGCTGGTTTTCTGTATTGACAATACTTTTTGTAAACAAAATTAGATTATGATAGTTCCTACAATCGGTATTGTTAACGATTTTAACAATATTGCGGAAATTCGAAAGTTGTTTTTGTTTTCTATGTTTGGAACAAAAGATGGTATTTTTGGATTTGGATTACAATGTTTGAACAAAACAAATACATTTTTGGAACCAAAACATATATTTTTGTTCCAACAAAAGCGAAAAATATTTTTTCTCTGCGTGTATGATTTCCTTTGTAAAACAAAAGTAAAATTCTTTATAAATTTGTTTCGTTTCTCAAAAAAGTTAATTTAAGGAGGCAAATTTTCGCAAAATGCATTTATTTTTAACAATATTTAAGAAATTTTAACATTTATTAAAAAACAAGAATTTTTATTGTAAAATTCTTTAAAAAAATTCTCTTAATTTCCCAAAAGGTAATTTAAGGAGCCAAATTTTCCCAAAATACATTTATTTTTAGCAATATTTAATAAATTTTAACATTTATTAAAAAAAACTACAATTTTTGTTAGATTTTTTGATGCCAAATTAATACATACTGGTTATGTTCACTAATAACTAAAGGAAACAGTCAACATTTTCCTTTATAAAACGAAAATAAAACTTCTTGTTCGTTTGTGTGTTTGTGTGCAATAAGTAAACGAAATTGTCTTAAACACACAAGCAATGAAATCAATGGCCATATGAAGCAAAATAAACTATGTTTCTTCGCCAACGACCATACCACGCTGAGTACATCGGTTCTCGTCCGATCACCGAAATTAAGCAGCGTCGGGCGCGGTTAGTACTTAGATGGGGGACCGCTTGGGAACACCGCGTGTTGTTGGCATTGTCCAAAATTTTTTTATTTCATATTATTTTCTTTTTTATTTTTCTCTATTAAATAAAAAAAGAATGAAGTCGATATCTTTATTTTTAACCGAAATAGAGCCAAAATAAAAAACTCAACTGCTTGTTATTTAAGGTAAATGTAAAACATTCGCTATTGATTATGCTCAGTTGTATGTAGCTAGATACAAAAGTCTATGATTTCCTTTGTAAAACAAAAGTAAAATTCTTTATAAATTTGTTTCGTTTCTCAAAAAAGGTAATTTAAGGAGGCAAATTTTCGCAAAATGCATTTATTTTTAACAATAATTAAGAAATTTTAACATTTATTAAAAAACAAGAATTTTTATTGTAAATTTCTTTAAAAAATTTGTCTTAATTTCCAAAAAAGGTATTTTAGGGAGCCAAATTTTCCCAAAATACATTTATTTTTAGCAAAATTTAATAAATTTTAACATTTATTAAAAAAACTACAATTTTTGTTAGATTTTTTGATGCCAAATTAATACATACTGGTTATGTTCACTAATAACTAAAGGAAACAGTCAACATTTTCCTTTATAAAACGAAAATAAAACTTCTTGTTCGTTTGTGTGTTTGTGTGCAATAAGTAAACGAAATTGTCTTAAACACACAAGCAATGAAATCAATGGCCATATGAAACAAAATAAACTATGTTTCTTCGCCAACGACCATACCACGCTGAGTACATCGGTTCTCGTCCGATCACCGAAATTAAGCAGCGTCGGGCGCGGTTAGTACTTAGATGGGGGACCGCTTGGGAACACCGCGTGTTGTTGGCATTGTCCAAAATTTTTTTATTTCATTTTATTTTCTTTTTTATTTTTCTCTATTAAATAAAAAAAGAATGAAGTCGATATCTTCATTTTTAACCGAAATAGAGCCAAAATAAAAAACTCAACTGCTTATTATTTTAAGGTAAATGTAAAACATTCGCTATTGATTATGCTCAGTTGTATGTAGCTAGATACAAAAGTCTATGATTTCCTTTGTAAAACAAAAGTAAAATTCTTTATAAATTTGTTTCGTTTCTCAAAAAAGGTAATTTAAGGAGGCAAATTTTCGCAAAATGCATTTATTTTTAACAATATTTAAGAAATTTTAACATTTATTAAAAAACAAGAATTTTTATTGTAAATTTCTTTAAAAAATTTGTCTTAATTTCCAAAAAAGGTATTTTAGGGAGCCAAATTTTCCCAAAATACATTTATTTTTAGCAAAATTTAATAAATTTTAACATTTATTAAAAAAACTACAATTTTTGTTAGATTTTTTGATGCCAAATTAATACATACTGGTTATGTTCACTAATAACTAAAGGAAACAGTCAACATTTTCCTTTATAAAACGAAAATAAAACTTCTTGTTCGTTTGTGTGTTTGTGTGCAATAAGTAAACGAAATTGTCTTAAACACACAAGCAATGAAATCAATGGCCATATGAAACAAAATAAACTATGTTTCTTCGCCAACGACCATACCACGCTGAGTACATCGGTTCTCGTCCGATCACCGAAATTAAGCAGCGTCGGGCGCGGTTAGTACTTAGATGGGGGACCGCTTGGGAACACCGCGTGTTGTTGGCATTGTCCAAAATTTTTTTATTTCATTTTATTTTCTTTTTTATTTTTCTCTATTAAATAAAAAAAGAATGAAGTCGATATCTTCATTTTTAACCGAAATAGAGCCAAAATAAAAAACTCAACTGCTTATTATTTTAAGGTAAATGTAAAACATTCGCTATTGATTATGCTCAGTTGTATGTAGCTAGATACAAAAGTCTATGATTTCCTTTGTAAAACAAAAGTAAAATTCTTTATAAATTTGTTTCGTTTCTCAAAAAAGGTAATTTAAGGAGGCAAATTTTCGCAAAATGCATTTATTTTTAACAATATTTAAGAAATTTTAACATTTATTAAAAAACAAGAATTTTTATTGTAAATTTCTTTAAAAAATTTGTCTTAATTTCCAAAAAAGGTATTTTAGGGAGCCAAATTTTCCCAAAATACATTTATTTTTAGCAAAATTTAATAAATTTTAACATTTATTAAAAAAACTACAATTTTTGTTAGATTTTTTGATGCCAAATTAATACATACTGGTTATGTTCACTAATAACTAAAGGAAACAGTCAACATTTTCCTTTATAAAACGAAAATAAAACTTCTTGTTCGTTTGTGTGTTTGTGTGCAATAAGTAAACGAAATTGTCTTAAACACACAAGCAATGAAATCAATGGCCATATGAAACAAAATAAACTATGTTTCTTCGCGAACGACCATACCACGCTGAGTACATCGGTTCTCGTCCGATCACCGAAATTAAGCAGCGTCGGGCGCGGTTAGTACTTAGATGGGGGACCGCTTGGGAACACCGCGTGTTGTTGGCATTGTCCAAATTTTTTTATTTCATATTATTTTCTTTTTTATTTTTCTCTATTAAATAAAAAAAGAATGAAGTCGATATCTTTATTTTTAACCGAAATAGAGCCAAAATAAAAAACTCAACTGCTTGTTATTTATGGTAAATTTAAAACATTCGCTATTGATTATGCTCAATTGTATGTAGCTAGATACAATAGTCTATGATTTCCTTTGTAAAACAAAAGTAAAATTCTTTATAAATTTGTTTCGTTTCTCAAAAAAGTTAATTTAAGGAGGCAAATTTTCGCAAAATGCATTTATTTTTAACAATATTTAAGAAATTTTAACATTTATTAAAAAACAAGAATTTTTATTGTAAAATTCTTTAAAAAAATTCTCTTAATTTCCCAAAAGGTAATTTAAGGAGCCAAATTTTCCCAAAATACATTTATTTTTTAGCAATATTTAATAAATTTTAACATTTATTAAAAAAAACTACAATTTTTGTTAGATTTTTTGATGCCAAATTAATACATACTGGTTATGTTCACTAATAACTAAAGGAAACAGTCAACATTTTCCTTTATAAAACGAAAATAAAACTTCTTGTTCGTTTGTGTGTTTGTGTGCAATAAGTAAACGAAATTGTCTTAAACACACAAGCAATGAAATCAATGGCCATATGAAACAAAATAAACTATGTTTCTTCGCCAACGACCATACCACGCTGAGTACATCGGTTCTCGTCCGATCACCGAAATTAAGCAGCGTCGGGCGCGGTTAGTACTTAGATGGGGGACCGCTTGGGAACACCGCGTGTTGTTGGCATTGTCCAAAATTTTTTTATTTCATTTTATTTTCTTTTTTATTTTTCTCTATTAAATAAAAAAAGAATGAAGTCGATATCTTCATTTTTAACCGAAATAGAGCCAAAATAAAAAACTCAACTGCTTATTATTTTAAGGTAAATGTAAAACATTCGCTATTGATTATGCTCAGTTGTATGTAGCTAGATACAAAAGTCTATGATTTCCTTTGTAAAACAAAAGTAAAATTCTTTATAAATTTGTTTCGTTTCTCAAAAAAGGTAATTTAAGGAGGCAAATTTTCGCAAAATGCATTTATTTTTAACAATATTTAAGAAATTTTAACATTTATTAAAAAACAAGAATTTTTATTGTAAATTTCTTTAAAAAATTTGTCTTAATTTCCAAAAAAGGTATTTTAGGGAGCCAAATTTTCCCAAAATACATTTATTTTTAGCAAAATTTAATAAATTTTAACATTTATTAAAAAAACTACAATTTTTGTTAGATTTTTTGATGCCAAATTAATACATACTGGTTATGTTCACTAATAACTAAAGGAAACAGTCAACATTTTCCTTTATAAAACGAAAATAAAACTTCTTGTTCGTTTGTGTGTTTGTGTGCAATAAGTAAACGAAATTGTCTTAAACACACAAGCAATGAAATCAATGGCCATATGAAACAAAATAAACTATGTTTCTTCGCGAACGACCATACCACGCTGAGTACATCGGTTCTCGTCCGATCACCGAAATTAAGCAGCGTCGGGCGCGGTTAGTACTTAGATGGGGGACCGCTTGGGAGCACCGCGTGTTGTTGGCATTGTCCAAATTTTTTTATTTCATATTATTTTCTTTTTTATTTTTCTCTATTAAATAAAAAAAGAATGAAGTCGATATCTTTATTTTTAACCGAAATAGAGCCAAAATAAAAAACTCAACTGCTTGTTATTTATGGTAAATTTAAAACATTCGCTATTGATTATGCTCAATTGTATGTAGCTAGATACAATAGTCTATGATTTCCTTTGTAAAACAAAAGTAAAATTCTTTATAAATTTGTTTCGTTTCTCAAAAAAGTTAATTTAAGGAGGCAAATTTTCGCAAAATGCATTTATTTTTAACAATATTTAAGAAATTTTAACATTTATTAAAAAACAAGAATTTTTATTGTAAAATTCTTTAAAAAAATTCTCTTAATTTCCCAAAAGGTAATTTAAGGAGCCAAATTTTCCCAAAATACATTTATTTTTTAGCAATATTTAATAAATTTTAACATTTATTAAAAAAAACTACAATTTTTGTTAGATTTTTTGATGCCAAATTAATACATACTGGTTATGTTCACTAATAACTAAAGGAAACAGTCAACATTTTCCTTTATAAAACGAAAATAAAACTTCTTGTTCGTTTGTGTGTTTGTGTGCAATAAGTAAACGAAATTGTCTTAAACACACAAGCAATGAAATCAATGGCCATATGAAGCAAAATAAACTATGTTTCTTCGCCAACGACCATACCACGCTGAGTACATCGGTTCTCGTCCGATCACCGAAATTAAGCAGCGTCGGGCGCGGTTAGTACTTAGATGGGGGACCGCTTGGGAACACCGCGTGTTGTTGGCATTGTCCAAAATTTTTTTATTTCATATTATTTTCTTTTTTATTTTTCTCTATTAAATAAAAAAAGAATGAAGTCGATATCTTTATTTTTAACCGAAATAGAGCCAAAATAAAAAACTCAACTGCTTGTTATTTAAGGTAAATGTAAAACATTCGCTATTGATTATGCTCAATTGTATGTAGCTAGATACAATAGTCTATGATTTCCTTTGTAAAACAAAAGTAAAATTCTTTATAAATTTGTTTCGTTTCTCAAAAAAGTTAATTTAAGGAGGCAAATTTTCGCAAAATGCATTTATTTTTAACAATATTTAAGAAATTTTAACATTTATTAAAAAACAAGAATTTTTATTGTAAAATTCTTTAAAAAAATTCTCTTAATTTCCCAAAAGGTAATTTAAGGAGCCAAATTTTCCCAAAATACATTTATTTTTAGCAATATTTAATAAATTTTAACATTTATTAAAAAAAACTACAATTTTTGTTAGATTTTTTGATGCCAAATTAATACATACTGGTTATGTTCACTAATAACTAAAGGAAACAGTCAACATTTTCCTTTATAAAACGAAAATAAAACTTCTTGTTCGTTTGTGTGTTTGTGTGCAATAAGTAAACGAAATTGTCTTAAACACACAAGCAATGAAATCAATGGCCATATGAAGCAAAATAAACTATGTTTCTTCGCCAACGACCATACCACGCTGAGTACATCGGTTCTCGTCCGATCACCGAAATTAAGCAGCGTCGGGCGCGGTTAGTACTTAGATGGGGGACCGCTTGGGAACACCGCGTGTTGTTGGCATTGTCCAAAATTTTTTTATTTCATATTATTTTCTTTTTTATTTTTCTCTATTAAATAAAAAAAGAATGAAGTCGATATCTTTATTTTTAACCGAAATAGAGCCAAAATAAAAAACTCAACTGCTTGTTATTTAAGGTAAATGTAAAACATTCGCTATTGATTATGCTCAATTGTATGTAGCTAGATACAATAGTCTATGATTTCCTTTGTAAAACAAAAGTAAAATTCTTTATAAATTTGTTTCGTTTCTCAAAAAAGTTAATTTAAGGAGGCAAATTTTCGCAAAATGCATTTATTTTTAACAATATTTAAGAAATTTTAACATTTATTAAAAAACAAGAATTTTTATTGTAAAATTCTTTAAAAAAATTCTCTTAATTTCCCAAAAGGTAATTTAAGGAGCCAAATTTTCCCAAAATACATTTATTTTTAGCAATATTTAATAAATTTTAACATTTATTAAAAAAAACTACAATTTTTGTTAGATTTTTTGATGCCAAATTAATACATACTGGTTATGTTCACTAATAACTAAAGGAAACAGTCAACATTTTCCTTTATAAAACGAAAATAAAACTTCTTGTTCGTTTGTGTGTTTGTGTGCAATAAGTAAACGAAATTGTCTTAAACACACAAGCAATGAAATCAATGGCCATATGAAGCAAAATAAACTATGTTTCTTCGCCAACGACCATACCACGCTGAGTACATCGGTTCTCGTCCGATCACCGAAATTAAGCAGCGTCGGGCGCGGTTAGTACTTAGATGGGGGACCGCTTGGGAACACCGCGTGTTGTTGGCATTGTCCAAAATTTTTTTATTTCATTTTATTTTCTTTTTTATTTTTCTCTATTAAATAAAAAAAGAATGAAGTCGATATCTTCATTTTTAACCGAAATAGAGCCAAAATAAAAAACTCAACTGCTTATTATTTTAAGGTAAATGTAAAACATTCGCTATTGATTATGCTCAGTTGTATGTAGCTAGATACAAAAGTCTATGATTTCCTTTGTAAAACAAAAGTAAAATTCATTATAAATTTGTTTCGTTTCTCAAAAAAGGTAATTTAAGGAGGCAAATTTTCGCAAAATGCATTTATTTTTAACAATATTTAAGAAATTTTAACATTTATTAAAAAACAAGAATTTTTATTGTAAATTTCTTTAAAAAATTTGTCTTAATTTCCAAAAAAGGTATTTTAGGGAGCCAAATTTTCCCAAAATACATTTATTTTTAGCAAAATTTTATAAATTTTAACATTTATTAAAAAAAAACTACAATTTTTGTTAGATTTTTTGATGCCAAATTAATACATACTGGTTATGTTCACTAATAACTAAAGGAAACAGTCAACATTTTCCTTTATAAAACGAAAATAAAGCTTCTTGTTCGTTTGTGTGTTTGTGTGCAATAAGTAAACGAAATTGTCTTAAACACACAAGCAATGAAATCAATGGCCATATGAAGCAAAATAAACTATGTTTCTTCGCCAACGACCATACCACGCTGAGTACATCGGTTCTCGTCCGATCACCGAAATTAAGCAGCGTCGGGCGCGGTTAGTACTTAGATGGGGGACCGCTTGGGAACACCGCGTGTTGTTGGCATTGTCCAAAATTTTTTTATTTCATTTTATTTTCTTTTTTATTTTTCTCTATTAAATAAAAAAAGAATGAAGTCGATATCTTCATTTTTAACCGAAATAGAGCCAAAATAAAAAACTCAACTGCTTATTATTTTAAGGTAAATGTAAAACATTCGCTATTGATTATGCTCAGTTGTATGTAGCTAGATACAAAAGTCTATGATTTCCTTTGTAAAACAAAAGTAAAATTCTTTATAAATTTGTTTCGTTTCTCAAAAAAGGTAATTTAAGGAGGCAAATTTTCGCAAAATGCATTTATTTTTAACAATATTTAAGAAATTTTAACATTTATTAAAAAACAAGAATTTTTATTGTAAAATTCTTTAAAAAAATTCTCTTAATTTCCCAAAAGGTAATTTAAGGAGCCAAATTTTCCCAAAATACATTTATTTTTAGCAATATTTAATAAATTTTAACATTTATTAAAAAAAACTACAATTTTTGTTAGATTTTTTGATGCCAAATTAATACATACTGGTTATGTTCACTAATAACTAAAGGAAACAGTCAACATTTTCCTTTATAAAACGAAAATAAAACTTCTTGTTCGTTTGTGTGTTTGTGTGCAATAAGTAAACGAAATTGTCTTAAACACACAAGCAATGAAATCAATGGCCATATGAAGCAAAATAAACTATGTTTCTTCGCCAACGACCATACCACGCTGAGTACATCGGTTCTCGTCCGATCGCCGAAATTAAGCAGCGCCGGGCGCGGTGAGTACTTAGATGGGGGACCGCTTGGGAACACCGCGTGTTGTTGGCATTGTCCAAAATTTTTTTATTTCATATTATTTTCTTTTTTATTTTTCTCTATTAAATAAAAAAAGAATGAAGTCGATATCTTTATTTTTAACCGAAATAGAACCAAAATAAAAAACTCAACTGCTTGTTATTTAAGGTAAATGTAAAACATTCGCTATTGATTATGCTCAATTGTATGTAGCTAGATACAATAGTCTATGATTTCCTTTGTAAAACAAAAGTAAAATTCTTTATAAATTTGTTTCGTTTCTCAAAAAAGTTAATTTAAGGAGGCAAATTTTCGCAAAATGCATTTATTTTTAACAATATTTAAGAAATATTAACATTTATTAAAAAACAAGAATTTTTATTGTAAAATTCTTTAAAAAAATTCTCTTAATTTCCCAAAAGGTAATTTAAGGAGCCAAATTTTCCCAAAATACATTTATTTTTAGCAATATTTAATAAATTTTAACATTTATTAAAAAAAACTACAATTTTTGTTAGATTTTTTGATGCCAAATTAATACATACTGGTTATGTTCACTAATAACTAAAGGAAACAGTCAACATTTTCCTTTATAAAACGAAAATAAAACTTCTTGTTCGTTTGTGTGTTTGCGTGCAATAAGTAAACGAAATTGTCTTAAACACACAAGCAATGAAATCAATGGCCATATGAAGCAAAATAAACTATGTTTCTTCGCCAACGACCATACCACGCTGAGTACATCGGTTCTCGTCCGATCACCGAAATTAAGCAGCGTCGGGCGCGGTTAGTACTTAGAGGGGGGACCGCTTGGGAACACCGCGTGTTGTTGGCATTGTCCAAAATTTTTTTATTTCATATTATTTTCTTTTTTATTTTTCTCTATTAAATAAAAAAAGAATGAAGTCGATATCTTTATTTTTAACCGAAATAGAGCCAAAATAAAAAACTCAACTGCTTGTTATTTAAGGTAAATGTAAAACATTCGCTATTGATTATGCTCAATTGTATGTAGCTAGATACAATAGTCTATGATTTCCTTTGTAAAACAAAAGTAAAATTCTTTATAAATTTGTTTCGTTTCTCAAAAAAGTTAATTTAAGGAGGCAAATTTTCGCAAAATGCATTTATTTTTAACAATATTTAAGAAATTTTAACATTTATTAAAAAACAAGAATTTTTATTGTAAAATTCTTTAAAAAAATTCTCTTAATTTCCCAAAAGGTAATTTAAGGAGCCAAATTTTCCCAAAATACATTTATTTTTAGCAATATTTAATAAATTTTAACATTTATTAAAAAAACTACAATTTTTGTTAGATTTTTTGATGCCAAATTAATACATACTGGTTATGTTCACTAATAACTAAAGGAAACAGTCATTTCATTTCATTTTAAAATTGCTATTTTATTTCTTCAGTTTCAGTTTACATAAAATACTTAATAGCTAAAGTATGATATTTAGGACATTAAGTAAATATTCTCGTAAATACAAGGATTTTTTTGAGACTACAATATTTAGTATTTTTGTGCTGCAATTATGTGCTAGCAATCATTAGGTTATACAATGTTTTATTTCAAAATATTAAAATAATTCTTTGCCAGAAAAATTTAATGCAAAAACTGGCCATTTTCAAGGATTTTATAAAAGTTATAATAAGCTTACATACTAATTATGATAAAAACTTACATATTAATGATAAAAACTTACATCCTATTGATAATAATAAAAACTTACAAACTGAAATTTATATACAAACTATTTACAATATATACAATGCCAGGCTTCACTGATCCGTAGAGTATACGGGATCAGTGTCCCAGTCGTACCGCCGGTACCTTCTGTGGTAAAACATGAGACGGTCATCTTCAAACAACAGCCCTTCATCTCGTAGCTTAATTAAAGCTGCAGGAGGCAGGTGCTTCCTGGAGAGAAGGACTGATATGTCCTCATCAATATTGAGGATATCTTGCACAGTTTCATTTTCTATGTTTTGGGACGTTTCTAGGAATTTCAATGCCCCTTTGACCATAAATTTGTCTATCCTGTCGAAATGGACAGAGGCATATAAACTTCTATTAGAAGGCCTCTTTGGGATATCATCCATGTCTATATTCCGCCCTAGACCTAGTGCTGAGGTCAAAATTCTTCTTTCAAATACGCGTATTCGTTCCATTTGCGCGGATGACAAGTCAGCCCATGCCGCAAAGGAATACGCAATAATGGGTCTAATGATTTGTTTGTATATGAGAAGTTTCACTTCACTGGAAAGTGCCCTTCTCATGGTGAACAGTCTCTGATATGAATGGTAAACTTTTTTGGCCTTGGACAGGATGAAGTCCACATGGCGACAAAATTCAAATTTGCTATCAAACATAATACCTAGGTACTTCATCCTGTCCGAAACCGCAATTGTATCCTCGCCTGCCTTTATAACAGGAACATATCTTTTAATGTTGGGGCATGTGGCCCTGGGTTTCCCCTTAAAAACAACCGACACGCATTTTTTAGTATTTAATTTAAACCCCCATTTATGGAAATATTCGCATAATTGCGCCAAGTATATGTTTATTCTTGTTTCTAAGGTATTGGCATATCTGCCTTTTAATGCCAACAATATGTCATCCGCATATAATAGTAACAAGCCCCCTTCCGGAGGGTCAGGTATATCGCTAATGAAAAGGTTGAACAAGACAGGCCCTAGAAGGGAGCCTTGCGGAACCCCCGCTATGACCTGTCTCTGCTCAGATACCCTATCACCAACTCTAACCCTAAAGACCCTGCCTTCCAGGAAGCTTGCTACCATTCTATATGTTTGGGTGTCTAAACCAAAAGTTTGAAGTTTATGTAAAATTCCCTTGTGCCATACTGCATCAAAGGCTTTTGAAAAATCAAGGCTGACTGCTATAGTGCCTTGGTATCGTTTGAAACCCTTATTCACATAATCGGTAAATGTGGCCAGTGCATGTGTAGATGAATGTTTTGGTTTAAAACCAAACTGGCAATCTTTAATTATTCTTTTGTCTTCTATGAAGACTTTTAATCTACTGTATACTAAGCTCTCTAATATTTTTCCAAATGGGGAAAGTAGAGAAATTGGCCTGTAATTTTCACATTTTGTTTTATCCGAATTGGGTTTGTTTATTGGTACAACCAGAGCCTCTTTCCACTTAGATGGAAAGTAACCAAGATTTATGCAATGGTTGTACAAAATTGTTAAGAATGGGGATATTGTGTCTCTAGCCTTTTTTACAGCCACATCGGGAATTCTGTCAATTCCAGTGGACTTACGGGAGGGTCTAGCTGCGATAGCTGAGGCGACAGCCTCGTTATCGACAAATCCATTTTCAACCCAAGTAGTTTCATTGCTTATTGCAGAGCCGTCCGCAGAGAGATCACCGCTGAACTCTACCAGAGGATTATGATTACGGGTCCCACTTACGGCCTCGGTTACAAGGTTAAAGAAGGACCCGTCCTCCGTATTCTCCTCTATATGGTGAGAGCTCTTCATTTGATCAGCGAATAGCTCTGCCTTTTCCAGATCATCCGAAATAGGTGATCCGCTATCATCAATAATGGTGTCTATGGGGCTTCTGAATGATAATCCTGCCGCTCTTTTAACCCTCCCATAAGTCCTAGGACCTACTTCGATATTTTCTAGATAATTCCTAAATCGGTGTTTTTCAAAATTGGACACAAGTTCGCGTATTATAGTGGTAATATTTCTTATGTCGGCTTTGAGCTCAACATATCTACCCGGATCTGCCGTTCTTCGTAGGGTTTGCCGTAATCTTTTACGTTCTTTAATGAATCGTATAATTCTTGGAGGCAATTCACCTAGTATGGGACTTCTATATTTTATTTTAGGCACTGTGGACTCAATTGCATTTTGGAAGGAGGTGTTTAGTCCATCAATGCAAGAGTCAATTTCCCCAATACTGACGTTTCTGTCAATGGGCAATATGTGGCCACTAATACCCTCTGCTATTTTTCTGTTAAATCTTCTTATATTGACCCTGTCAAAGTTGAAGAAGAGTTGTTCTTCGTTATTTTGCATGTTGTCAACACATATCCTTATTTCAACCGCCTTATGGTCGGATTCATAATAATGTGTTGGCAAAAGTTCGTCAATTTCAAGAGCAATACCGGGAGTTTTAATAAAATAGTCAATGTATGAACTATCTCCCAATAAATTCGGTCTAGAGGGCTCTGCGGTAGGGCAGAGCAGGAAATTGGGGCAATTAAGGAGGTAATTATGTAATTCTGTACCTCTTTTGTTATTAGTTCCACCCCCCCAATCTCGATGTTTCGCATTCAGGTCACAGCCAATGAGTATCTCGGAGGCTGAGCCCAAATCAACGATTCCATCGAGATCCGAGGGGTTGAATGACGCACTAGGACGAAGGTACATCGATATAAAGGCTATGGATGTGCCATCTTGTTTTTGGATTTTAACACAGCAGGACTCAATGTTCCCTGTGTTTATTGATAGTTGTTGGGATTTGAAACAATTTTTATTAAAATGGCAGTACCTCCACCTTGTCTGCCATTTTCCCTGCATTGTTTAAAAAATGTGTAATCATTAAACGCTATTTTATGACTGTTTTTTAATTTATGCTCTGCAATGAGCAGAACATCAGGTTTGTGCTTTTTTAGAAATAAATTAAGGTAGTGCCTTTTTTCCAAAGACACCATAGAATTTACATTTATAAAAATGCACTTAACCATCATAATTTTTAATGTGCATTAAGAGCCCTATTAACGCGTCAGGCGTTCCTAGAGACTCTTTAATTCGGCGATATTCCCCGCGGTAATCATCCAAATCTTTAAGGAGGTGGGTCAAACCTTTGCCGAAGAAGGTTTGGCAATCCTCCCCAATTTGTTTCGCCATATCTGTAGGCCCCTGTTGGGATTTTGTTGGGTTCGGAGTATTTGAACCTATTTTAGGTGGTAATGAGACTCGTGTAGCAGATGCGAACGAGGTACCTGCTTTTACACTTGCCCAGCGTTCTGATCGGGCTTTTATATTAGCCTCTTTCTCATCATGACGTTCAGTCTTCTTTTTTAATATTGCCTTACGTCGGGGACAGTCAGGCGAAGCTGCTGTGTGGCCCTCAACGTCGCAATTGGCACATTTCACCACATATTTAGGTGCGTCTTCTGACAAGCTTTCCAATACTTCTTTGGATGGTATGGTACAGTTACCTGGACCATGATCCTTGCTGCATTTGACACAGCGATAGGGCATACCGCAATTGTGCGAAACATGCCCATATCGCTGACATCTCCTGCATTGGACAATTTGGCGTCCTTTATCTCTTTCGTAAATTACGTCGAAGTGAATAATTTTCTTCACCCTATAAAATTTGCGCATTTCAGTGGATCTGCCAAGTTTTATTATCCACTTATCTTCAGCAATGCATATTAGGTCTATTATTTCAATTTTAAAATTTTGTTTTTGTAAGAAGTCTTCTATTACTTCTTTGGTATAAAGATGGGACAGTCTATGTATCACCACCGAAAAAGGCACCAACGGCTTTGGGGTGTGCGTATGAAACTTGTAACATCTATCCTTTAATATGTTTGTTACTTTTTGAAAATTATTTAACCCTATCACTCTAAGAGACAAAAGGTTCTTTTTTAAAGGTCGTAAAGAAAAATTAGGTCTACCAATATTAGTATCTAATACATTAGCTATTTCTGATAGACTAGCGTCGTATAGAGTTATGGCAGGCAAGTTTTTGCCTTTCTTACCAGATTCAGGCTTATTATTTTGTTCGCTGCTAACTTCTGTTGCTGGGGTTTTGGCTGCTGCTGCGGATGTGGACGCTGCTGCTGTTGTTGTTGCTGTTTCCTTCATGCTTGATGGTTTCGGCTTCTTAAATCTTGATTTTGCCTTTGAGAAAGGCCGTGTTTCCCAGGTTTTCAAAACATCATTCGGCTGTGCTTCTTCTTCTTCATGAATCATCGCAGTGTCGGGGTTTTCGGCTACCCCGACCGCCATATTTTCATTAATTGATGGTATTGGCACGTTGTTGGCATTGGCTTTGATGCTGTGCTCAGATACCTCTGCAGATTGTTTTTCTTTTGTTCCTTGTGGAAGCATGTTATTAGCGTTAAGCAAAGTTTTATTCGGCTTTGTATTGTTGTTTTTCATTAAGGCTAATTCATTTTCTAAATTAGCAATGACTCTACGAAAGCTACATTCTTTCTTATAATAATCTGCCAGTTGTTTGGCAGCTTCTTCTTGATGTTTTCTTAACGCCGTTAATTCTTCCAACAGCGACTTGTTAGTCTCCTCCATGTTTTTGAGGGAAGTTTGGAGGGTTGATATTATTGCTTCCATTTTTAGACTTTCATAGATAGAGTCATCATCGTCTGACTTGTGTCTTCTTTTGCTCTTACTTCTCTTTTTAGTTTTTTGAGAAGTATCATTCACAGTGTTATTAGGTTGGACATTAGAATCCTCACAATTTTTTGCTTCTGCTGCTAAGCTTGCTGACGTATCAGACATCACGTCTTCAGGATCTTCTGCTGCTGACATGTTGGCAGAGTACGTAGCCACGTCACTTATATTGACGCCGTCAGTGTCGCCGCCGACGGCATATAACTTTGCCGCCGACAACAACAATTAGACTTGGTGTGTCTATACCACAAAGCACAAAATATTATTTCACCCTTGAAACAAAATTATTTTATCTCTTTGGCTTTTAGTGGCTTTTATTTTTCACTTTTAATTTTTTGAATCACACAAACACTTTTAACACTGTTCACAAATGATGATGATCTAAAGGAAACAGTCAACATTTTCCTTTATAAAACGAAAATAAAACTTCTTGTTCGTTTGTGTGTTTGTGTGCAATAAGTAAACGAAATTGTCTTAAACACACAAGCAATGAAATCAATGGCCATATGAAGCAAAATAAACTATGTTTCTTCGCCAACGACCATACCACGCTGAGTACATCGGTTCTCGTCCGATCACCGAAATTAAGCAGCGTCGGGCGCGGTTAGTACTTAGATGGGGGACCGCTTGGGAACACCGCGTGTTGTTGGCATTGTCCAAAATTTTTTTATTTCATATTATTTTCTTTTTTATTTTTCTCTATTAAATAAAAAAAGAATGAAGTCGATATCTTTTTTTTTAACCGAAATAGAGCCAAAATAAAAAACTCAACTGCTTGTTATTTAAGGTAAATGTAAAACATTCGCTATTGATTATGCTCAATTGTATGTAGCTAGATACAATAGTCTATGATTTCCTTTGTAAAACAAAAGTAAAATTCTTTATAAATTTGTTTCGTTTCTCAAAAAAGTTAATTTAAGGAGGCAAATTTTCGCAAAATGCATTTATTTTTAACAATATTTAAGAAATTTTAACATTTATTAAAAAACAAGAATTTTTATTGTAAAATTCTTTAAAAAAATTCTCTTAATTTCCCAAAAGGTAATTTAAGGAGCCAAATTTTCCCAAAATACATTTATTTTTAGCAATATTTAATAAATTTTAACATTTATTAAAAAAACTACAATTTTTGTTAGATTTTTTGATGCCAAATTAATACATACTGGTTATGTTCACTAATAACTAAAGGAAACAGTCAACATTTTCCTTTATAAAACGAAAATAAAACTTCTTGTTCGTTTGTGTGTTTGTGTGCAATAAGTAAACGAAATTGTCTTAAACACACAAGCAATGAAATCAATGGCCATATGAAGCAAAATAAACTATGTTTCTTCGCCAACGACCATACCACGCTGAGTACATCGGTTCTCGTCCGATCACCGAAATTAAGCAGCGTCGGGCGCGGTTAGTACTTAGATGGGGGACCGCTTGGGAACACCGCCTGTTGTTGGCATTGTCCAAAATTTTTTTATTTCATATTATTTTCTTTTTTATTTTTCTCTATTAAATAAAAAAAGAATGAAGTCGATATCTTTATTTTTAACCGAAATAGAGCCAAAATAAAAAACTCAACTGCTTGTTATTTAAGGTAAATGTAAAACATTCGCTATTGATTATGCTCAATTGTATGTAGCTAGATACAATAGTCTATGATTTCCTTTGTAAAACAAAAGTAAAATTCTTTATAAATTTGTTTCGTTTCTCAAAAAAGTTAATTTAAGGAGGCAAATTTTCGCAAAATGCATTTATTTTTAACAATATTTAAGAAATTTTAACATTTATTAAAAAACAAGAATTTTTATTGTAAAATTCTTTAAAAAAATTCTCTTAATTTCCCAAAAGGTAATTTAAGGAGCCAAATTTTCCCAAAATACATTTATTTTTAGCAATATTTAATAAATTTTAACATTTATTAAAAAAAACTACAATTTTTGTTAGATTTTTTGATGCCAAATTAATACATACTGGTTATGTTCACTAATAACTAAAGGAAACAGTCAACATTTTCCTTTATAAAACGAAAATAAAACTTCTTGTTCGTTTGTGTGTTTGTGTGCAATAAGTAAACGAAATTGTCTTAAACACACAAGCAATGAAATCAATGGCCATATGAAGCAAAATAAACTATGTTTCTTCGCCAACGACCATACCACGCTGAGTACATCGGTTCTCGTCCGATCACCGAAATTAAGCAGCGTCGGGCGCGGTTAGTACTTAGATGGGGGACCGCTTGGGAACACCGCGTGTTGTTGGCATTGTCCAACATTTTTTTATTTCATATTATTTTCTTTTTTATTTTTCTCTATTAAATAAAAAAAGAATGAAGTCGATATCTTTATTTTTAACCGAAATAGTACTTACTTACTTAGCTGGCCCATTACAGAACATTTGTTCTATAGGCCGAACTAAGAAGAGATCTCCATTCCTCTCTATTTGTTGCTTTGCTCTCTGGAATACCGCGCCTTGTCATCTCATCATCCACTTGTTTGCGCCATCTATTCCTTGGCCTGCCAATTCTGCGTGCACCGCCATGTGGCATGTATTCATACGCCTTTTTAGTGGGTTCATCATCGCTCATTCTTTTGATATGGCCTAGCCAACGCAATCGCTGCATCTCGATACGTTTAACAATATTGATGTCGTTGTATAGCAGATACAGCTCGTGGTTCATGCGACGTCGATATTCACCGTCAACGCAGATTGGTCCGTAGATCTTTCGAAGAATTTTTCTCTCAAACACACCAAGCACTGCCATGTCTGCTTGCGCAAGTACCCAGGCTTCGGAGCCGTACATCAGCACGGGTAGTATCAGTGTTTTGTAGAGCGTTATTTTTGTTTGACGAGATGTGGCTTTGTTTTTAAACTGCTTACTTAATCCAAAGTAGCATCTGTTGGCCAATACAATTCTTCTTTTTATTTCACAACTGATGTCGTTTGTTGTGTTGACGGAGGTGCCGAGGTAGACGAAGTCTTTTACTACCT
Source organism: Musca autumnalis (assembly GCF_047663935.1). Lineage (NCBI taxonomy): Eukaryota > Metazoa > Arthropoda > Insecta > Diptera > Muscidae > Musca > Musca autumnalis. The sequence continues at coordinate 227,074 of NW_027412453.1, read as the reverse complement.
CAATATTATAGGAACCAACTTCCACAGTCGGTCCGAGCTCAATGGACGCATTGCGCGTCGACACCATCAACTTGGTCTTCTCACCGTTTACCGCCAGACCCACTTTAGCAGATTCTCCTTCGACTTTTATAAAGGTATCAGTTACTTCTTTTACTGATCGACCCATGATGTCTATATCATCAGCATAAGCAAGTAACATGTGACTATTGGTGTAGATTGTGCCACTTCTTTTGACGTTTGCCTCTCGTATAACCTTTTCTAGCAGGATGTTGAAGAGGTCACACGAAAGGCTGTCTCCTTGTCTGAAACCTCTTTTGGTACCAAACTCTTCGGAGAGGTTCTTTCCTATTTTAACTGAGGACCTCGTGTCAGTTAAAGTCATTTTACAAAGCCGGATGAGCTTTGCGGGAATACCAAATTCAGACATGGCTTGGAATACCTTTGAGCGCAGCGGACTGTCGAAGGCTGCTTTATAATCGACAAAAAGGTGGTAGGTGTCGATCTGCATCTCTTGGGTCTTCTCCAGGATTTGCCGCAGGGTAAATATCTGGTCAATGGTGGACTTGCCAGGTCTAAAGCCGCATTGGTATGGTCCAATAATCTCGTTGACCATTGGCTTTAGTCGTTCGCACAATATCCCTGACACGATCTTGTAGGCAATAGGGAGTAGACTTATGCCCCTATAGTTAGAGCATACAGTCTTATCTCCCTTCTTGTGGACGGGGCACAGGATACTCAGGTTCCAATCGTCGGGTACTCGTTCTTCCTGCCAGATGGTGCTAACTAGCTGATGAATACACCTTATCAGCGTGTCGCCTCCGGTTTTGAACAGCTCGGCTGGTAAGCCATCGGCCCCTGCTGCCTTATTATTCTTCAGCCGATTTATTGCTGTCTTTACCTCATCTTGGCTGGGCGGTATACATTCAATACCATCTTCTGGGATTGGGACTGTGGTATCTTCGTCGTCTTCGCTGCTATTGGATACCAACAGATTTGAAAAATGTTCTTTCCATATCCTGAGTACACTATCTGTATCAGTTACCAAATTACCTTGCTGGTCTCTACAGGAGGATGTGCCTGTACCAAAGCCGTCAGTTTGATGCTTGACTCTTTGGTAGAATTTTCGGACTTCATTCTGGCTCCTGTACATCTCGATTTTTTCACACTCCCGCTTTTCCATCTCTCTCTTTTTCCTGCGGAAAAGACGTTTCTCCTCTCTCCTTTTCTCCCTGTATCTCTCTCGTGCGCTACGCGTTGCTACGGATTGTAAAGTAGCCTTATATGCCGCATTTTTCTCTTCGGTGGCAGCACGACACTCCTCATCATACCATGGATTCCTTGGTGGAGGTCTCTGGTATCCAAGTATGGATTTTGCGGCTGTTTGCATGGAGTGGGCAATGCTTTGCCATTGCGCTGATATGTTATCGGGATGAGGAGGGCTTTGATTAAGCAATTGGGCTAGTTGAGTGGAATATGCTGTGGCTATCTGTTGTGATTGCAGCTTACCGATGTCTAACTTTCGTGTTGTGTCTGTTCGTACTTTGTTTGCTACGTTTAAGCGGGTGCGTACCTTTGCTGCAACAAGGTAGTGGTCCGAATCAATGTTTGCGCCTCGGAACGATCGTACATCCAACACGCTCGATGAATGTCTTCCATCTATCACAACATGATCAATTTGGTTTCTTGTTTTCTGATCTGGAGACAGCCAGGTGCCCTTATGAATATCGAGATGATTAAATCTGGTACTGCTAACTACCATGTTTTTTGCAGCTGCAAAGTCTATCAGTCTCATACCATTGTCAGATGTTTCACTGTGGAGACTGAATTTCCCGACTGTTGGGCCAAAGATATTCTCCTTTCCAATTTTGGCATTAAAATCGCCTAGAATGATTTTAATGTCATGGGCAGGGCAACGGTCATATGTTTCTTCTAAGCGCTCGTAAAATATATCTTTGGTCTGTTCATCCTTTTCTTCAGTGGGAGCATGAGCGCAAATAAAGCTGATGTTGAAGAATTTAGCTTTTATTCGAATTGCAGCAAGTCTTTCATTCACTGGAGTGAAGCTGGATACAAGATGTTTTAGTCTCCGACTAACTACGAATCCACAACCAAACTCATGCTTTACGTCATGGCAGCTATAATACAGTGCGTCACCTTTAGGTGTTGTTGTGACGCCTTTCCCAATCCATCGTATTTCCTGTATGGCAGTAATATCGGTCTTGTACTTTTCAAGTACGTCTGCCAATGCGAAGACTGCACCTTCTCTATAAAGAGTGCGAACATTCCAGGTGCAGATTCGCAGATCATGGTCCTTAAAACGTTTGCGGGGTTCGTCAACTTTAGAGGGGTTTGTTTTTCTTTTCTTTCGTTTTTTCATAGTAGGCTGTTTTTTCTAGGGGAGGGTTACTAACCCGACGCCCAAACCCAAGTTTTTAACGTTCTTATGGGTGAACGCGCGGCACATGTTAGCTCACTACCTTTAACGGGTGTTAAAGGCAGTTCCCCAGGTGACACCACGGGGAGGTCAGTGTCCACTTGGGATGAAAGAGGGACCAAGATAAATCCTGGGCTTTGCCATGTTAAAACCGGTCAGGACCGTTCCTTGGTATCTTCCATCCCCTACGTCACCCTTAAATAACAAGCAGTTGAGTTTTTTTATTTTGGCTCTATTTCGGTTAATACTTGTGAATTAACCGAAATAGAGCCAAAATAAAAAACTCAACTGCTTGTTATTTAAGGTAAATGTAAAACATTCGCTATTGATTATGCTCAATTGTATGTAGCTAGATACAATAGTCTATGATTTCCTTTGTAAAACAAAAGTAAAATTCTTTATAAATTTGTTTCGTTTCTCAAAAAAGTTAATTTAAGGAGGCAAATTTTCGCAAAATGCATTTATTTTTAACAATATTTAAGAAATTTTAACATTTATTAAAAAACAAGAATTTTTATTGTAAAATTCTTTAAAAAAATTCTCTTAATTTCCCAAAAGGTAATTTAAGGAGCCAAATTTTCCCAAAATACATTTATTTTTAGCAATATTTAATAAATTTTAACATTTATTAAAAAAAACTACAATTTTTGTTAGATTTTTTGATGCCAAATTAATACATACTGGTTATGTTCACTAATAACTAAAGGAAACAGTCAACATTTTCCTTTATAAAACGAAAATAAAACTTCTTGTTCGTTTGTGTGTTTGTGTGCAATAAGTAAACGAAATTGTCTTAAACACACAAGCAATGAAATCAATGGCCATATGAAGCAAAATAAACTATGTTTCTTCGCCAACGACCATACCACGCTGAGTACATCGGTTCTCGTCCGATCACCGAAATTAAGCAGCGTCGGGCGCGGTTAGTACTTAGATGGGGGACCGCTTGGGAACACCGCGTGTTGTTGGCATTGTCCAAAATTTTTTTATTTCATATTATTTTCTTTTTTATTTTTCTCTATTAAATAAAAAAAGAATGAAGTCGATATCTTTATTTTTAACCGAAATAGAGCCAAAATAAAAAACTCAACTGCTTGTTATTTAAGGTAAATGTAAAACATTCGCTATTGATTATGCGAGTCTTGAACTGTTGAAGTGAACACATCGTTGTGAAGTAAAGTGCAAGTGATCTAAAGTGATTGTGAAAAAACAAAGTGGCGGCAAAATACATATTTTGCAATATCGCCAAGTATTTAAAGACATTATATTTTCTTTTTGTCAAGAAGAAGAAAATCGCAACCAATAAAAAGAGATAAATTGTTTCAAACGGAGGACTAGGCAAATTGCCGAAGTCACTCATAAGAACGAGAAGCGCATAGAAGGCGTTTAAACCTAAAAAATGGATGGTTGTGAACCAAAAAATGACCAAAGTAGCAAAACTACTGAGGTTAATAAAACTGAAAAGAAATCTGATAAAACCAAGAATCCTAAAAGGAAAAAAGATAAAAATAATGAAAATGACTCTGAGTCAGAAAGTGAAACTGTGGAATTACACAGAATAATAGAAGAACTTGTTACTGATAGGGATTATGCACAGTCCCGAATCAAAGAACTCGAAACTGAGATACAAATATTAAAAGAACTTTTAGCAGTGAATGCGAATGAAAAAATTAAAAATACAAATGAAAGTGCTCTTCAACAATTAAATGGAGTACCAAATAAAATTAACAATGAAATGGACACCCAAAATGTGTCAAATTTAAACAACAATGCCAGCACTGAAAATGCTAACGCCGATGATATTAGCCAGGGCTCAACTATGGTACAACGCCAAAAGCCGATACTAAAAGCAAAGAGAAAGGTCCGTGTTATTAAAGACACCGAAGCCGATATGGAAGTAACGCCAACGCAGGCAGACGTAAACGAACCAAGCTGCAGCAACAATGTTCCAGCAACATCACAAACAACCCAGACCACGGAGAAAACAGGTAAGGTCAGCCCCCCTCCAGTGTTCAAAATTTATAACAATAATGTTAAAGAAATAACAAATAAAGCTTTTCTCGAACTAGGACACAGAAATTTCACAACTAACCTAGCTAATAAAAATATGGTTACACTTAAAGTTAATAACCTAGAAGAACATAACAAAATAAGAAAATTATTGAATGAACTTAAATATTCATTTTATACTTATACTCCAAAGAGGAAAAACCGATATCTTTATTTGTAAAAAGATTATCAAGCACATGGGAAGAGGAAGATATATATGGTTTCTTTAATGAAAAGAAACTTAATATAAAAATTTTAAAAGTAATCAAATTAAAAGGAAATAAATGGATTTTTAAATTAAGTCACGATTCTGATATTAAAGCATTCCGAAGACAGGAATTTATATTACAAGGTGGTGTAAATATTCAAAATTATAGAAGAAAAGGGCTAGTGCAGTGTAGAAACTGTCAACGATTGGGTCATGCTGCAACCAATTGTAGCATGGCTTATAGGTGCGTAAAATGTGGAAGATCGGACCATGCTCCACGCTGTTGTCCTATTCCAAACAAGGAAAATAATAAAGAAGAAACTGTTAGCACAGATCCATTAACAGGACAAATTAAAAAAACCATTGGTTTACCAGTCCATTGCGCTAACTGCAATGTAGACGGGCACGTAGCCAGTGATAAAAAATGTGCTACCAGGGCTATGTTAGTCGAAAGACTTTTGCAAAAGAAGGACGAAGTCCAAATTAGTGCATTTGAAAAAGCACCAGCATTTAATGCTAACGTGCCATTTTCAAATGTTACAAAACAAAAGCAACCAACAGTTGTTAATACTACATATAGCCAACTACCAGTTGGAAATAATAGGTCTAACCAACCAGCAGTGGTATATATGAAAACCCAAAATAATAGTGGAGAAAAAGCCTTTGAAATTTTTAACAATGACTGTAAGAAGTATATTGGTAAAGATATACCCACAACATTAAAAAAATAGATGAGTACGCTAAAATGCGTACTCAAATGAAAACGGATGAGGAGAAAGCCCAGGCTATTCTTGGGCTACTCTTAGATCTCAGACTATCTTAAGATGGCTAAATTAAAAATTATATTTATAAATGCAAACTCTGTAGTATCTAGACACAGAAGACATTACTTACAGTTATTTATTCAAAAACAAAATCCAGATATTATATTACTAGCTGTAATGAATGTCAATACGCATGAAACTTCAACATTTATTATTTTCTACTTCCGAACCAAAATTGTTTGCTGGGTAAGGTAAAAATCTGCCCACTGATATCTTCACCTAATTATGCCCTACGCTTTAGTCTTCCCTCTTTCTTGTTCTGTCTTATTTTTCATTTTTATCGATTATTGTTTTGCTCTACCCTCTTTTACCACACTCTATATTTAGTTGTTCGTTGTAACAGGTCGATTCGTTACAACTCCCCTTTGCACTAGTATTAGTGCGTAGCGACAGCACAGCATCTATCATAACAAATTTCTGCCTTGTAAAACAGACTTACACGGCTCAGAGGGTAGAACTGCGGCTTCGTATTCTGTAGTCCCGGGTTCGAGCCCAAGTCTGGCTAAACTTATTTCAAGTCTTTTTTATATATATTTTTTTCTGCTTTTTTATGATATTTTCGCCACTTTTGTTTCGACTTTCGGTTAATTGTGCCGTAGTCAAGAAAAGAGTTAAAGATCAAAGTCCAGGGTAATAACCGTAAACGTTGCAATTCTGACCGTTTCTCAGCAGATAGAGCAGTGGAGACTTTTATCATGTTCCTACCCTACTTGTATGCAGAGCTCCAAGTTTCAGTAACAAAATTCAATCGTTCTTTTGCTTGGTGATTGTTAAACAGCACACAACATTGAAATTTACAGCACAAGTGCATTGAAATTTAAAGTAAAAACTGTACAAGATCGAAAGTGTATTTTGTTGCATTTCTTCAAAGTATATTAGCATATTCGATAAATTAAATCTCCTCGTAACATTCAGTTTAATTGAAGAGACGAGATTATTCCTAAATTCTTGAAATTCAGAGGTAATAGTGAACATTTTTTTTTAGAAAACCAAACATTAACTAAGTTGTGGCCTTTTAATATCTTTAGAAGCAACTGAACCGTGAATCCCTGAAATAACCTTAATTTTGCTAATTCTATAAAAACAACTTGAAACCATATTTAACCAGCGAACCTATAAAGGCTCAGGTAAATTTTTCATCAAAAGTTTAATGATAGATTTCATCTAATACAATTGTGTAATCCATTCCACAGCCTACTTGTGTATACTTTTGTATTTGCCTCATCGACGGCTAGTGGGGTACCACGCGACGAAGAGGGCTGAGCAATTAAAATACAATTATCATTACCAAAAACGGGGATTACAATCCCAAGCCTTAAACATCAGCAATCAATTTTAACCGTCTAAGATTGCAGAGTAACCCCAGAATCTTAATCTTTAATGTTGCGGATATACCTTTTAATTGCATCATTGCATTGCATCATAAAGCCCAACACCAATCCGTAACAATTTATTCTTATCAGTGCATGGAAGATACCAGGATCATAATACTGGATTAAATACCTGAAGAAACCCAAATTTGGATTAATTTAGACTTGTTGAATTAGAATAAGTATAAACAACCATATTGTCCTGGCATATATACAGCAAAATTTTCCAAGTAATTATTGTAGCCACATTCGTCGGAAACGAGTTCATCGAGGCCTCGACGTACATCTAAAATCGACTGATGAAAGTGGTAAGTGAAAACCGTATATGAATTATAAATCTTGTTGTTTTAAAATTTTGCGTTTATATGCCATGTCTCTATTTAAGTAGATCATTCATATAAGTATTACTAAAATCATTACAAACCTATTTTAAATTCGAGGTTTAACAGAGAAAAAAAAATAATTAAATCCTGTGTTGATAAGCTAGAATTGATCTTTGGAAAACGAAAACAGAATTTAAGGATAGATAATAATTTTTGTTATGGTAACTTAGATATTCATACCAATTATATTCCCATAATTGTTTTTCATATATCATTTAGTTAATGGTGCTTATTTAAATTTTTTTTAATTTACGATCATTTTCGAAACCATTTGTTTCAATTCATATTAGACAACCACAAAATTTAAGTGAGTACCCTTATGTTAGAAATTCTTTTTATGATTTAATCTTCAATTCAATTTGCACTTATGAATCTAACTGGAGTATTAAGATACATTTTGTTAGTTCTCAAACATGTCTGAGTTCGATTCAAACCCATTATTTTACTATTAGAAACCTGTTTGCATGTTGCTGAATAAATGAATATTTTTACATAAATAATTGCAATTCACCATGAATGCTTAAGTATCTTTGATTTTACGGCAGGGATGTGAGAGTAGACGACAGTTATCAGAGTTCGGGGACTTATCCATAATTCATAAGCCATTAAGTCCAAGGATGGGTTGGGTTACGAGGCTATCGATTCCAGAACATCCGGAATCGGCTTCCATTTCAAGACAGGGGATAACGATAGGCAGTTTTAATTCATCCATACCAGTTGGGGTAACAATTAGTCAGCTCTTTGTGTAAAGTTTCAATAGATTAGTATTTCATTTTTTTTTGTTAAGACCAAACGGGAGTCTATATTAAAATGTTTTGTTTATGTGGAGAGTAGGTGCTGTGACGTCCAGGGGACATGAACCCCCCAACTGACTGAAGCTAGCTCCTCAAGGCTCCCAGTCCCCCTGAAGTCCAGACATCATTTTGTTTAAGATAAGAACTTCCCCTACCTCTCAGACAGCGGTTAAATTGGGAAATCCCCATGTTAAATCAGACTGTTCATTACATAAATAAATGGCGCCCGGCGTGGGGCAAAGGGAACTTAAAATTTGGCTATAAAGAATTATTTCAAATAAAAAAAAAAAAGAAAAAGTTTTTTTTTATATGATAAAAACACTTAATCTTAAGGCAAGGAAGTTCTCTTGTTTTAAACTTAAGAAACTGTTGCCAAATTTAAAAAGTTAAATGAGCCCTATTCAATAGATACAATTTTTTTAAAGGTAGAGTTCAATTTCAGAAACGGTTGTACTAAGTGGTTTGTTTGAGTATAATTGCATATTTGAATAAATATCAGGCTTCTATGGATATTCTATTACCTGATCGTTTCGGTACATAGACCTAGAATTAACTTGAAATTTTTTTCAGTGTGAATTATATTCAACCAAGCAATTTACTGTAATTCGTTGGTGATCACGTCTTTTTGCGCTTATGATATTTTGACTGAGATATGAGCCTCCTATTATCTATAGGATATACTTTATTTTTGCTCATCGCATCATAAAGTCCGTATTTAATAGTGATTGGCAAACCAAAGGCTTGTTTGTTGAAACATTATGTGTGTGTATAAGATGTATTCACCCCATAGCCCAGTTTAGTGATTTGATTTGCCTATCGTACCCCTACCTAAGTCCGTCTACTCTAGTATGCATCACCAAACAGCCGTAAACCAAATGTTTGAATTTTTAGAAACCAAAATATAACTAAGTACAAATCTTTGCTAAGAATTTTTCCTATAAAAACCATTTTTGTCACGCCTTTTTATCTACACAATTTTTTTTGAAGAGATAATTAACATTAAAAAAAAAAAAACATGACTCAGCGAAGTCCTCCGCCCCCTACAGGCGTAAATTTAGGAGCACAATCTCTTGCTCACAGTGAACAAATTTGTAGCATTTGTGATGAGAGTATGGTTTTTGATTCTCAGGAATGCTACAATATACTAAATTGCGGCCACATATTCCATCGTAGCTGTGTGGAAAGGGCTCTGTCAACTTCGTCTGAATGTCCACATTGTAAGCTACCATGTGAGTTATCAGATTTGCGCAAGTATTATGGCAATACAAAACCTGCCCATAATACTTCAGTCGACAACTCCACACAAACCGTTAATGAAGACAAATTCCGTCAAAGTGTTCGAGGAAAAGGTAGAGGAGCAATGGCCAATCGGCCAATTACAAGAAATCTGAGTAAAACCCTCTTCAGTGCAAATATTGACACACTTCCACAAACCATTGACAATTTAATTGATGTGTCCGAACCGTACTCACCAATGAAACATACTGATCCGTATCAACAACAACCCCAAAACAATCCAAATAAGCAAAATTCCAAACCCCAATCACAGAATTCCAAGGCCGTTGATTATTCTAAAATCAACACAATGATAGAAACCAACATTGCCAAATTCTTCCAAAACCTAAATTTCCAAACTAATTCTTCAAGGACTCCTCCCTTAAGAACGGATCAAGAACCGCCAGGCTCTAGACCTCCCGTCGCTAGCGAAAATTATAACTTACCTCCACAGGATATAAACATCCGCAGAAATAGTAGTAGTCAGCCAGACCAAATATATTCCTCTCGACCCGAAAAACTGACAGCCATTATCCAAAATTGGAACGTCAAATTTGACGGTTCCAGTAAAGGCCTTCCTGTAGAAGAGTTCTTGTATAGAATTAAATCTTTAACACAGGAGCATCTCGACAATAATTTTAACATAGTGTGCAAGAACCTCCCAGTGCTTTTAACAGGCAAAGCAAGAGAGTGGTATTGGAGGTACCACAAACAGGTGGGCTTCATAGAATGGACCTCTTTTTGTACTGCTCTGAAGTGTCAGTTTAAAGAGATGCGAACTATGTTTGAAATTAAGGAAGAGATCAGGAATCGCAAGATGAAACCTGGCGAGAGCTTTGAAGACTTCTATGATTCAGTATGTGCTATAGTGGACAGATTAGAACAACCATTACCTGAAGAGGAACTGGTAGAAATAGTGGGGAGGAATTTACGACCAGAAATTCGGCACGAGCTATTATATGTGCCTGTTTTCTCAATGGCTCATCTTCGAAATCTCGTCCAAAGAAGAGAAAAATTATTTGCGGACGAAAGTTATCGTAGAAATTTGAGCCTTAAATCACAAAATAACACAAATCCAGTAAATAGGCGACATTTAGCTGAATTAGAAAAAACAGAAGATATATCATATGACTCAAATACCGGGGTTTGCGTTGATGCCATCAACTATAACACGTATACACACAAGTGTTGGAATTGCGATCAAACCGGACACTTTTGGGATGATTGCGTAGAACCGCGCACAGTGTTTTGCTATGGTTGCGGCACGAAAAATGTGTATAAACCACAGTGCGGCAAATGTGCAGAAAAAAAGTTAGGATTGCCAAAAAACTTCCCACGTTCAAATTCAGTTCAAAAACAATCCTAGCCCCTCCTCATGATGGCAACACAGATTCAGCATTGTCACCTTCTATATCTGTTCTGAAACGCAACGCTGATGAGCCTAATCTTTCATCCACTACATTACGACCACTTCGCCCTTACCATGAACGTCTTATGGACTATATAGCAAAACGTAATAAAATATTTCAAAATCATGCTATTAACAGTTCTCCTAGAAAACACCCAAAGCGGTCAACTCTTCGCTTGAGAGCATACTTCAAGCGAAGAAAACTTACCAGTAAATACATAATTTCGGCCATAATCTCCAATGCCAATGACAAAAGATATTATGCCAAAATTACCTTTTTGAATTTTAACGAGTGTGGCTTACTCGACACCGGTGCAAATGTGTCCTGCATTGGGTCCAGTTTAGCTCTCACGGATTTTTCTCAGTACCCTCAGTTCGTTTCTAATAAATCGGGAGTAAAAACTGCTGATGGAACCATTCAGAAAACATTAGGTATTCTAGATGTTGACGTCACATTCAGAAATGAAACCCGAAAATTAAAAATGCTCGTTGTCCCAGCTATAACCCAGAGGGTCATACTCGGGTTAGATTTCTGGAGAGCATTTAATTTAGCGCCGGATGTATTTCAACCAGCCATTATAACTGAGCCTGATCTCTATCAAAATTCTTCAAGTGAGGTCTACCAGTTACCAAAATCGATTAGTAGCGTTGGTAGATCGGATTCTGCAAAGGTGATCCAAAACTATCCTCTGAGTTTCAGTCAGAAGACCCAACTTGACTGCATCATTGAGTTATTTCCAGACTTTTCGAAGCAAGGCTTAGGCCGAACTACCTTAATAGAACATGAGATCGACGTTGGGGACGCTAAACCCGTTAAGCAGCGTTTCTATCCGGTTTCCCCCGCTGTGGAGAACCTAATGTTTCAGGAAATCGATAGAATGCTCGCTCTTGGGGTAATTGAACCCTCGTCATCTCCTTGGAGTTCTCCGATGCGTCTAGTTCTAAAGCCTAACAAAGTTAGACTTTGTCTAGATGCGCGGAGACTCAATCAAGTCACAGCTAAGGACGCCTACCCGCTTCCCAGCATTGAGGGTATTTTCTCTCGCTTACCTAAAGCTAATATAATAACAAAGCTGGACCTCAAAGATGCCTACTGGCAGATTGGACTGAGTGAAAAATCGAAGCCTTTCACAGCGTTTACGGTACCGGGTCGTCCGTTGTACCAGTTCACTGTAATGCCTTTTGGTCTGTGCACAGCCCCACAGACTATGTGTCGTCTGATGGACCAAATTATTCCGCCAGACCTGAAGCATTGCGTGTTCGGGTACCTCGACGACCTGGTTATCATAACAGAAGATTTTTCCACTCACGTGTCAGTCCTGGTCAGAATCGCTCAGGAATTTAAAAAGGCCAACTTGACCTTAAACATTGATAAGTGTCAGTTTTGTGTGACGCAGGTCCAATACTTAGGCTATGTAATTGGACACGGTGGCATACAGACCGATCCCGAAAAGGTCGAATCAGTTGCACAATGGCCTGTACCAAAAACCGCAAAGCAAGTTCGCGGATTCTTGGGTTTAGCTGGTTGGTACAGACGTTTCATCAAAAACTTTTCTTCACTCACTTTTCCCATAACGGAAACTTTGTCCACCAAGAAAAGGTTTAAGTGGACTCAGGAAGCCAATGAGGCTTTTGAGGAAGTGAAGAAACGTCTGACCACCGCTCCCGTTCTTGCCAATCCGAACTTCAATAAAAAGTTTTATCTGCACTGCGACGCCTCGGATTATGGCATTGGTGCAGTCCTTGTGCAACTCGATGAAAACGACGAAGAAAGGCCAATAGCCTTCATGTCAAAAAAACTTAATACGTCACAGCGAAACTACAGCGTAACCGAAAGGGAATGCTTAGCGGCTATTGAAGCCATTAAACGCTTTCGATGTTACCTGGAGCTTCAAGACTTCGAGGTCATCACAGATCATTCTTCCTTAAAGTGGCTTATGAGTCAACCGGACCTAACAGGCAGGCTGGCCAGATGGGTGTTTAAATTACAGCCATATAGGTTTACCATAAGCCACCGTAAGGGGAAAGATCATGTGGTGCCCGATGCTCTTTCACGAATTCCCCCAGTGGAAGTTTCAGCTGTAGAATTCACAGAACCAGAAATCGATCTCAATTCGTCATGTTTCGAAGATCAAGATTATCAAATCTTAAAATCAAAGATCTCTGGAAACAGCTGCAAATACCCAGATTTGAAAATAATAGACAAATTTGTCTACATACGCACAGAGCACTACTCTGGTGATCCTCAACGGGAGGAAAGTGCCTGGAAGCTTTGGATTCCCAAAGGTCTCAGAAAAACTGTTCTATCTCGGTTCCACACTTCACCGATAGCCGCCCACGGTGGCATGCATAAAACGGTAGACCTAATTAGACGTAATTTTTACTGGCCTGGTTTAGTATCAGATGTCAGGGACTTCGTGAGGGATTGTGAGGTATGCAAAGTAACGAAGGCACCAAATACGTTGCTCAAACCAGAGATGGGAAAACCAGTGCATACCACAAGACCCTTTCAAAGACTATATGTAGACTTTCTTGGACCGTATCCAAGGTCTAAGAATGGTCACATTGGTCTATTTATAGTCTTAGACCATCTAACAAAATTTCACTGGCTGTGCCCTCTAAAAAAATTCCATGCTTCCAGCGTTCAGAAATTTCTGTTAGACCAGATTTTTTACGTGTATGGGGTTCCCGAGTACTTAGTCAGTGATAACGGTTCGCAATTTAAAGCAAACGACTTTAATGCATTCCTGACTAAGCTCGGGATAAAACACATATATACCGCGTTGTATTCCCCCCAATCTAACGCATCGGAGAGGGTCAACAGATCGATTATTTCCGGTATACGATCATACTTGAAACAAGATCATAAAATGTGGGATGAGCACCTTTCGGCCATCAGCTGCGCTCTCCGAAATTCTGTGCATCAAGCCACCAAGCACTCTCCCTATTTTGCCACTTTCGGCCTTAATATGATCACGCATGGAGATACGTACCAGCTGCTTAGGAATGTCAATTTGTTGGAGGAATCCACAATACAAATAAGCCGAGAGGACCAACTTACACTTTTACGGAAAGAGCTCCGAAAAAACATCTCTCAAGCCTATGACACCAATAGGCATCAATATAATTTGCGTAGCCGACCCATTTCATACACTGTTGGGCAAACCGTGTTTAGACGGAATTTCGCACAGAGCAATGCCTCCAAAAATTTCAACGCGAAACTATCACCACTGTTCATAAAGGCGATAGTTCAATCGAAAGTGGGAAAACACTACTACATCCTAAAAGATACCGAAAGTAACTCTATCGGGACTTATCATGCGAAAGATATTCGCACTTAATTCACAACATTGCGCCTGGTAATATTGTTATCCAATGGATAAATATTACCTGGTTTGTAATGAATGTCAATACGCATGAAACTTCAACATTTATTATTTTCTACTTCCGAACCAAAATTGTTTGCTGGGTAAGGTAAAAATCTGCCCACTGATATCTTCACCTAATTATGCCCTACGCTTTAGTCTTCCCTCTTTCTTGTTCTGTCTTATTTTTCATTTTTATCGATTATTGTTTTGCTCTACCCTCTTTTACCACACTCTATATTTAGTTGTTCGTTGTAACAGGTCGATTCGTTACAACTCCCCTTTGCACTAGTATTAGTGCGTAGCGACAGCACAGCATCTATCATAACAAATTTCTGCCTTGTAAAACAGACTTACACGGCTCAGAGGGTAGAACTGCGGCTTCGTATTCTGTAGTCCCGGGTTCGAGCCCAAGTCTGGCTAAACTTATTTCAAGTCTTTTTTATATATATTTTTTTCTGCTTTTTTATGATATTTTCGCCACTTTTGTTTCGACTTTCGGTTAATTGTGCCGTAGTCAAGAAAAGAGTTAAAGATCAAAGTCCAGGGTAATAACCGTAAACGTTGCAATTCTTACCGTTTCTCAGCAGATAGAGCAGTGGAGACTTTTATCATGTTCCTACCCTACTTGTATGCAGAGCTCCAAGTTTCAGTAACAAAATTCAATCGTTCTTTTGCTTGGTGATTGTTAAACAGCACACAACATTGAAATTTACAGCACAAGTGCATTGAAATTTAAAGTAAAAACTGTACAAGATCGAAAGTGTATTTTGTTGCATTTCTTCAAAGTATATTAGCATATTCGATAAATTAAATCTCCTCGTAACATTCAGTTTAATTGAAGAGACGAGATTATTCCTAAATTCTTGAAATTCAGAGGTAATAGTGAACATTTTTTTTTAGAAAACCAAACATTAACTAAGTTGTGGCCTTTTAATATCTTTAGAAGCAACTGAACCGTGAATCCCTGAAATAACCTTAATTTTGCTAATTCTATAAAAACAACTTGAAACCATATTTAACCAGCGAACCTATAAAGGCTCAGGTAAATTTTTCATCAAAAGTTTAATGATAGATTTCATCTAATACAATTGTGTAATCCATTCCACAGCCTACTTGTGTATACTTTTGTATTTGCCTCATCGACGGCTAGTGGGGTACCACGCGACGAAGAGGGCTGAGCAATTAAAATACAATTATCATTACCAAAAACGGGGATTACAATCCCAAGCCTTAAACATCAGCAATCAATTTTAACCGTCTAAGATTGCAGAGTAACCCCAGAATCTTAATCTTTAATGTTGCGGATATACCTTTTAATTGCATCATTGCATTGCATCATAAAGCCCAACACCAATCCGTAACAATTTATTCTTATCAGTGCATGGAAGATACCAGGATCATAATACTGGATTAAATACCTGAAGAAACCCAAATTTGGATTAATTTAGACTTGTTGAATTAGAATAAGTATAAACAACCATATTGTCCTGGCATATATACAGCAAAATTTTCCAAGTAATTATTGTAGCCACATTCGTCGGAAACGAGTTCATCGAGGCCTCGACGTACATCTAAAATCGACTGATGAAAGTGGTAAGTGAAAACCGTATATGAATTATAAATCTTGTTGTTTTAAAATTTTGCGTTTATATGCCATGTCTCTATTTAAGTAGATCATTCATATAAGTATTACTAAAATCATTACAAACCTATTTTAAATTCGAGGTTTAACAGAGAAAAAAAAATAATTAAATCCTGTGTTGATAAGCTAGAATTGATCTTTGGAAAACGAAAACAGAATTTAAGGATAGATAATAATTTTTGTTATGGTAACTTAGATATTCATACCAATTATATTCCCATAATTGTTTTTCATATATCATTTAGTTAATGGTGCTTATTTAAATTTTTTTTAATTTACGATCATTTTCGAAACCATTTGTTTCAATTCATATTAGACAACCACAAAATTTAAGTGAGTACCCTTATGTTAGAAATTCTTTTTATGATTTAATCTTCAATTCAATTTGCACTTATGAATCTAACTGGAGTATTAAGATACATTTTGTTAGTTCTCAAACATGTCTGAGTTCGATTCAAACCCATTATTTTACTATTAGAAACCTGTTTGCATGTTGCTGAATAAATGAATATTTTTACATAAATAATTGCAATTCACCATGAATGCTTAAGTATCTTTGATTTTACGGCAGGGATGTGAGAGTAGACGACAGTTATCAGAGTTCGGGGACTTATCCATAATTCATAAGCCATTAAGTCCAAGGATGGGTTGGGTTACGAGGCTATCGATTCCAGAACATCCGGAATCGGCTTCCATTTCAAGACAGGGGATAACGATAGGCAGTTTTAATTCATCCATACCAGTTGGGGTAACAATTAGTCAGCTCTTTGTGTAAAGTTTCAATAGATTAGTATTTCATTTTTTTTTTGTTAAGACCAAACGGGAGTCTATATTAAAATTTTTTGTTTATGTGGAGAGTAGGTGCTGTGACGTCCAGGGGACATGAACCCCCCAACTGACTGAAGCTAGCTCCTCAAGGCTCCCAGTCCCCCTGAAGTCCAGACATCATTTTGTTTAAGATAAGAACTTCCCCTACCTCTCAGACAGCGGTTAAATTGGGAAATCCCCATGTTAAATCAGACTGTTCATTACATAGCCGAACATAAGTTGTCAGCTAGAAACAAATTTTTTGTCAAACATTATACAACCTTTAGACAAGATAGGGTGAGCGGCCGCGGGGGAGGCACAGCAGTATTAGTGAAGGATTGGATCAAGGCAGAAAGAATACATGCAAATTTAGGTGAAATAGAGGGTACTGTGGTAAAACTAAAAGGCCTTTATAACGATATGATTGTCATGTCACTATATAAAAGACCACAGGAAAATATAAGAGAAATAGACCTAATAAATATTGGTAATGTGATAGGATGTATGGACGCTATTATAGGAGCGGATTTAAATGCAAAAAATCCACTATGGGGCGGTAGCGACACCAATGTTAGTGGAAGAATTTTAAGTGAATGGTTGGATACTTCACCTAATTTATTAATAAGGCCCACAATGGAGCCAACTAGATGCTGTCCTACAGCACAGTCGTATATAGATATTTTCATAACATCGACAAATATAGGTATTTATGCATCAGATCCTACCAGAGGTGTAAAAACCCTGGACTATGACTCTGATCATAAAGCAATTTTAATAGAAATAGTGACTAATGGAATTGAGAGAAGATTGCAGGAGGAGTTTTACAACTTCAATACCTTCAATAAACAAATTTTTAATAGCAATTTGAATGAACAGCAATATAGACTTAATTTGCCAATTGATAGAAATGCATCTAATGATGAAATAGATAATGAAGTCGATACTTTGACCACATTAATTACAGATTCAATGGAGAAAAGTATGTTAAAATTTAAACCAAAGTATGGAATGTTGGCTGAGCTTCCACAAGAAATATTAGACTTGATTAAACAAAAAAAGACAATAAGAAGAAGAAGGTGCAGGGTATTAGACCAAAGTTTTTACAACACACTTGGCTCTATACTCCAGAGACTCGACAAAATAATACAAGAAAAAATTAGAATTTTTGAAGAAAACTATTATACAAATAAACTAAAGCAAATAAAATGCAACGGCAACATGTATAAAGAAATTAAAAAATTTTGCAATATAGAACGTCGAAAAATATCGGACCTAAAAAATGAAAATAATGACATAGTATGCACTAATGAAGAAAAGGCGGAATTAATAGCTGAAGAATGTGCTAAAATACAGGCTAATTTTTACTTACCAAATAACCAAATAGAATGGGAACAACAAACACCAATCCTTAATTTTGATAATAATACAAAAGCAGATGGAACGTCTAATGGGAGACAAGCAATTAAATTAATCAAGGCAGAAGACATAGGAGCTGCATTATCCAGATTAAATAATAAAAAAAGTTGTGGAGAAGATTTAATACCTAACTTTGTACTTAAAAGAATAGATAGCAGGCTTTGGGGCCGTATTGCTATTATATTTAATCATTGTATTAATAATGCATACTTCCCCAAAAAATGGAAGTATGCAAAAATAATACCCATTTTAAAGCCAGGCAAAGACCCTACGTCAGCCAATAACTATAGACCGATATCATTATTATCGAATGTAGGAAAACTTTTTGAAGTGTTCATTTTAGAAAAAATACAAAATCATGTTGAAGACAACAATATATTAAAAGATTTTCAATTCGGGTTTAGGAGAGGTTTGTCAACTACACATGCTCTCCTAACCCTAGCAAATAAAGTATCTGCCGGATTCAATAGAAAAAGCCCCACAATAGCGGTGAGCTTAGATTTTGAAAAGGCATTTGATACCGTGTGGCAAGCCGGTATCATCAAAAAAATGGAGGAAACCTACGGTTTTGAAAATTACCTAACAAGACTAATAAAAAATTATCTCTGTGACAGATCATTTTCGGTGCAAGTCGAAAATTCAAAATCTCGTCCGCATGAAATAAAAGTAGGGGTGCCACAGGGTTCGGTCCTTGGTCCAGTCCTTTACAATTTATACTTGGCTGATATTCCACAGCCAAGCAATGATCAATTATTAATTACATTCGCTGATGATATTCTCATAGCGGCCACTCACCCTAAGGCTAAATTAGCCCAAAATAAAATAAATGAATACCTGAAAGTTCTTCATAACTACTTTGTTAAGTGGAAACTAAGGCTTAATGTCAATAAATGCAAAGCAATTATAATTAAAGGTAAAAAATCCAGACTCTATAAGAATGGAAGGAAATTTGTACCAAAAATAAAAATAAATGGTACAACAATAGAAACAGCAAATGAATTAAAATATCTTGGTATTATTTTAGAAGAAAATTATTCATTTATTAAACATGTCAACTATGCGCTAAGAAAAGCAAAAACAGGACTTCAAAAAATTTTGAATATTCTTAAAAGAAAGAGAGGCTTAAGCTGTCACATTAAAATGTGCATGTACAAGCAATTGATAAGACCAATAGTAACTTATGCCTTCCCCATTTGGTTTGGCATTTCGTCGGCCCAAATGGAGAAGGTCAGGGTTTTTGAGAGGAGGATGTTGGCGTATTGCCTTAATATGAAAACGAAAAGAATGGCAGATGGTAGTTTTAGAGCGCCATCTAATAGAGCCATATACACCAATAGCAAAACTAAACGTATTGACAAATTCATGACTGAACTAGCCCTGAAAATGTTAGATAAATGTAGTACACATGAAAATTCAATTATTAAAAATGGTATTATAAATGAAGAACAATTTATTAGATTATTAGAAAATGATGGGCATCTTTCACCCATGTGCTTGACACATCTTAATAATCACAATCTACTATTCAATGAAGAACAAAAAATTTTATATTATAATAGACGATATGGTACTTATAATCTAGATAACACGGTGTATAGTACCGAACAATTTTAATGATCAAAAATCATTTGTATATATTTGTAAATATTTGTAAATATTAGTTATTAATTAGAATTAGTTTTTTGTTTAATTATTAGTAAGTAAGATTACTCAAAATAGAAACAAGTTTTTACCCTTTTCTTGTTTACTTAAACAAAATTGAAATTGACAAAGTCAAATTAAAATGAAAATGATAACGGGGCTGACCTTCCTGATAACCTATACCGTATATATATTTTTATATATCAAAATTTATATTCCTTGAAAAAGTTTTTACTGTAAGGAACAACTGTAATGTATGTAATGTAGATTTAAAAATAACATTGTAAAACAAATGAAATGGGAAATAAATATACTATACTATGTATTGATTATGCTCAATTGTATGTAGCTAGATACAATAGTCTATGATTTCCTTTGTAAAACAAAAGTAAAATTCTTTATAAATTTGTTTCGTTTCTCAAAAAAGTTAATTTAAGGAGGCAAATTTTCGCAAAATGCATTTATTTTTAACAATATTTAAGAAATTTTAACATTTATTAAAAAACAAGAATTTTTATTGTAAAATTCTTTAAAAAAATTCTCTTAATTTCCCAAAAGGTAATTTAAGGAGCCAAATTTTCCCAAAATACATTTATTTTTAGCAATATTTAATAAATTTTAACATTTATTAAAAAAACTACAATTTTTGTTAGATTTTTTGATGCCAAATTAATACATACTGGTTATGTTCACTAATAACTAAAGGAAACAGTCAACATTTTCCTTTATAAAACGAAAATAAAACTTCTTGTTCGTTTGTGTGTTTGTGTGCAATAAGTAAACGAAATTGTCTTAAACACACAAGCAATGAAATCAATGGCGCGGTTAGTACTTAGATGGGGGACCGCTTGGGAACACCGCGTGTTGTTGGCATTGTCCAAAATTTTTTTTATTTCATTTTATTTTCTTTTTTATTTTTCTCTATTAAATAAAAAAAGAATGAAGTCGATATCTTTATTTTTAACCGAAATAGAGCCAAAATAAAAAACTCAACTGCTTGTTATTTAAGGTAAATGTAAAACATTCGCTATTGATTATGCTCAATTGTATGTAGCTAGATACAATAGTCTATGATTTCCTTTGTAAAACAAAAGTAAAATTCTTTATAAATTTGTTTCGTTTCTCAAAAAAGTTAATTTAAGGAGGCAAATTTTCGCAAAATGCATTTATTTTTAACAATATTTAAGAAATTTTAACATTTATTAAAAAACAAGAATTTTTATTGTAAAATTCTTTAAAAAATTCTCTTAATTTCCCAAAAGGTAATTTAAGGAGCCAAATTTTCCCAAAATACATTTATTTTTAGCAATATTTAATAAATTTTAACATTTATTAAAAAAAACTACAATTTTTGTTAGATTTTTTGATGCCAAATTAATACATACTGGTTATGTTCACTAATAACTAAAGGAAACAGTCAACATTTTCCTTTATAAAACGAAAATAAAACTTCTTGTTCGTTTGTGTGTTTGTGTGCAATAAGTAAAGAAATTGTCTTAAACACACAAGCAATGAAATCAATGGCCATATGAAGCAAAATAAACTATGTTTCTTCGCCAACGACCATACCACGCTGAGTACATCGGTTCTCGTCCGATCACCGAAATTAAGCAGCGTCGGGCGCGGTTAGTACTTAGATGGGGGACCGCTTGGGAACACCGCGTGTTGTTGGCATTGTCCAAATTTTTTTTATTTCATATTATTTTCTTTTTTATTTTTCTCTATTAAATAAAAAAAGAATGAAGTCGATATCTTTATTTTTAACCGAAATAGAGCCAAAATAAAAAACTCAACTGCTTGTTATTTAAGGTAAATGTAAAACATTCGCTATTGATTATGCTCAATTGTATGTAGCTAGATACAATAGTCTATGATTTCCTTTGTAAAACAAAAGTAAAATTCTTTATAAATTTGTTTCGTTTCTCAAAAAAGTTAATTTAAGGAGGCAAATTTTCGCAAAATGCATTTATTTTTAACAATATTTAAGAAATTTTAACATTTATTAAAAAACAAGAATTTTTATTGTAAAATTCTTTAAAAAAATTGTCTTAATTTCCCAAAAGGTAATTTAAGGAGCCAAATTTTACCAAAATACATTTATTTTTAGCAATATTTAATAAATTTTAACATTTATTAAAAAAAAAACTACAATTTTTGTTAGATTTTTTGATGCCAAATTAATACATACTGGTTATGTTCACTAATAACTAAAGGAAACAGTCAACATTTTCCTTTATAAAACGAAAATAAAACTTCTTGTTCGTTTGTGTGTTTGTGTGCAATAAGTAAACGAAATTGTCTTAAACACACAAGCAATGAAATCAATGGCCATATGAAGCAAAATAAACTATGTTTCTTCGCCAACGACCATACCACGCTGAGTACATCGGTTCTCGTCCGATCACCGAAATTAAGCAGCGTCGGGCGCGGTTAGTACTTAGATGGGGGACCGCTTGGGAACACCGCGTGTTGTTGGCATTGTCCAAAATTTTTTTATTTCATATTATTTTCTTTTTTATTTTTCTCTATTAAATAAAAAAAGAATGAAGTCGATATCTTTATTTTTAACCGAAATAGAGCCAAAATAAAAAACTCAACTGCTTGTTATTTAAGGTAAATGTAAAACATTCGCTATTGATTATGCTCAATTGTATGTAGCTAGATACAATAGTCTATGATTTCCTTTGTAAAACAAAAGTAAAATTCTTTATAAATTTGTTTCGTTTCTCAAAAAAGGTAATTTAAGGAGGCAAATTTTCGCAAAATGCATTTATTTTTAACAATATTTAAGAAATTTTAACATTTATTAAAAAACAAGAATTTTTATTGTAAAATTCTTTAAAAAAATTCTCTTAATTTCCCAAAAGGTAATTTAAGGAGCCAAATTTTCCCAAAATACATTTATTTTTAGCAATATTTAATAAATTTTAACATTTATTAAAAAAAACTACAATTTTTGTTAGATTTTTTGATGCCAAATTAATACATACTGGTTATGTTCACTAATAACTAAAGGAAACAGTCAACATTTTCCTTTATAAAACGAAAATAAAACTTCTTGTTCGTTTGTGTGTTTGTGTGCAATAAGTAAACGAAATTGTCTTAAACACACAAGCAATGAAATCAATGGCCATATGAAGCAAAATAAACTATGTTTCTTCGCCAACGACCATACCACGCTGAGTACATCGGTTCTCGTCCGATCACCGAAATTAAGCAGCGTCGGGCGCGGTTAGTACTTAGATGGGGGACCGCTTGGGAACACCGCGTGTTGTTGGCATTGTCCAAAATTTTTTTATTTCATATTATTTTCTTTTTTATTTTTCTCTATTAAATAAAAAAAGAATGAAGTCGATATCTTTATTTTTAACCGAAATAGAGCCAAAATAAAAAACTCAACTGCTTGTTATTTAAGGTAAATGTAAAACATTCGCTATTGATTATGCTCAATTGTATGTAGCTAGATACAATAGTCTATGATTTCCTTTGTAAAACAAAAGTAAAATTCTTTATAAATTTGTTTCGTTTCTCAAAAAAGTTAATTTAAGGAGGCAAATTTTCGCAAAATGCATTTATTTTTAACAATATTTAAGAAATTTTAACATTTATTAAAAAACAAGAATTTTTATTGTAAAATTCTTTAAAAAAATTCTCTTAATTTCCCAAAAGGTAATTTAAGGAGCCAAATTTTACCAAAATACATTTATTTTTAGCAATATTTAATAAATTTTAACATTTATTAAAAAAAAACTACAATTTTTGTTAGATTTTTTGATGCCAAATTAATACATACTGGTTATGTTCACTAATAACTAAAGGAAACAGTCAACATTTTCCTTTATAAAACGAAAATAAAACTTCTTGTTCGTTTGTGTGTTTGTGTGCAATAAGTAAACGAAATTGTCTTAAACACACAAGCAATGAAATCAATGGCCATATGAAGCAAAATAAACTATGTTTCTTCGCCAACGACCATACCACGCTGAGTACATCGGTTCTCGTCCGATCACCGAAATTAAGCAGCGTCGGGCGCGGTTAGTACTTAGATGGGGGACCGCTTGGGAACACCGCGTGTTGTTGGCATTGTCCAAAATTTTTTTATTTCATATTATTTTCTTTTTTATTTTTCTCTATTAAATAAAAAAAGAATGAAGTCGATATCTTTATTTTTAACCGAAATAGAGCCAAAATAAAAAACTCAACTGCTTGTTATTTAAGGTAAATGTAAAACATTCGCTATTGATTATGCTCAATTGTATGTAGCTAGATACAATAGTCTATGATTTCCTTTGTAAAACAAAAGTAAAATTCTTTATAAATTTGTTTCGTTTCTCAAAAAAGGTAATTTAAGGAGGCAAATTTTCGCAAAATGCATTTATTTTTAACAATATTTAAGAAATTTTAACATTTATTAAAAAACAAGAATTTTTATTGTAAATTTCTTTAAAAAATTTGTCTTAATTTCCAAAAAAGGTATTTTAGGGAGCCAAATTTTCCCAAAATACATTTATTTTTAGCAAAATTTAATAAATTTTAACATTTATTAAAAAAAAACTACAATTTTTGTTAGATTTTTTGATGCCAAATTAATACATACTGGTTATGTTCACTAATAACTAAAGGAAACAGTCAACATTTTCCTTTATAAAACGAAAATAAAACTTCTTGTTCGTTTGTGTGTTTGTGTGCAATAAGTAAACGAAATTGTCTTAAACACACAAGCAATGAAATCAATGGCCATATGAAGCAAAATAAACTATGTTTCTTCGCCAACGACCATACCACGCTGAGTACATCGGTTCTCGTCCGATCACCGAAATTAAGCAGCGTCGGACGCGGTTAGTACTTAGATGGGGGACCGCTTGGGAACACCGCGTGTTGTTGGCATTGTCCAAATTTTTTTTTTTTTTTTTTTTTTTTTTTTTTTTTTCTTCGATCGTTCCCAACGCCACACTTTCCCGCCCCTGCCGACCGAGAGGGCCACCTCCCCTTAACGTAGGGAGCGCGTACACCTCATATTCCGGAATATGGGGGGTTAGTAGACTAGGGAAAACCAGCTACAGCAAAACAACAGCCGGTTATAAAATTACATTTTAAAGACAAACACATCAAAAAATAAACAGGTCTAATCTAACATATTGTCTGGCAACTGTTACAACAATACTAAGAACGTAAGATAAAGTTTTTTATGACATGCAGAGGCTCGGATAAAGAAATCCTATTATATAACTTGTTATATTCATCACATAAAGATCGGAGTGGATTACTTATTTCATAATTAGATTTCGCTAACGTTAATTTAAGTGGTATGTAGTTTCGAGTACTACGTAAAGGTACATTAAAATTTATTTCGCCAATTAAAAACTGTGATTCAATTTGTCCACGCAAGAGTTTAATAATGAATACAGATCTGAGCATTAAACGTCTTTTCTCCAATGTTGGAAGGTCAATTAACTTTAGACGGTTTTCATATGGTGGAAGAGATTCATTTGAGCTCCACCCTAAACCCCTAAGAGCAAACAAAAGAAATTGAACTTGTACTGATTCTATCTTATCAGAATCACATTTGTAAAAAGGACTCCAAAGTACACAACCGTATTCTAATGTTGGTCGAACAAGGCTAATGAACAAGCGTTTGGTCACGTATGGATCGTCAAATTCCTTAGACCAGCGTTTTATAAAGCCCAGTAATGACTTGGCTTTATTAACACAAGACTCTATATGTAAGTTGAAACGCAATTTACTGTCTAAAATAACTCCAAGATCTACAAACGAATCTACATTATCCAATTTGTGCGAACCTATGAAGTAATCGCAAGAATCAGGACGAGATCTATAAAATGATAATTTTTTAAATTTTTTTAAGTTTAATGACATACCGTTGACACTACACCAGTTGGAAAGAGAATATAAGTCTTGTTGCAGATTAATTGATTGATTATAAGAATCATGATTGCTAAACAGTTTAACATCATCAGCAAACATTAATACTTTAGAGCAACGAATAACAGATGGAAGGTCATTTAAGTAAAGTACAAAAAGTAATGGACCTAAGTGGCTACCTTGAGGAACACCAGAATGCACAGTTATATTATTTGATAAAATATCATTAAAAGAAACCCTTTGGGTACGGTCCTGTAAATAAGAACGTATCCATGACAAGAGTATTGATGGGAAACCCATAGAATCAAGCTTATATATTAACAATTCGTGTACAACGGTGTCAAAGGCCTTACTGAAATCTGTGTATATAACGTCAGTTTGACATTTATTTACGAATCCACTGTGAACGTGACATGTAAGTTCCAATAAATTTGTCAAGGTAGACCTACCCTTAACGAAACCATGTTGATAAGGTGATATTATAGATCTAGCGAAATGAGTTATTCGGCGTGAAACCAGAAGTTCAAAAAGTTTAGGAATTGCACTTAGTTTTGCAATACCTCTATAGTTTTCAATCACACATCTACTATCAGATTTATGCAAAGGAATAATAAATCTAGATCTCCAGACAAGGGGGAAATATCCCAATGTCAACGAGTCGTTGAAAATATTTGTTAGGGGACGATAAAGTTCATATGCACATGATTTTAAAATAGAAGTCGGTACACCATCTGGACCTGGTGAGTTTGAATATTTCAATGACAATAAACCATTTAATACTTCATCCTCAGTGAGAATAATGCGAGGAAACTGGTTAAGTTTATGAATAGTATAAGGGTAATTAAGGGAGTTAGTTGAAAATTTGGAGTAGGTACTTTGAAAAAAGTCAGCAAACATATTCGCAATGTCGTTAGGGTCACATGATTCTCTACAACCAAGTCTCATGCTACTAGGAAATTCACGTACTTTTCTTTTAGAGTTTACGAATTTATAAAAGTTTTTGGGATTCCTATGAAAATTATTTCGCATCTTTATTAAGTAATTTGAATAACACCTTGAATTTTCTCTATTGAACGCATTTCTAGCTTTTGCATAGTTGGTAAAATTTAAAGTGGAATTGCATCTTTTAAATTTTTTATACATTCTACTTTTCATATTGCGTAAACTCCTGAGATGTGGAGTAAACCAAGCAGGACCCATTTCTGAGCACGTCTTTAAGAGAGGGACTGATACTGTCAATGCATCATTAAGTACTTTATAAAAATTTGAAATACTGGAATCAATGTTTCCCTGAGGTAACCAACTATTATTTGATAAGATAGAACGCAGTAGGACCACATTAGTTTTACCAAAATTTAGTTTACTTGACTTAGTTTGCGGTAAAGTTTTAGTAGTTGAAATATTATTGAGTTCAAGAGTTACCATAAGGGTGGGATGATAAATATCTTCAGGTTCTGAGAATGGAGGACTTGCACATACAGAAGAGTTTATGGTTGAAGAAAACACTAAGTCTAAAATTTTGCCTTTAGAATTATAGATATTATTTATTTGATAGAGACATTGATCAAAAATATTTTCCCAGAAGGATAACATGTCTGTAGACAGTTCTGTTGCTGAAACAGGTACATAATCCACAGTGTTGTCGCCTGAGACCCATGTTAAGTTTGGTAAATTAAAATCACCAAGACAAATCAATTCAGAATTTGCTGAATGCCGTAAAGAAACTTCTTTTATTAATTCGGAATGTTTAAGATAAATGTCTATGTTTGAGTTTGGAGCAATGTAGGAGCACGTTATAATAAAGGATTGATTTAAATATTTTATTTTAACACACACAAATTCAATATAAGGGTATTCAGTAAGTATAATTCGCTCTGAGGCAATGGAATTATGAACTGCAATGAATACTCCTCCACCAATTTTGTTTAGTCTATCTTTTCTGTATACTTGGTACTGATCTGACAAAATCTCAGTGTCACGAATACCTGGTTTCAGCCAAGTTTCTGTAAAAACTAGGATTTTGAGATCACAACCAAAAGATTTTAAGTAAATATTATTAAGTTTAGTATTTAGACCTCTAACATTTTGGTAAAGTATGGATAGCGAACTTATTGGTTTTTTGAAACAGACACGACTGAAGGAATAACTACAGGATTAATAGTATTAGATTTCTCTCTGTATATATATTCTTTAACTAGTGTACTTTCTGGCCAGAATGATTCATTTAATATAACATTAAAGAACTCATGAGGCACAGTTAATTTGAAAGATGATATGACACGTGGCCTTGACGAATTATATTTCATAATTTTACAGTCAGTGTCACGTATGTTATTCAATCTAGCTTTTATGTAATTATAAATGTTATCTACAGTCGTATTAGGATGTAATCTAGAAATAAAAATATTTTTCCTGGGAGGAATTACGATTAGTTCATTACTACCCCCGGACCATGAAGGATTGGAATTTAAAGATGACTCAGTTTCCTGAACTTGAGGTGTAATTGGAACAGAAGCATTAACATTCGAACAGGGTGTATTAACAGTAACTAGAGGAACAGCATTAGTAAGAGAGCATATGGGTAACATTTCTGAAGAAGGCGTTTCAGTTGTCGAGTTTCCTTTTGAACTTGAAACGATTGGAAGTGATGAACGCTGCCCCGGAAGGGCCAGGCTATTTTCCGAAGGTAAGGTCTCAACAGACTTGCGTGGCGGAACCACAGCTGGTGAATTAAGGCTAATTAAATTATCACCAGGAACAATAGTTGAGATTTTTTTACGTTTCGGAGAGCCATCAGCGAAATCAAAATTTTTAAACATTTTTTCAAAAATTTCAAGCCTAGAAAAAACGACTTCAAAATCCTTCCTCATGGCAGCAAGCTCCATTTTAGATTCCCTGAAAAGACGGTAAAAATCTACTTCCAGAGACCTGCAATTGGCACATGCCCAACGAAATCCATTATTGCGGTCAGTAATGACATCAAAATGCTTGCCGGTAAAACCCAAGCATTTCAAATGTTCATGCTTCTCACATAACCAACAAGTCAACAAACGTTCTTTCAAACTTGTAACTTTACAGTCTTTATTTAAACATTCCATTATTACTGGTTATGCCTAAAAGTATGCTATACCAGATGCCAATAAAAAGTTGTAAAAATTTTTTGTTAGTTAATTTTAAAACCGCCTAAAAGTATGCTCTAAATCTTAGTCTAATAAAATATTACGAATAAATAAAAACACAAGACAGAAAAATAGCAAATGTCAAAAATAGAACAAAAACAAAATAATCACCAAGAAACACTGAGATAGACACAAATTCAAACTCACTTATCTGTTTAAACTAATATGTTATAAAACAGAACTTCACTGATCACTAAAGCGAATAATTCTATATTTTTATTATTTCAGTAAATCACACACGAAAACAACACTGAAACTAATAAAATTTTATAATAAATTATCCACTTTGCAGAACACAAAAATAACACAAAAATAACTTTTCCCACTAAAAAGAGGATGGTTAAGATAAGGGGAGATGACTGGTACAAATCGCCAGACATAAGATACAGTCTTTCTTTAAGAGATATCGCCTATAAAGCGTTTTTAGCTGATAAGAACGATGATAATTGGAGAACTTATTGCAAATTGCGTAACAAGGCGAAGAATGTAGTAAGGAAAGCAAAGAGATTAGCACATAAGGGACTTTTTTGCAATAAATCATCTAAGCAACTTTGGTCTATACTCAAAGCGAATGGTGTAGCGAATGATTCTGTTGATGTTGTAGAAAGTGATAACATTGAGCGTCTTAATTGTGAATTTGTTAGTAATCAGTCTCGTGATAACATGCGTATTCCGGTGGTCCCAGTTGGTGTTTGTGATGGTTTTGGTTTCAGATCTGTTTGTTCTGGAGATGTTATTGAAGCTTTCAATTTGATAAAATCAAATGCAGTAGGCTATGATGGTTTTAATTTGAAATTTTTAAAGTTAGTTTTACCGTATGTTTTAGTTTATGTTGTGCATGTTGTCAATACCATCGTCACTACTTCAGTATTTCCTGAGGATTGGAAGATAGCAAAGGTTGTCCCGATCCCCAAGAATAATGAAGCTGATGAACTTAGGCCAATATCGATCATGCCAATTCTGTCAAAAGTGATGGAGCATGTTATGAAAAAGCAAATGATGTCCTACCTGGATGAAAACTCTTTATTGCATGATAATCAGTACGGCTTTCGATGTAATCGTAGTACTACCTCTTTGCTGATTGGCTTAACTGACAACATAAGAAAGAGAATTAGTGATGGCGGTTGTTGTGTGCTGTTGTCGCTTGACCTTGAAAAGGCGTTCGACAAAATTAACCATGCTGCTTTGGTTGAAAAGCTTTTTGAACATTTTAAGTTTTCGTCTTCTGCATGTATGCTTATGTATTCGTATTTGTGTGGTAGAAAACAGTATGTTGCTGGTAAGAATTGTATGTCTACCGTTTTATCTGTGAGTAGTGGGGTACCTCAAGGTTCAGTCTTAGGTCCCTTATTGTTTATAATGTATGTTAATGACGTGTTTAGTCGAATTAGCAGTAGAAATTGTATGTCCTTTGCGTTTGCTGACGATCTGCAGCTCCTATTTGTTGGTGATTTTGTCTTCTTGGATGTTCTGCAAAATACAATAGATTTTACTGTCAGTCTCTTAGTGGAGTGGATGTCCAACAATGGCCTGAACATTAATACAGGAAAAACTAAGGCGATGTATTTCGGTCACATACCAGATGGTGCAATTTCGGTTACCATTTATAACAATCTTATAGATGTCGTTAGCAAAATAAATTGCTTGGGTTTAGTGATTGATAGTAACTTGACATTTGAAGCCCACGTCAACTCGGTGGTGTCTAAGGTTAACTTTTCTTTGAGAAAGTTATACTCGTTAGACATAGTGTTGCCCCGTGAAATAAGAGTACGGGTGGTGCATTCATTGGTGATGCCAATATTTCTGTATGGCCTTGAGATTTTTAGTGGTTGTCGTGGTTATGTGTTACGTAGATTGCGTTTACTGTTCAATAGGGTCATTCGTTATGTTTATAATTTACGTAGGCAGCAGCATGTTTCATCATATGTTGAGTGTTTTCTTGGATGTAGTTTTAGAAATTTTGTTTGTATTAGAAGTATTTGTTGTTTTTATAAAATAATTAAACAGCAGGCCCCATTATCTGTAGTAAGTTTATTTTCTTTTGGGAGATCTACAAGGAATATGCAAATTATGTTGCCGCGTTTAACCTCTATATTGGAAAGATCATTTCTAGTAAGAATTGCTCGCATGTTTAACGTCCTTCCGCCACCCCTTAAGGTGTTTAATTGTTCCTTAGGAAGTTATAAGAAAAAGCTTTTTTTGTATGCTCAGGTGATTGAGTTTTAAATGATTTTATGCTACGGATGAATGTTATTGTTATAATGTTTTTATTGCAAAGCTGGGTTCAATTTAATTTTTTTAATTTTTCTTCTCTCTTGATCGTAATCTTGGTAATAGATTTAATTTGTTAGAGTAGTAAGACATTTGTTTAATTTTATGTAGTACTTTTATTATGATTCAATTTATATTTTATCAATTAATTATGTGCACTTAATTTTTATTTTAGATAGGCTGGAAAGGAGTCAGTTTTTTATTGTATGTATACTATTGTTACTAATGTTGGTTTTATTCCGAAGAAATTTTGTTATATATTTTTTTTTCGTCTAATGTTATAGTTTAAGCTAGGCTTCAGAGTAGTTTAAGGTTTCGTCGTTTTGCGTAACTTGTTATGGCCTATTGAGGCTTTGTTACAATGAAATGTGGAAAATAAATAAATAAATAAATAAACACAACAAGAGTTGCCAGGTTTTTTTTTTATTTCATATTATTTTCTTTTTTATTTTTCTCTATTAAATAAAAAAAGAATGAAGTCGATATCTTTATTTTTAACCGAAATAGAGCCAAAATAAAAAACTCAACTGCTTGTTATTTAAGGTAAATGTAAAACATTCGCTATTGATTATGCTCAATTGTATGTAGCTAGATACAATAGTCTATGATTTCCTTTGTAAAACAAAAGTAAAATTCTTTATAAATTTGTTTCGTTTCTCAAAAAAGTTAATTTAAGGAGGCAAATTTTCGCAAAATGCATTTATTTTTAACAATATTTAAGAAATTTTAACATTTATTAAAAAACAAGAATTTTTATTGTAAAATTCTTTAAAAAAATTCTCTTAATTTCCCAAAAGGTAATTTAAGGAGCCAAATTTTCCCAAAATACATTTATTTTTAGCAATATTTAATAAATTTTAACATTTATTAAAAAAAACTACAATTTTTGTTAGATTTTTTGATGCCAAATTAATACATACTGGTTATGTTCACTAATAACTAAAGGAAACAGTCAACATTTTCCTTTATAAAACGAAAATAAAACTTCTTGTTCGTTTGTGTGTTTGTGTGCAATAAGTAAACGAAATTGTCTTAAACACACAAGCAATGAAATCAATGGCCATATGAAGCAAAATAAACTATGTTTCTTCGCCAACGACCATACCACGCTGAGTACATCGGTTCTCGTCCGATCACCGAAATTAAGCAGCGTCGGGCGCGGTTAGTACTTAGATGGGGGACCGCTTGGGAACACCGCGTGTTGTTGGCATTGTCCAAAATTTTTTTATTTCATATTATTTTCTTTTTTATTTTTCTCTATTAAATAAAAAAAGAATGAAGTCGATATCTTTATTTTTAACCGAAATAGAGCCAAAATAAAAAACTCAACTGCTTGTTATTTAAGGTAAATGTAAAACATTCGCTATTGATTATGCTCAATTGTATGTAGCTAGATACAATAGTCTATGATTTCCTTTGTAAAACAAAAGTAAAATTCTTTATAAATTTGTTTCGTTTCTCAAAAAAGTTAATTTAAGGAGGCAAATTTTCGCAAAATGCATTTATTTTTAACAATATTTAAGAAATTTTAACATTTATTAAAAAACAAGAATTTTTATTGTAAAATTCTTTAAAAAAATTCTCTTAATTTCCCAAAAGGTAATTTAAGGAGCCAAATTTTCCCAAAATACATTTATTTTTAGCAATATTTAATAAATTTTAACATTTATTAAAAAAAACTACAATTTTTGTTAGATTTTTTGATGCCAAATTAATACATACTGGTTATGTTCACTAATAACTAAAGGAAACAGTCAACATTTTCCTTTATAAAACGAAAATAAAACTTCTTGTTCGTTTGTGTGTTTGTGTGCAATAAGTAAACGAAATTGTCTTAAACACACAAGCAATGAAATCAATGGCCATATGAAGCAAAATAAACTATGTTTCTTCGCCAACGACCATACCACGCTGAGTACATCGGTTCTCGTCCGATCACCGAAATTAAGCAGCGTCGGGCGCGGTTAGTACTTAGATGGGGGACCGCTTGGGAACACCGCGTGTTGTTGGCATTGTCCAAAATTTTTTTATTTCATATTATTTTCTTTTTTATTTTTCTCTATTAAATAAAAAAAGAATGAAGTCGATATCTTTATTTTTAACCGAAATAGAGCCAAAATAAAAAACTCAACTGCTTGTTATTTAAGGTAAATGTAAAACATTCGCTATTGATTATGCGAGTCTTGAACTGTTGAAGTGAACACATCGTTGTGAAGTAAAGTGCAAGTGATCTAAAGTGATTGTGAAAAAACAAAGTGGCGGCAAAATACATATTTTGCAATATCGCCAAGTATTTAAAGACATTATATTTTCTTTTTGTCAAGAAGAAGAAAATCGCAACCAATAAAAAGAGATAAATTGTTTCAAACGGAGGACTAGGCAAATTGCCGAAGTCACTCATAAGAACGAGAAGCGCATAGAAGGCGTTTAAACCTAAAAAATGGATGGTTGTGAACCAAAAAATGACCAAAGTAGCAAAACTACTGAGGTTAATAAAACTGAAAAGAAATCTGATAAAACCAAGAATCCTAAAAGGAAAAAAGATAAAAATAATGAAAATGACTCTGAGTCAGAAAGTGAAACTGTGGAATTACACAGAATAATAGAAGAACTTGTTACTGATAGGGATTATGCACAGTCCCGAATCAAAGAACTCGAAACTGAGATACAAATATTAAAAGAACTTTTAGCAGCGAATGCGAATGAAAAAATTAAAAATACAAATGAAAGTGCTCTTCAACAATTAAATGGAGTACCAAATAAAATTAACAATGAAATGGACACCCAAAATGTGTCAAATTTAAACAACAATGCCAGCACTGAAAATGCTAACGCCGATGATATTAGCCAGGGCTCAACTATGGTACAACGCCAAAAGCCGATACTAAAAGCAAAGAGAAAGGTCCGTGTTATTAAAGACACCGAAGCCGATATGGAAGTAACGCCAACGCAGGCAGACGTAAACGAACCAAGCTGCAGCAACAATGTTCCAGCAACATCACAAACAACCCAGACCACGGAGAAAACAGGTAAGGTCAGCCCCCCTCCAGTGTTCAAAATTTATAACAATAATGTTAAAGAAATAACAAATAAAGCTTTTCTCGAACTAGGACACAGAAATTTCACAACTAACCTAGCTAATAAAAATATGGTTACACTTAAAGTTAATAACCTAGAAGAACATAACAAAATAAGAAAATTATTGAATGAACTTAAATATTCATTTTATACTTATACTCCAAAGAGGAAAAACCGATATCTTTATTTGTAAAAAGATTATCATGCACATGGGAAGAGGAAGATATATATGGTTTCTTTAATGAAAAGAAACTTAATATAAAAATTTTAAAAGTAATCAAATTAAAAGGAAATAAATGGATTTTTAAATTAAGTCACGATTCTGATATTAAAGCATTCCGAAGACAGGAATTTATATTACAAGGTGGTGTAAATATTCAAAATTATAGAAGAAAAGGGCTAGTGCAGTGTAGAAACTGTCAACGATTTGGTCATGCTGCAACCAATTGTAGCATGGCTTATAGGTGCGTAAAATGTGGAAGATCGGACCATGCTCCACGCTGTTGTCCTATTCCAAACAAGGAAAATAATAAAGAAGAAACTGTTAGCACAGATCCATTAACAGGACAAATTAAAAAAACCATTGGTTTACCAGTCCATTGCGCTAACTGCAATGTAGACGGGCACGTAGCCAGTGATAAAAAATGTGCTACCAGGGCTATGTTAGTCGAAAGACTTTTGCAAAAGAAGGACGAAGTCCAAATTAGTGCATTTGAAAAAGCACCAGCATTTAATGCTAACGTGCCATTTTCAAATGTTACAAAACAAAAGCAACCAACAGTTGTTAATACTACATATAGCCAACTACCAGTTGGAAATAATAGGTCTAACCAACCAGCAGTGGTATATATGAAAACCCAAAATAATAGTGGAGAAAAAGCCTTTGAAATTTTTAACAATGACTGTAAGAAGTATATTGGTAAAGATATACCCACAACATTAAAAAAATAGATGAGTACGCTAAAATGCGTACTCAAATGAAAACGGATGAGGAGAAAGCCCAGGCTATTCTTGGGCTACTCTTAGATCTCAGACTATCTTAAGATGGCTAAATTAAAAATTATATTTATAAATGCAAACTCTGTAGTATCAAGACACAGAAGACATTACTTACAGTTATTTATTCAAAAACAAAATCCAGATATTATATTACTAGCCGAACATAAGTTGTCAGCTAGAAACAAATTTTTTGTCAAACATTATACAACCTTTAGACAAGATAGGGTGAGCGGCCGCGGGGGAGGCACAGCAGTATTAGTGAAGGATTGGATCAAGGCAGAAAGAATACATGCAAATTTAGGTGAAATAGAGGGTACTGTGGTAAAACTAAAAGGCCTTTATAACGATATGATTGTCATGTCACTATATAAAAGACCACAGGAAAATATAAGAGAAATAGACCTAATAAATATTGGTAATGTGATAGGATGTATGGACGCTATTATAGGAGCGGATTTAAATGCAAAAAATCCACTATGGGGCGGTAGCGACAACATTGTTAGTGGAAGAATTTTAAATGAATGGTTGGATACTTCACCTAATTTATTAATAAGGCCCACAATGGAGCCAACTAGATGCTGTCCTACAGCACAGTCGTATATAGATATTTTCATAACATCGACAAATATAGGTATTTATGCATCAGATCCTACCAGAGGTGTAAAAACCCTGGACTATGACTCTGATCATAAAGCAATTTTAATAGAAATAGTGACTAATGGAATTGAGAGAAGATTGCAGGAGGAGTTTTACAACTTCAATACCTTCAATAAACAAATTTTTAATAGCAATTTGAATGAACAGCAATATAGACTTAATTTGCCAATTGATAGAAATGCATCTAATGATGAAATAGATAATGAAGTCGATACTTTTTTTTTTTTTTTTTTTTTTTTATCGATCGTTCCCAACGCCACACTTTCCCTCCCCTGCCGACCGAGAGGGCCACCTCCCCTTAACGTAGGGAGCGCGTACACCTCATATTCCGGAATATGGGGGGTTAGTAGACTAGGGAAAACCAGCTACAGCAAAACAACAGCCGGTTATAAAATTACATTTTAAAGACAAACACATCAAAAAATAAACAGGTCTAATCTAACATATTGTCTGGCAACTGTTACAACAATACTAAGAACGTAAGATAAAGTTTTTTATGACATGCAGAGGTTCGGATAAAGAAATCCTATTATATAACTTGTTATATTCATCACATAAAGATCGGAGTGGATTACTTATTTCATAATTAGATTTCGCTAACGTTAATTTTAGTGGTATGTAGTTTCGAGTACTACGTAAAGGTACATTAAAATTTATTTCGCCAATTAAAAACTGTGATTCAATTTGTCCACGCAAGAGTTTAATAATGAATACAGATCTGAGCATTAAACGTCTTTTCTCCAATGTTGGAAGGTCAATTAACTTTAGACGGTTTTCGTATGGTGGAAGAGATTCAGTTGAGCTCCACCCTAAACCTCTAAGAGCAAACAAAAGAAATTGAACCTGTACTGATTCTATCTTATCAGAATCACATTTGTAAAAAGGACTCCAAAGTACACAACCGTATTCTAATGTTGGTCGAACAAGGCTAATGAACAAGCGTTTGGTCACGTATGGATCGTCAAATTCCTTAGACCAGCGTTTTATAAAGCCCAGTAATGACTTGGCTTTATTAACACAAG
The DNA here is from genome assembly GCF_047663935.1 of Musca autumnalis. Lineage (NCBI taxonomy): Eukaryota > Metazoa > Arthropoda > Insecta > Diptera > Muscidae > Musca > Musca autumnalis. The sequence continues at coordinate 190,366 of NW_027412453.1, read as the reverse complement.
ACTCTATATGTAAGTTGAAACGCAATTTACTGTCTAAAATAACTCCAAGATCTACAAACGAATCTACATTATCCAATTTGTGCGAACCTATGAAGTAATCGCAAGAATCAGGACGAGATCTATAAAATGATAATTTTTTACATTTTTTTAAGTTTAATGACATACCGTTGACACTACACCAATTGGAAAGAGAATATAAGTCTTGTTGCAGATTAATTGATTGATTATAAGAATCATGATTGCTAAACAGTTTAACATCATCAGCAAACATTAATACTTTAGAGCAACGAATAACAGATGGAAGGTCATTTAAGTAAAGTACAAAAAGTAATGGACCTAAATGGCTACCTTGAGGAACACCAGAATGCACAGTTATATTTTTTGATAAAATATCATTAAAAGAAACCCTTTGGGTACGGTCCTGTAAATAAGAACGTATCCATGACAAGAGTATTGATGGGAAACCCATAGAATCAAGCTTATATATTAACAATTCGTGTACAACGGTGTCAAAGGCCTTACTGAAATCTGTGTATATAACGTCAGTTTGACATTTATTTACGAATCCACTGTGAACGTGACATGTAAGTTCCAATAAATTTGTCAAGGTAGACCTACCCTTAACGAAACCATGTTGATAAGGTGATATTATAGATCTAGCGAAATGAGTTATTCGGCGTGAAACCCGAAGCTCAAAAAGTTTAGGAATTGCACTTAGTTTTGCAATACCTCTATAGTTTTCAATCACACATCTACTATCAGATTTATGCAAAGGAATAATAAAGCTAGATCTCCAGACAAGGGGGAAATATCCCAATGTCAACGAGTCGTTGAAAATATTTGTTAGGGGACGATAAAGTTCATATGCACATGATTTTAAAATAGAAGTCGGTACACCATCTGGACCTGGTGAGTTTGAATATTTCAATGACAATAAACCATTTAATACTTCATCCTCAGTGAGAATAATGCGAGGAAACTGGTTAAGTTTATGAATAGTATAAGGGTAATTAAGGGAGTTAGTTGAAAATTTGGAGTAGGTACTTTGAAAAAAGTCAGCAAACATATTCGCAATGTCGTTAGGGTCACATGATTCTCTACAACCAAGTCTCATGCTACTAGGAAATTCACGTACTTTTCTTTTAGAGTTTACGAATTTATAAAAGTTTTTGGGATTCCTATGAAAATTATTTCGCATCTTTATTAAGTAATTTGAATAACACCTTGAATTTTCTCTATTGAACGCATTTCTAGCTTTTGCATAGTTGGTAAAATTTAAAGTGGAATTGCACCTTTTAAATTTTTTATACATTCTACTTTTCATATTGCGTAAACTCCTGAGATGTGGAGTAAACCAAGCAGGACCCATTTCTGAGCACATCTTTAAGAGAGGGACTGATACTGTCAATGCATCATTAAGTACTTTATAAAAATTTGAAATACTGGAATCAATGTTTCCCTGAGGTAACCAACTATTATTTGATAAGATAGAACGCAGTAGGACCACATTAGTTTTACCAAAATTTAGTTTACTTGACTTAGTTTGCGGTAAAGTTTTAGTAGTTGAAATATTATTGAGTTCAAGAGTTACCATAAGGGTGGGATGATAAATATCTTCAGGTTCTGAGAATGGAGGACTTGCACATACAGAAGAGTTTATGGTTGAAGAAAACACTAAGTCTAAAATTTTGCCTTTAGAATTATAGATATTATTTATTTGATAGAGACATTGATCAAAAATATTTTCCCAGAAGGATAACATGTCTGTAGACAGTTCTGTTGCTGAAACAGGTACATAATCCACAGTGTTGTCGCCTGAGACCCATGTTAAGTTTGGTAAATTAAAATCACCAAGACAAATCAATTCAGAATTTGCTGAATGCCGTAAAGAAACTTCTTTTATTAATTCGGAATGTTTAAGATAAATGTCTATGTTTGAGTTTGGAGCAATGTAGGAGCACGTTATAATAAAGGATTGATTTAAATATTTTATTTTAACACACACAAATTCAATATAAGGGTATTCAGTAAGTATAATTCGCTCTGAGGCAATGGAATTATGAACTGCAATGAATACTCCTCCACCAATTTTGTTTAGTCTATCTTTTCTGTATACTTGGTATTGATCTGACAAAATCTCAGTGTCACGAATACCTGATTTCAGCCAAGTTTCTGTAAAAACTAGGATTTTGAGATCACAACCAAAAGATTTTAAGTAAATATTATTAAGTTTAGTATTTAGACCTCTAACATTTTGGTAAAGTATGGATAGCGAACTTATTGGTTTTTTGAAACAGACACGACTGAAGGAATAACTACAGGATTAATAGTATTAGATTTCTCTCTGTATATATATTCTTTAACTAGTGTACTTTCTGGCCAAAATGATTCATTTAATATAACATTAAAGAACTCATGAGGCACAGTTAATTTGAAAGATGATATGACACGTGGCCTTGACGAATTATATTTCATAATTTTACAGTCAGTGTCACGTATGTTATTCAATCTAGCTTTTATGTAATTATAAATGTTATCTACAGTCGTATTAGGATGTAATCTAGAAATAAAAATATTTTTTCTGGGAGGAATTACGATTAGTTCATTACTACCCCCGGACCATGAAGGATTGGAATTTAAAGATGACTCAGTTTCCTGAACTTGAGGTGTAATTGGAATAGAAGCATTAACATTCGAACAGGGTGTATTAACAGTAACTACAGGAACAGCATTAGTAAGAGAGCATATTTGTAACATTTCTGAAGAAGGCGTTTCAGTTGTCGAGTTTCCTTTTGAACTTGAAACGATTGGAAGTGATGAACGCTGCCCCGGAAGGGCCAGGCTATTTTCCGAAGGTAAGGTCTCAACAGACTTGCGTGGCGGAACCACAGCTGGTGAATTAAGGCTAATTAAATTATCACCAGGAACAATAGTTGAGATTTTTTTACGTTTCGGAGAGCCATCAGCGAAATCAAAATTTTTAAACATTTTTTCAAAAATTTCAAGCCTAGAAAAAACGACTTCAAAATCCTTCCTCATGGCAGCAAGCTCCATTTTAGATTCCCTGAAAAGACGGTAAAAATCTACTTCCAGAGACCTGCAATTGGCACATGCCCAACGAAATCCATTATTGCGGTCAGTAATGACATCAAAATGCTTGCCGGTAAAACCCAAGCATTTCAAATGTTCATGCTTCTCACATAACCAACAAGTCAACAAACGTTCTTTCAAACTTGTAACTTTACAGTCTTTATTTAAACAATCCATTATTACTGGTTATGCCTAAAAGTATGCTATACCAGATGCCAATAAAAAGTTGTAAAAAATTTAATGTTAGTTAATTTTAAAACCGCCTAAAAGTATGCTCTAAATCTTAGTCTAATAAAATATTACGAATAAATAAAAACGCAAGACAGAAAAATAGCAAATGTCAAAAATAGAACAAAAACAAAATAATCACCAAGAAACACTGAGATAGACACAAATTCAAACTCACTTATCTGTTTAAACTAATATGTTATAAAACAGAACTTCACTGATCACTAAAGCGAATAATTCTATATTTTTATTATTTCAGTAAATCACACACGAAAACAACACTGAAACTAATAAAATTTTATAATAAATTATCCACTTTGCAGAACACAAAAATAACACAACTAAACACAACAAGAGTTGCCAGATTTGACCACATTAATTACAGATTCAATGGAGAAAAGTATGTTAAAATTTAAACCAAAGTATGGAATGTTGGCTGAGCTTCCACAAGAAATATTAGACTTGATTAAACCAAAAAAGACAATAAGAAGAAGAAGGTACAGGGTATTAGACCAAAGTTTTTACAACACACTTGGCTCTATACTCCAGAGACTCGACAAAATAATACAAGAAAAAATTAGAATTTTTGAAGAAAACTATTATACAAATAAACTAAAGCAAATAAAATGCAACGGCAACATGTATAAAGAAATTAAAAAATTTTGCAATATAGAACGTCGAAAAATATCGGACCTAAAAAATGAAAATAATGACATAGTATGCACTAATGAAGAAAAGGCGGAATTAATAGCTGAAGAATGTGCTAAAATACAGGCTAATTTTTACTTACCAAATAACCAAATAGAATGGGAACAACAAACACCAATCCTTAATTTTGATAATAATACAAAAGCAGATGGAACGTCTAATGGGAGACAAGCAATTAAATTAATCAAGGCAGAAGACATAGGAGCTGCATTATCCAGATTAAATAATAAAAAAAGTTGTGGAGAAGATTTAATACCTAACTTTGTACTTAAAAGAATAGATAGCAGGCTTTGGGGCCGTATTGCTATTATATTTAATCATTGTATTAATAATGCATACTTCCCCAAAAAATGGAAGTATGCAAAAATAATACCCATTTTAAAGCCAGGCAAAGACCCTACGTCAGCCAATAACTATAGACCGATATCATTATTATCGAATGTAGGAAAACTTTTTGAAGTGTTCATTTTAGAAAAAATACAAAATCATGTTGAAGACAACAATATATTAAAAGATTTTCAATTCGGGTTTAGGAGAGGTTTGTCAACTACACATGCTCTCCTAACCCTAGCAAATAAAGTATCTGCCGGATTCAATAGAAAAAGCCCCACAATAGCGGTGAGCTTAGATTTTGAAAAGGCATTTGATACCGTGTGGCAAGCCGGTATCATCAAAAAAATGGAGGAAACCTACGGTTTTGAAAATTACCTAACAAGACTAATAAAAAATTATCTCTGTGACAGATCATTTTCGGTGCAAGTCGAAAATTCAAAATCTCGTCCGCATGAAATAAAAGTAGGGGTACCACAGGGTTCGGTCCTTGGTCCAGTCCTTTACAATTTATACTTGGCTGATATTCCACAGCCAAGCAATGATCAATTATTAATTACATTCGCTGATGATATTCTCATAGCGGCCACTCACCCTAAGGCTAAATTAGCCCAAAATAAAATAAATGAATACCTGAAAGTTCTTCATAACTACTTTGTTAAGTGGAAACTAAGGCTTAATGTCAATAAATGCAAAGCAATTATAATTAAAGGTAAAAAATCCAGACTCTATAAGAATGGAAGGAAATTTGTACCAAAAATAAAAATAAATGGTACAACAATAGAAACAGCAAATGAATTAAAATATCTTGGTATTATTTTAGAAGAAAATTATTCATTTATTAAACATGTCAACTATGCGCTAAGAAAAGCAAAAACAGGACTTCAAAAAATTTTGAATATTCTTAAAAGAAAGAGAGGCTTAAGCTGTCACATTAAAATGTGCATGTACAAGCAATTGATAAGACCAATAGTAACTTATGCCTTCCCCATTTGGTTTGGCATTTCGTCGGCCCAAATGGAGAAGGTCAGGGTTTTTGAGAGGAGGATGTTGGCGTATTGCCTTAATATGAAAACGAAAAGAATGGCAGATGGTAGTTTTAGAGCGCCATCTAATAGAGCCATATACACCAATAGCAAAACTAAACGTATTGACAAATTCATGACTGAACTAGCCCTGAAAATGTTAGATAAATGTAGTACACATGAAAATTCAATTATTAAAAATGGTATTATAAATGAAGAACAATTTATTAGATTATTAGAAAATGATGGGCATCTTTCACCCATGTGCTTGACACATCTTAATAATCACAATCTACTATTCAATGAAGAACAAAAAATTTTATATTATAATAGACGATATGGTACTTATAATCTAGATAACACGGTGTATAGTACCGAACAATTTTAATGATCAAAAATCATTTGTATATATTTGTAAATATTTGTAAATATTAGTTATTAATTAGAATTAGTTTTTTGTTTAATTATTAGTAAGTAAGATTACTCAAAATAGAAACAAGTTTTTACCCTTTTCTTGTTTACTTAAACAAAATTGAAATTGACAAAGTCAAATTAAAATGAAAATGATAACGGGGCTGACCTTCCTGATAACCTATACCGTATATATATTTTTATATATCAAAATTTATATTCCTTGAAAAAGTTTTTACTGTAAGGAACAACTGTAATGTATGTAATGTAGATTTAAAAATAACATTGTAAAACAAATGAAATGGGAAATAAATATACTATACTATGTATTGATTATGCTCAATTGTATGTAGCTAGATACAATAGTCTATGATTTCCTTTGTAAAACAAAAGTAAAATTCTTTATAAATTTGTTTCGTTTCTCAAAAAAGTTAATTTAAGGAGGCAAATTTTCGCAAAATGCATTTATTTTTAACAATATTTAAGAAATTTTAACATTTATTAAAAAACAAGAATTTTTATTGTAAAATTCTTTAAAAAAATTCTCTTAATTTCCCAAAAGGTAATTTAAGGAGCCAAATTTTCCCAAAATACATTTATTTTTAGCAATATTTAATAAATTTTAACATTTATTAAAAAAACTACAATTTTTGTTAGATTTTTTGATGCCAAATTAATACATACTGGTTATGTTCACTAATAACTAAAGGAAACAGTCAACATTTTCCTTTATAAAACGAAAATAAAACTTCTTGTTCGTTTGTGTGTTTGTGTGCAATAAGTAAACGAAATTGTCTTAAACACACAAGCAATGAAATCAATGGCGCGGTTAGTACTTAGATGGGGGACCGCTTGGGAACACCGCGTGTTGTTGGCATTGTCCAAAATTTTTTTTATTTCATTTTATTTTCTTTTTTATTTTTCTCTATTAAATAAAAAAAGAATGAAGTCGATATCTTTATTTTTAACCGAAATAGAGCCAAAATAAAAAACTCAACTGCTTGTTATTTAAGGTAAATGTAAAACATTCGCTATTGATTATGCTCAATTGTATGTAGCTAGATACAATAGTCTATGATTTCCTTTGTAAAACAAAAGTAAAATTCTTTATAAATTTGTTTCGTTTCTCAAAAAAGTTAATTTAAGGAGGCAAATTTTCGCAAAATGCATTTATTTTTAACAATATTTAAGAAATTTTAACATTTATTAAAAAACAAGAATTTTTATTGTAAAATTCTTTAAAAAATTCTCTTAATTTCCCAAAAGGTAATTTAAGGAGCCAAATTTTCCCAAAATACATTTATTTTTAGCAATATTTAATAAATTTTAACATTTATTAAAAAAAACTACAATTTTTGTTAGATTTTTTGATGCCAAATTAATACATACTGGTTATGTTCACTAATAACTAAAGGAAACAGTCAACATTTTCCTTTATAAAACGAAAATAAAACTTCTTGTTCGTTTGTGTGTTTGTGTGCAATAAGTAAAGAAATTGTCTTAAACACACAAGCAATGAAATCAATGGCCATATGAAGCAAAATAAACTATGTTTCTTCGCCAACGACCATACCACGCTGAGTACATCGGTTCTCGTCCGATCACCGAAATTAAGCAGCGTCGGGCGCGGTGAGTACTTAGATGGGGGACCGCTTGGGAACACCGCGTGTTGTTGGCATTGTCCAAAATTTTTTTATTTCATATTATTTTCTTTTTTATTTTTCTCTATTAAATAAAAAAAGAATGAAGTCGATATCTTTATTTTTAACCGAAATAGAGCCAAAATAAAAAACTCAACTGCTTGTTATTTAAGGTAAATGTAAAACATTCGCTATTGATTATGCTCAATTGTATGTAGCTAGATACAATAGTCTATGATTTCCTTTGTAAAACAAAAGTAAAATTCTTTATAAATTTGTTTCGTTTCTCAAAAAAGTTAATTTAAGGAGGCAAATTTTCGCAAAATGCATTTATTTTTAACAATATTTAAGAAATTTTAACATTTATTAAAAAACAAGAATTTTTATTGTAAAATTCTTTAAAAAAATTCTCTTAATTTCCCAAAAGGTAATTTAAGGAGCCAAATTTTCCCAAAATACATTTATTTTTAGCAATATTTAATAAATTTTAACATTTATTAAAAAAAACTAAAATTTTTGTTAGATTTTTTGATGCCAAATTAATACATACTGGTTATGTTCACTAATAACTAAAGGAAACAGTCAACATTTTCCTTTATAAAACGAAAATAAAACTTCTTGTTCGTTTGTGTGTTTGTGTGCAATAAGTAAACGAAATTGTCTTAAACACACAAGCAATGAAATCAATGGCCATATGAAGCAAAATAAACTATGTTTCTTCGCCAACGACCATACCACGCTGAGTACATCGGTTCTCGTCCGATCACCGAAATTAAGCAGCGTCGGGCGCGGTTAGTACTTAGATGGGGGACCGCTTGGGAACACCGCGTGTTGTTGGCATTGTCCAAAATTTTTTTTATTTCATTTTATTTTCTTTTTTATTTTTCTCTATTAAATAAAAAAAGAATGAAGTCGATATCTTTATTTTTAACCGAAATAGAGCCAAAATAAAAAACTCAACTGCTTGTTATTTAAGGTAAATGTAAAACATTCGCTATTGATTATGCTCAATTGTATGTAGCTAGATACAATAGTCTATGATTTCCTTTGTAAAACAAAAGTAAAATTCTTTATAAATTTGTTTCGTTTCTCAAAAAAGTTAATTTAAGGAGGCAAATTTTCGCAAAATGCATTTATTTTTAACAATATTTAAGAAATTTTAACATTTATTAAAAAACAAGAATTTTTATTGTAAAATTCTTTAAAAAAATTCTCTTAATTTCCCAAAAGGTAATTTAAGGAGCCAAATTTTCCCAAAATACATTTATTTTTAGCAATATTTAATAAATTTTAACATTTATTAAAAAAAACTACAATTTTTGTTAGATTTTTTGATGCCAAATTAATACATACTGGTTATGTTCACTAATAACTAAAGGAAACAGTCAACATTTTCCTTTATAAAACGAAAATAAAACTTCTTGTTCGTTTGTGTGTTTGTGTGCAATAAGTAAACGAAATTGTCTTAAACACACAAGCAATGAAATCAATGGCCATATGAAGCAAAATAAACTATGTTTCTTCGCCAACGACCATACCACGCTGAGTACATCGGTTCTCGTCCGATCACCGAAATTAAGCAGCGTCGGGCGCGGTTAGTACTTAGATGGGGGACCGCTTGGGAACACCGCGTGTTGTTGGCATTGTCCAAAATTTTTTTATTTCATATTATTTTCTTTTTTATTTTTCTCTATTAAATAAAAAAAGAATGAAGTCAATATCTTTATTTTTAACCGAAATAGAGCCAAAATAAAAAACTCAACTGCTTGTTATTTAAGGTAAATGTAAAACATTCGCTATTGATTATGCTCAATTGTATGTAGCTAGATACAATAGTCTATGATTTCCTTTGTAAAACAAAAGTAAAATTCTTTATAAATTTGTTTCGTTTCTCAAAAAAGTTAATTTAAGGAGGCAAATTTTCGCAAAATGCATTTATTTTTAACAATATTTAAGAAATTTTAACATTTATTAAAAAACAAGAATTTTTATTGTAAAATTCTTTAAAAAAATTCTCTTAATTTCCCAAAAGGTAATTTAAGGAGCCAAATTTTCCCAAAATACATTTATTTTTAGCAATATTTAATAAATTTTAACATTTATTAAAAAAAACTACAATTTTTGTTAGATTTTTTGATGCCAAATTAATACATACTGGTTATGTTCACTAATAACTAAAGGAAACAGTCAACATTTTCCTTTATAAAACGAAAATAAAACTTCTTGTTCGTTTGTGTGTTTGTGTGCAATAAGTAAACGAAATTGTCTTAAACACACAAGCAATGAAATCAATGGCCATATGAAGCAAAATAAACTATGTTTCTTCGCCAACGACCATACCACGCTGAGTACATCGGTTCTCGTCCGATCACCGAAATTAAGCAGCGTCGGGCGCGGTTAGTACTTAGATGGGGGACCGCTTGGGAACACCGCGTGTTGTTGGCATTGTCCAAATTTTTTTTATTTCATATTATTTTCTTTTTTATTTTTCTCTATTAAATAAAAAAAGAATGAAGTCGATATCTTTATTTTTAACCGAAATAGAGCCAAAATAAAAAACTCAACTGCTTGTTATTTAAGGTAAATGTAAAACATTCGCTATTGATTATGCTCAATTGTATGTAGCTAGATACAATAGTCTATGATTTCCTTTGTAAAACAAAAGTAAAATTCTTTATAAATTTGTTTCGTTTCTCAAAAAAGTTAATTTAAGGAGGCAAATTTTCGCAAAATGCATTTATTTTTAACAATATTTAAGAAATTTTAACATTTATTAAAAAACAAGAATTTTTATTGTAAAATTCTTTAAAAAAATTCTCTTAATTTCCCAAAAGGTAATTTAAGGAGCCAAATTTTACCAAAATACATTTATTTTTAGCAATATTTAATAAATTTTAACATTTATTAAAAAAAAAAACTACAATTTTTGTTAGATTTTTTGATGCCAAATTAATACATACTGGTTATGTTCACTAATAACTAAAGGAAACAGTCAACATTTTCCTTTATAAAACGAAAATAAAACTTCTTGTTCGTTTGTGTGTTTGTGTGCAATAAGTAAACGAAATTGTCTTAAACACACAAGCAATGAAATCAATGGCCATATGAAGCAAAATAAACTATGTTTCTTCGCCAACGACCATACCACGCTGAGTACATCGGTTCTCGTCCGATCACCGAAATTAAGCAGCGTCGGGCGCGGTTAGTACTTAGATGGGGGACCGCTTGGGAACACCGCGTGTTGTTGGCATTGTCCAAAATTTTTTTATTTCATATTATTTTCTTTTTTATTTTTCTCTATTAAATAAAAAAAGAATGAAGTCGATATCTTTATTTTTAACCGAAATAGAGCCAAAATAAAAAACTCAACTGCTTGTTATTTAAGGTAAATGTAAAACATTCGCTATTGATTATGCTCAATTGTATGTAGCTAGATACAATAGTCTATGATTTCCTTTGTAAAACAAAAGTAAAATTCTTTATAAATTTGTTTCGTTTCTCAAAAAAGTTAATTTAAGGAGGCAAATTTTCGCAAAATGCATTTATTTTTAACAATATTTAAGAAATTTTAACATTTATTAAAAAACAAGAATTTTTATTGTAAAATTCTTTAAAAAAATTCTCTTAATTTCCCAAAAGGTAATTTAAGGAGCCAAATTTTCCCAAAATACATTTATTTTTAGCAATATTTAATAAATTTTAACATTTATTAAAAAAAACTACAATTTTTGTTAGATTTTTTGATGCCAAATTAATACATACTGGTTATGTTCACTAATAACTAAAGGAAACAGTCAACATTTTCCTTTATAAAACGAAAATAAAACTTCTTGTTCGTTTGTGTGTTTGTGTGCAATAAGTAAACGAAATTGTCTTAAACACACAAGCAATGAAATCAATGGCCATATGAAGCAAAATAAACTATGTTTCTTCGCCAACGACCATACCACGCTGAGTACATCGGTTCTCGTCCGATCACCGAAATTAAGCAGCGTCGGGCGCGGTTAGTACTTAGATGGGGGACCGCTTGGGAACACCGCGTGTTGTTGGCATTGTCCAAAATTTTTTTATTTCATATTATTTTCTTTTTTATTTTTCTCTATTAAATAAAAAAAGAATGAAGTCGATATCTTTATTTTTAACCGAAATAGAGCCAAAATAAAAAACTCAACTGCTTGTTATTTAAGGTAAATGTAAAACATTCGCTATTGATTATGCTCAATTGTATGTAGCTAGATACAATAGTCTATGATTTCCTTTGTAAAACAAAAGTAAAATTCTTTATAAATTTGTTTCGTTTCTCAAAAAAGTTAATTTAAGGAGGCAAATTTTCGCAAAATGCATTTATTTTTAACAATATTTAAGAAATTTTAACATTTATTAAAAAACAAGAATTTTTATTGTAAAATTCTTTAAAAAAATTCTCTTAATTTCCCAAAAGGTAATTTAAGGAGCCAAATTTTCCCAAAATACATTTATTTTTAGCAATATTTAATAAATTTTAACATTTATTAAAAAAAACTACAATTTTTGTTAGATTTTTTGATGCCAAATTAATACATACTGGTTATGTTCACTAATAACTAAAGGAAACAGTCAACATTTTCCTTTATAAAACGAAAATAAAACTTCTTGTTCGTTTGTGTGTTTGTGTGCAATAAGTAAACGAAATTGTCTTAAACACACAAGCAATGAAATCAATGGCCATATGAAGCAAAATAAACTATGTTTCTTCGCCAACGACCATACCACGCTGAGTACATCGGTTCTCGTCCGATCACCGAAATTAAGCAGCGTCGGGCGCGGTTAGTACTTAGATGGGGGACCGCTTGGGAACACCGCGTGTTGTTGGCATTGTCCAAAATTTTTTATTTCATATTATTTTCTTTTTTATTTTTCTCTATTAAATAAAAAAAGAATGAAGTCGATATCTTTATTTTTAACCGAAATAGAGCCAAAATAAAAAACTCAACTGCTTGTTATTTAAGGTAAATGTAAAACATTCGCTATTGATTATGCTCAATTGTATGTAGCTAGATACAATAGTCTATGATTTCCTTTGTAAAACAAAAGTAAAATTCTTTATAAATTTGTTTCGTTTCTCAAAAAAGTTAATTTAAGGAGGCAAATTTTCGCAAAATGCATTTATTTTTAACAATATTTAAGAAATTTTAACATTTATTAAAAAACAAGAATTTTTATTGTAAAATTCTTTAAAAAATTCTCTTAATTTCCCAAAAGGTAATTTAAGGAGCCAAATTTTCCCAAAATACATTTATTTTTAGCAATATTTAATAAATTTTAACATTTATTAAAAAAAACTACAATTTTTGTTAGATTTTTTGATGCCAAATTAATACATACTGGTTATGTTCACTAATAACTAAAGGAAACAGTCAACATTTTCCTTTATAAAACGAAAATAAAACTTCTTGTTCGTTTGTGTGTTTGTGTGCAATAAGTAAACGAAATTGTCTTAAACACACAAGCAATGAAATCAATGGCCATATGAAGCAAAATAAACTATGTTTCTTCGCCAACGACCATACCACGCTGAGTACATCGGTTCTCGTCCGATCACCGAAATTAAGCAGCGTCGGGCGCGGTTAGTACTTAGATGGGGGACCGCTTGGGAACACCGCGTGTTGTTGGCATTGTCCAAAATTTTTTTATTTCATATTATTTTCTTTTTTATTTTTCTCTATTAAATAAAAAAAGAATGAAGTCGATATCTTTATTTTTAACCGAAATAGAGCCAAAATAAAAAACTCAACTGCTTGTTATTTAAGGTAAATGTAAAACATTCGCTATTGATTATGCTCAATTGTATGTAGCTAGATACAATAGTCTATGATTTCCTTTGTAAAACAAAAGTAAAATTCTTTATAAATTTGTTTCGTTTCTCAAAAAAGTTAATTTAAGGAGGCAAATTTTCGCAAAATGCATTTATTTTTAACAATATTTAAGAAATTTTAACATTTATTAAAAAACAAGAATTTTTATTGTAAAATTCTTTAAAAAAAATTCTCTTAATTTCCCAAAAGGTAATTTAAGGAGCCAAATTTTCCCAAAATACATTTATTTTTAGCAATATTTAATAAATTTTAACATTTATTAAAAAAAACTACAATTTTTGTTAGATTTTTTGATGCCAAATTAATACATACTGGTTATGTTCACTAATAACTAAAGGAAACAGTCAACATTTTCCTTTATAAAACGAAAATAAAACTTCTGGTTCGTTTGTGTGTTTGTGTGCAATAAGTAAACGAAATTGTCTTAAACACACAAGCAATGAAATCAATGGCCATATGAAGCAAAATAAACTATGTTTCTTCGCCAACGACCATACCACGCTGAGTACATCGGTTCTCGTCCGATCACCGAAATTAAGCAGCGTCGGGCGCGGTTAGTACTTAGATGGGGGACCGCTTGGGAACACCGCGTGTTGTTGGCATTGTCCAAAATTTTTTTATTTCATATTATTTTCTTTTTTATTTTTCTCTATTAAATAAAAAAAGAATGAAGTCGATATCTTTATTTTTAACCGAAATAGAGCCAAAATAAAAAACTCAACTGCTTGTTATTTAAGGTAAATGTAAAACATTCGCTATTGATTATGCTCAATTGTATGTAGCTAGATACAATAGTCTATGATTTCCTTTGTAAAACAAAAGTAAAATTCTTTATAAATTTGTTTCGTTTCTCAAAAAAGTTAATTTAAGGAGGCAAATTTTCGCAAAATGCATTTATTTTTAACAATATTTAAGAAATTTTAACATTTATTAAAAAACAAGAATTTTTATTGTAAAATTCTTTAAAAAAAATTCTCTTAATTTCCCAAAAGGTAATTTAAGGAGCCAAATTTTCCCAAAATACATTTATTTTTAGCAATATTTAATAAATTTTAACATTTATTAAAAAAAACTACAATTTTTGTTAGATTTTTTGATGCCAAATTAATACATACTGGTTATGTTCACTAATAACTAAAGGAAACAGTCAACATTTTCCTTTATAAAACGAAAATAAAACTTCTTGTTCGTTTGTGTGTTTGTGTGCAATAAGTAAACGAAATTGTCTTAAACACACAAGCAATTTTTTTTTTTGACATTTTTCGGCTAGAGCCATTATTTATTGAAGAAAATCTTATGACTATACAAAATGACTTATTGCTAATCTATAATAATTAAACATGTGGCTTTTCGCTACCTTCTAAGATCAATTCTTTAAACTATGCTGTGGATAACCACTAGCAGTTACATCAAACAAAAATTTAAATTCAAGTTTATTAATTGTGCCCAAAAAAATCAATTAAAAAGGGCCAAAGTCGGTTGTTTTTTAAGAAAAATATTAGAACTAAGGACTAAAACTAAGAAAAACTAAAGCTACTATTTACATTATTTACATTGATTTTAAAATATATAGCAATCACTGGGTTGTTATATAAACTGTATTGTTGGTGTCCATCGTATTGTACCTTCTATGGTAAAATACAAGTTTTTCCTCATTGTTATAAAGAAGACCTTCATTGTTAAGCAATGGAAGGGCTGCAGGGGGTAAATGTTTTTTGGTGCTTAAGGCACTTGCGTCGTTCGAATATTGCAGGGATTCCTCGATGAGCTCATTCTGCACCGTCTGTGCTGTCTCAACAAAATTCAGGGCTCCTCTCATGAGGAATCTATCAATTCTTTCAAGGTTTGAAGTATCATATATTACCCTACACGATGGTCTTTTAAATGTGCCATTATTGGTGATAGTTGGCCTCAATCCCAGACAGTACGTGATAATCGACCTTTCCCATCTTCTCAACCTATCCATTTGGCTTGAGGAGATTAAATACCAAACCGGAAAAGCGTAAGCAACAATTGGTCTTATGACCTGCTTATAAATTAATAATTTAATTTTGTTCGCTAAACCGCCACTATGGCGTAATACACCATGGTAGCTGAAATATATTTTCTTGGCTCGATCCAATATGAAGTCCACATGTCTGATGAACTCAAACTTTTCATCGAAAATAACGCCAAGATATCTAATCTTGTCAGCCAATTTAATGGTCTCGCCCCCAATTTTCAGGATCGGGCGAGCGGATCTGAAGTTAGGGTATACCACTTTCTTTTTCCCCTTAAAGACGATCGCTGTACATTTGCCCACATTCAGCTTGAGGCCCCACATAGAGAAGTATCTATGTAAGTCCTCAAGATGCATGTTAAGGCATGATGTCACCGTACTGGCTTTAGATCCGGACATGGCCAGGATTACATCGTCAGCGTATAATAGTTGAATACCACCTGGAGGAGGTTCAGGCATATCGCTGACGAATATATTATATAGCATGGGACCCAGGAGAGAGCCCTGGGGGACCCCAGCCATAATTGGTCTTGCGCTAGAAAGACTATCTCCTACTTTCAGTCTAAACCCTCTGTCCTTTAGAAAGCTGGATATAAGCCTGCAGGTTTGGTGGTCAAAGTCTAACTGCTTCATCTTGTAAAGGATCCCATTGTGCCAGACTGAGTCAAATGCTCTGGCAAAATCAAGCCCTACAGCAATGGTTCCCCGTCTCCGATCGAATCCCTTCACAACAAAATTAGAGAAAACAGTGAGGGCATGTGATGTGGAGTGGCCAGTTCTGAATCCAAACTGGCAATTCTTAAGAATTCTTTTATCCTCAACAATAATTTTTAACCGAGTGAGAATAAAAGACTCGAATAATTTCCCAAAAGCAGACAACAAAGAGATTGGCCTGTAGCTTTCAGATTTTTCGGGCTTGCTTCCATGCGCATGGGAAGTAGCCTAGATTCAAACAATGATTGAAGAGAATGGACTGAAAGACAAATATGACATTGCCCGCTTTTTTCAACGCTGTGTCAGGAATTCTGTCCAAACCACACGATTTTTTTGAGGGTCTACAAGCAAGAGCATGGCCTATTGAGCTGGGATGAATAAAGCCTGCTTCTTCCCATCTTGCAGCATTGTCAATAGATGCACCATCAGCAGTAAACGAGTCGCTAAAGTTCGCCATGGGTGACCGGTCGTCCATACTGTCCGCTATTCGATTAACTGAATCGCGGAAGGAACGGTCCACCGGGCCATCCATGGGACTCAGTACTCCCTGTAGATGGTCTGCAAGAACTTCAGCTTTTAAGGTATCGCTGAGTATATGTTCACCATTTGGATTTGTTAGGACCTTGATAGGTTCCCGAGAGGCAAGCCCAGCTGCCACCTTGACTTGCCCGAAGGTCTTATTACCAATTTGAATTCTTTCTCGGAAGCCCTGAAAGCGTTCCTCTTCAAACAAACGGATCGAATCTTCTATTATTCGATCCAAATTTCGAATATCAGCCCTCAGTGAGGGGAATCTGGACGGATCATTTGATCTGCGAATAGTTCTTTGGATTCTTCTTCGCTCCCGGATGAAGCCTAGTATCCTGGGGGGAAGATTCCCCAACGCCATATTCCTACATTTCTGTTTAGGAACAGAATCATCGATGGCATTCTTGAAAACGGTTTCCAAGTTATTTACTGTTGTATCAATCTCTTCAATAGAGGCATTTCTATTTGTCGGTAAAGATATTTCTGACAGACCACGACTTAACCCGCCTCTAAAACGGTTGAGATTAATCCTGTCAAAGTTCAAAAAAGTATTAACTTCTCGTGTAGTGAGCCCACCCAAATGAAGAGTGACTTCGATCGATCTATGATCTGATTCGAAGTCATGACTCACTACAGCATTGTTACCACCAACCCTAGGGAGGCCAGGGGTTCGAATGAATACATCAATGAAAGAACCCCCAGAGTCATTAGGTCTGGTGGGATAATCCGACGAGAAAATTTCAAAATTAGGGCGATCAGCCAAGAAAAGAGCTAGGGCTCACCACTAGTATTGAACTCTGTGCCTCCCCAAGAAGGATGTTTGGCATTTAGATCTCCGCCTATCAAAACCTCTCCTTCCATATAGAGATCTAAGAGGGGCTGGAGGTCAGCAGCAACAAAATTAGTTAAGGGTCGGCAATAGACTGAGGCGAAGAAAATGGGAGATCCATCATCCCTCAGTACCTTGACGACACAAGACTCTATTTCGCCGGTGGAAATGGAGATGCGATCGCAGTGGTACTTATCTCTAAGTAGCACTGCAGTCCCACCCCCATTTCCACCTTCTCTATATTGAATAAAGCACCTAAACCCTTCCAGGCTAAATTTATTAGAAAGTCTGAGTTTATGTTCAGCAATCAGAACTACATCGGGCTTTCGCTCCTTTATAAAGTTCTGTAAATAATGTCTCTTTGTTAAAGAGACAAGTGAATTCACATTTAGAAAAGCTACTTTAAAAGTCAACATTACCGGCTATAAATATAAGCCATGCGGACATGGCAGCGTCTATACCGGCTTTTGCTTGAATCTCTTTGAAAATGGGTCCAAAGGTTTTAGCTCTTTCGCATTTTATATTAAAGTCTGATCCGAAGAAATCGACTATGCTGCTCATACTCGAACCATTATTCGCTCTTGAGGGAGCTGGCTGAGGAGCACGTGGGGGATTATTAGTGGCATTATTACTGCTCGAATTCGTTCTATTAGAGGCAGTATTGCCTCTGGAAGTTGTCGCAGAGGAATATTCATTGCGAATAGTCGACAGGCGTTGAGACCGAGCCTCAGCTCTAGCCACCGAATCAGCTTTGGTTTTGGCTTTCCTAGCCAATATAGACAATCGGCGTGGGCAATCACGTGCACAAGCAGCGTGATCCATACCGCAGTTCGCGCAGGAGCATTGTGGTGCTGGTTTAGTAACCGTTTCTCCAGAAGTAGGGTCTGAAGATACAACCACCTGCTCTTTGTCCTTTGGGGGTATAGGACAATTTTTAGGTTCATGGTTTTTGCCGCATTTAACGCAGCGCGAGGGCATTGTGCAATTTGACAGGACGTGACCAAAGCGCTGGCAATTGAAGCACTGTATTATGTCACGACCTTTGTCTTTTGTAATTTTAACATTACAATCGAAAATGAGTTTAAGTTTGTATAAACTTAAAATGTCAGATTTTTTGGATACACGAAGTATCCACTTATTGTGTGAAATATTAACTAAACCCACAACCTCAACTGGGAAAGGTAATTGGGTTTCAAGAAAAACTTTGACGTTATCCCTGTTAAATTCCTGTGGAAGGTTATTGATGACCAACATGTAGGGCAACAATGACCTGGGCGTGTGCGTATGAAATTTATACCCGCGTTCAGATAATAAACTTCTAACCTTATTGTACATATCAAGACCCTTCACATTTAGAGACAACACAGACGGACGCAAATAGGTTATAGTGAACTCACCTGGTTGATAGTGTTGGTGGAGGATCCCTGAAATTTCTTGGACGCTTACCTCATGAATAGTGAATGCAGGCATAGTTTTTCCGGTATTCGGATTCTTATTAACAGTTGTGATAGTAGTGGTAGATTCAGCTACGACTTTCCTCTGCTTGGGAGCTTCCTTGGTTACTGAGTTTGATAAATTTGATTTAACAGGAACCGACATCTTATTTGATTTCGCAGTAGGCTTCACTGGAACAGGTTTTGTTTTTGGTATTACACCTTTAGCAGCACCATTCTTAGAACTAGACGACGGCTGATCGACGTCTATCGCCATGCCGAGGTTTTCGGCTACCTCGGCAGCCCGGTTATTAATTTCCTTCATAACCGGCTTTACAATCGTTGGAACCGATTTAGAGTTATCGGATGATATTTTCTCCAGAAGCACCTGTGGCGTCTCTTGTTGTATGACACCGAAGGAGGCGATCTGGTCTTGCAGCTTGGCTATGACACGATAGAAGGCGTTTTCACGACCAATTGCTTGAGTAAGTTTTTGGGTTGTCTCATCGAGAGATTTCTTCAACTTGCTAATATCTTCTTTTAGTCTTTCCATATCTTTTTTTGACGTTACATCCGACCAATCAGAAGAAGGGTTGGTGATAATCTTATCACTTTGGACAAATAATTCATTTGAGCCATTGTTGGATGCAGTTGGCTTAGTAGCACCATCTTCCATATTATTGCCACCGAGAACTAAGTCTGCCTCAGTGGACCAGTCAGCAGTTTTAGGAGCAATCGCGCCACCCGCGCTGATGCTATTTTTAATGACAGTCAATTCTTCTGCCAATTGTAATTTTTCTTGTTCTAGACGCTCAATTGTACCTTTGTGCTGGTTTACTAGAGCTTCCAACTTAAGAAAATGGTAGGTTGCTTCCCCATCGTTAATATGGCTGCGCTTCTTCCCAGTCTTGCGCTTTCCAACAGATGAGGTGGACATACCGCCATCGCTGTTTGCATCTTCAGCTGCAAAGTTGTCTTCAGGGTTCACCATTTTATCCGCCATTTTCGTTTTAGTAGATAAAATGCTTCGATTCTCACCCACCTGCATAATATTTGAGCCGGTTGGTATTACACTATTTAGTGTGGTATTTACATTAATACCGCCATCTCCTTCATTTTTGCCGCCGTCAGAATGTGAAGACATCGGCTTTGTATTGCTAGCGGGGTTGATGTGTCCCGCCAGCGCGACTACTGGTTATTGTAACAACCACCACTCGTCACAAGGGTTGATTCACAGCCAGCCAAAAATAATAATATTTTGTGACTACTATGCGCTTCTCACTCTGTACACGTAAACGCATACAAATTGACACTGCTCACGCTTTGCGTCAGAGATAAAATTTTGTTTTCAAATCTTTAGATCTGAAAGTCACTAGGCACTGGGTAATTTTCACCACTGTTTTTCTTTCACTTCACAGTTTAGGTGTTCACTTCACTAGATCACAAGTCAGAATCACACACAAGCAATGAAATCAATGGCCATATGAAGCAAAATAAACTATGTTTCTTCGCCAACGACCATACCACGCTGAGTACATCGGTTCTCGTCCGATCACCGAAATTAAGCAGCGTCGGGCGCGGTTAGTACTTAGATGGGGGACCGCTTGGGAACACCGCGTGTTGTTGGCATTGTCCAAAATTTTTTTATTTCATATTATTTTCTTTTTTATTTTTCTCTATTAAATAAAAAAAGAATGAAGTCGATATCTTTATTTTTAACCGAAATAGAGCCAAAATAAAAAACTCAACTGCTTGTTATTTAAGGTAAATGTAAAACATTCGCTATTGATTATGCTCAATTGTATGTAGCTAGATACAATAGTCTATGATTTCCTTTGTAAAACAAAAGTAAAATTCTTTATAAATTTGTTTCGTTTCTCAAAAAAGTTAATTTAAGGAGGCAAATTTTCGCAAAATGCATTTATTTTTAACAATATTTAAGAAATTTTAACATTTATTAAAAAACAAGAATTTTTATTGTAAAATTCTTTAAAAAAATTCTCTTAATTTCCCAAAAGGTAATTTAAGGAGCCAAATTTTCCCAAAATACATTTATTTTTAGCAATATTTAATAAATTTTAACATTTATTAAAAAAAAACTACAATTTTTGTTAGATTTTTTGATGCCAAATTAATACATACTGGTTATGTTCACTAATAACTAAAGGAAACAGTCAACATTTTCCTTTATAAAACGAAAATAAAACTTCTTGTTCGTTTGTGTGTTTGTGTGCAATAAGTAAACGAAATTGTCTTAAACACACAAGCAATGAAATCAATGGCCATATGAAGCAAAATAAACTATGTTTCTTCGCCAACGACCATACCACGCTGAGTACATCGGTTCTCGTCCGATCACCGAAATTAAGCAGCGTCGGGCGCGGTTAGTACTTAGATGGGGGACCGCTTGGGAACACCGCGTGTTGTTGGCATTGTCCAAAATTTTTTTATTTCATATTATTATACCCTACACCACTATGTGGAGAGGGTATTATAAGTTGGTTTTGGCCAAAAAGTTTGTAACGCATCGAAATAATGGTCGCAGACCCATACTTATATATACCAAAATGAATGTCTCGACGAGCTGAGTCGATCTGGCTATGTGTGTCCGTCCGTCAGTCCGTCCGTCCGTCCGTCCGTCTGTCCGTCTGTCCGTCTGTCCATCTAAACCTTGTAATCACGCTACAGGTCGCAATTTTGATCGGATCGTCAAGAAATTTTGCATGTTGATAGGGGTCCCGGAGGGGAAGAAGCCTATTGATTTTGGTGATGGTCGGATAATATTTAGGGGTCGGAAAGGGCAAAAAACTTAGGTGGATAAAATGACAACGTTTTTTTCCAAAGCGAATATCTCAGCTTCTATATGGCGTATACAAAAAGCAAAACCCGACCATGAAAGTAGAAAATATCACCTTTCTAATGATGTAAAGCAGGAGCTAGTAGGTGATCAAACAACGAAGATATTACAATAGTAGCAAATAAAACCCCAATTTTCATTTTTGCGATTTTAATTATATTGACGAATATCACAGCTTTGGTTGGGGACTTTCCAAAAGCAAAGTCTGACTCTGAAAGTAGAAGATCCCGTCTTTACAATGATGTAAACTAGGTCGGCGTAGGTAACCAAATAACGGAGATATCGCAATAGTCGGTAATACATTCCATTTTTCTATTTTTTTGGAAATCACGCTACAGGTCGCAATTTTGATCGGATCGTCACGAAAATTTGAGGGTTAATGGGGGTCTCATAGATGAAGAAGCCTATTGATTTTGGTGATGGTCGGATAATATTTAGGGGTCAGAATGGGCAAAAAACTTATTTCGAGAAAAGTCAACATTTTATTTCGAAGCCAATATCTCTGTTTCTTTAAGAGGTATATCAAAAGCAAAACCTGGCAAGGAAAGTAGAAAGAATCACCTTTACAACGATGTAAAGTAGGTTGTCGTAGCTGCTCAAACAACAGAGATGTCGCAATAGTCGGTAATGCATCCCATTTTCCGATTTTTTTGTAATCACGCTACAGGTCGCAATTTTGATCGGATCGTCACGAATGATTTGGAATTTTATGCGGGTCCCACAGAGGAAGAAGCCTGTTTATTTTGGTGATGGTCGGATAATATTCAGGAGTCGGAATAAGCGACAAGCTTATGTGGAGAAAAGTCAACGTTTTTTTTCTTATGCGAATATTTGATCGGATATTCACGAATTTTTGGGGGTGGATGGGCGCCCCACAGAGGAAGATGCCTATTGATTTTGGTGATAGTCGGATAATATTTATGGATAGGAATGGGGAAAAACTCATGTGGAGACAAATTTAAAATTTTATTCTTTGTGAATATATCGATTTCTAGTAGGGTTATTTTAACGGCAAAGCCTGTCAATGGAAGGAGAAAAAATTACCTGTACATTAGTGTAAAGTAGGTTGGCGAAGGTGGTCAAACAAGGGATATACCACAATAGTCGGTAATGCATCCAATTCTTTCATTCTAATTGTTCTCATAAGGGACATTCTACAGGTCGAAATTTTGATCGAATGGTCACAAAATGTTGGTTGCTTATGGGGGTCCCAGAGAGAAAGAGGCACATTTTTTTGATTAAAAACCAAAATAAATAGCCGATACGTCCGAAGATTTGCTTTACCACCAATGAAACCAGGTAACGTAATTTGGTGACTATGTGGGTTCGAGTCCTTGGCTTTCCTTTTTCACTTGCAAATAATTTCAGATCATCAAGCTTAACTCTAAACGAGAAAATAAACAAAAATATGTTTGGTTGTAGTCGGATTATGTTCCCTAAAATAAATGTTTACCAGTGAAAAGCTTATGCACAGGGGTAGTGGTGTAGGGTATCACATGGTCGGCCCCGTCCCGACTATAGCCTTTGCACACTTGTTTTCTTTTTTATTTTTCTCTATTAAATAAAAAAAGAATGAAGTCGATATCTTTATTTTTAACCGAAATAGAGCCAAAATAAAAAACTAAACTGCTTGTTATTTAAGGTAAATGTAAAACATTCGCTATTGATTATGCTCAATTGTATGTAGCTAGATACAATAGTCTATGATTTCCTTTGTAAAACAAAAGTAAAATTCTTTATAAATTTGTTTCGTTTCTCAAAAAAGTTAATTTAAGGAGGCAAATTTTCGCAAAATGCATTTATTTTTAACAATATTTAAGAAATTTTAACATTTATTAGTTTAGTTTATTTATTTCCAATTAATTTCTTTTACAATGTTCTCTTAGAGACTAAAAATTATTATGGTAACTTATCCTAACAGAATGAATTCTTTTTCTAGGAATATAAAATTTTATGTTTAAAAGATAGAGGTAAGGCCAGCCCATTTGACATTTTTGATTTTAATTTTGACTTTGTCATTCATTTAATTATTAGATTTTGCAAGAAAATGGAATAAAAACTTGCTATGCATTTTGTATTTTCTTTCTAAACTAAAATAATATACCAATTCAAGACAGGAGAAAACTTATAACTACTATTTACATAAATAAAAGTAAAACAAAAAAAAAACTTATAACTACTTTTTACACTATATACAAGGTTGATTAATTAGAAGATAATTTAGTATTGTTCTGTGCTATACACAAGATCTTCAAAATTGAAAGTTCCATACCTTCTATTATAAAATTTTATTTTTCCATTGCTATCAAATAACATATCATGGTTATTTAGGTGAGGTAGGCACATTGGTGACAAATGTCCATCATTTTCTAAGTATCTTAAAAAAGTGTCTTCACTTATGATACCACTTTGTAACAGTTCGTTATCATGGTTTATGCATCCATCTATTAATTTTAAGGCTGATTTTATCATGAAATTGTCTATTCTAATGAGCTTACTGTTTTCGTATAGTACCTTTCTAGATGGAGATAAGTATCTACCATCTGGAGTTCTTATAGTTTTCATTCCAAGGCAGTATGAAAGCATCCTCCTTTCGAAGATGCGTATTCTTTCCATTTGGCGAGACGAAATGCCAAACCAAATGGGAAATGCGTATGTTAATATAGGACGTATTAGTTGTTTATATATGCAAAGTTTTATGTGACTACTTAGTCCATTTTTTCGGTTAATAACATTTTTTATGATATGAAGACTAGCTTTTGATTTCCTCAAAATGTAGTCAACATGTTTTATGAAAGAAAATTTTTCGTCAATTATGACTCCTAAGTATTTCAATTCTGTTACATTTTCTATTAATTGTCCATTTATACTTAGAGAAGGTGCAAACATTCGACCATTCTTATAAAGAGTTGACTTTTTTCCTTTTATAATTATAGACTTGCACTTGTTTATATTGAGTGTAAGTTTCCATTTGTTAAAGTAATTATTAAGTACCATAAGGTACTCTTTTAGAGAATTCTGCGCAAATTTAGCTCTAGAGTGAGTGGCCGCTATGAGGATATCATCTGCAAAAGTAAGAACCAGTAAGTCATTTTCTGGCTGAGGAAGGTCTGCGAGATACAAATTGTAGAGGACCGGACCAAGGACCGAGCCTTGTGGAACTCCTGCTTTTATTGGGTGTGCTAATGACTTTTCATTTTCAACAAATACTGAAAATGATCTATTTTCTAAATAATTTGTAATTATTCTAACTATAGATTCATTAAATCCAAATTTTTCTGACATTTTTTCTAACATTTATTAAAAAACAAGAATTTTTATTGTAAAATTCTTTAAAAAAATTCTCTTAATTTCCCAAAAGGTAATTTAAGGAGCCAAATTTTCCCAAAATACATTTATTTTTAGCAATATTTAATAAATTTTAACATTTATTAAAAAAAACTACAATTTTTGTTAGATTTTTTGATGCCAAATTAATACATACTGGTTATGTTCACTAATAACTAAAGGAAACAGTCAACATTTTCCTTTATAAAACGAAAATAAAACTTCTTCTTCGTTTGTGTGTTTGTGTGCAATAAGTAAACGAAATTGTCTTAAACACACAAGCAATGAAATCAATGGCCATATGAAGCAAAATAAACTATGTTTCTTCGCCAACGACCATACCAAGCTGAGTACATCGGTTCTCGTCCGATCACCGAAATTAAGCAGCGTCGGGCGCGGTTAGTACTTAGATGGGGGACCGCTTGGGAACACCGCGTGTTGTTGGCATTGTCCATAATTTTTTTATTTCATATTATTTTCTTTTTTATTTTTCTCTATTAAATAAAAAAAGAATGAAGTCGATATCTTTATTTTTAACCGAAATAGAGCCAAAATAAAAAACTCAACTGCTTGTTACTTAAGGTAAATGTAAAACATTCGCTATTGATTATGCTCAATTGTATGTAGCTAGATACAATAGTCTATGATTTCCTTTGTAAAACAAAAGTAAAATTCTTTATAAATTTGTTTCGTTTCTCAAAAAAGTTAATTTAAGGAGGCAAATTTTCGCAAAATGCATTTATTTTTAACAATATTTAAGAAATTTTAACATTTATTAAAAAACAAGAATTTTTATTGTAAAATTCTTTAAAAAAATTCTCTTAATTTCCCAAAAGGTAATTTAAGGAGCCAAATTTTCCCAAAATACATTTATTTTTAGCAATATTTAATAAATTTTAACATTTATTAAAAAAAACTACAATTTTTGTTAGATTTTTTGATGCCAAATTAATACATACTGGTTATGTTCACTAATAACTAAAGGAAACAGTCAACATTTTCCTTTATAAAACGAAAATAAAACTTCTTGTTCGTTTGTGTGTTTGTGTGCAATAAGTAAACGAAATTGTCTTAAACACACAAGCAATGAAATCAATGGCCATATGAAGCAAAATAAACTATGTTTCTTCGCCAACGACCATACCACGCTGAGTACATCGGTTCTCGTCCGATCACCGAAATTAAGCAGCGTCGGGCGCGGTTAGTACTTAGATGGGGGACCGCTTGGGAACACCGCGTGTTGTTGGCATTGTCCAAAATTTTTTTATTTCATATTATTTTCTTTTTTATTTTTCTCTATTAAATAAAAAAAGAATGAAGTCGATATCTTTATTTTTAACCGAAATAGAGCCAAAATAAAAAACTCAACTGCTTGTTATTTAAGGTACATGTAAAACATTCGCTATTGATTATGCTCAATTGTATGTAGCTAGATACAATAGTCTATGATTTCCTTTGTAAAACAAAAGTAAAATTCTTTATAAATTTGTTTCGTTTCTCAAAAAAGTTAATTTAAGGAGGCAAATTTTCGCAAAATGCATTTATTTTTAACAATATTTAAGAAATTTTAACATTTATTAAAAAACAAGAATTTTTATTGTAAAATTCTTTAAAAAATTCTCTTAATTTCCCAAAAGGTAATTTAAGGAGCCAAATTTTCCCAAAATACATTTATTTTTAGCAATATTTAATAAATTTTAACATTTATTAAAAAAAACTACAATTTTTGTTAGATTTTTTGATGCCAAATTAATACATACTGGTTATGTTCACTAATAACTAAAGGAAACAGTCAACATTTTCCTTTATAAAACGAAAATAAAACTTCTTGTTCGTTTGTGTGTTTGTGTGCAATAAGTAAACGAAATTGTCTTAAACACACAAGCAATGAAATCAATGGCCATATGAAGCAAAATAAACTATGTTTCTTCGCCAACGACCATACCAAGCTGAGTACATCGGTTCTCGTCCGATCACCGAAATTAAGCAGCGTCGGGCGCGGTTAGTACTTAGATGGGGGACCGCTTGGGAACACCGCGTGTTGTTGGCATTGTCCAAAATTTTTTTATTTCATATTATTTTCTTTTTTATTTTTCTCTATTAAATAAAAAAAGAATGAAGTCGATATCTTTATTTTTAACCGAAATAGAGCCAAAATAAAAAACTCAACTGCTTGTTACTTAAGGTAAATGTAAAACATTCGCTATTGATTATGCTCAATTGTATGTAGCTAGATACAATAGTCTATGATTTCCTTTGTAAAACAAAAGTAAAATTCTTTATAAATTTGTTTCGTTTCTCAAAAAAGTTAATTTAAGGAGGCAAATTTTCGCAAAATGCATTTATTTTTAACAATATTTAAGAAATTTTAACATTTATTAAAAAACAAGAATTTTTATTGTAAAATTCTTTAAAAAAATTCTCTTAATTTCCCAAAAGGTAATTTAAGGAGCCAAATTTTCCCAAAATACATTTATTTTTAGCAATATTTAATAAATTTTAACATTTATTAAAAAAAACTACAATTTTTGTTAGATTTTTTGATGCCAAATTAATACATACTGGTTATGTTCACTAATAACTAAAGGAAACAGTCAACATTTTCCTTTATAAAACGAAAATAAAACTTCTTGTTCGTTTGTGTGTTTGTGTGCAATAAGTAAACGAAATTGTCTTAAACACACAAGCAATGAAATCAATGGCCATATGAAGCAAAATAAACTATGTTTCTTCGCCAACGACCATACCACGCTGAGTACATCGGTTCTCGTCCGATCACCGAAATTAAGCAGCGTCGGGCGCGGTTAGTACTTAGATGGGGGACCGCTTGGGAACACCGCGTGTTGTTGGCATTGTCCAAAATTTTTTTATTTCATATTATTTTCTTTTTTATTTTTCTCTATTAAATAAAAAAAGAATGAAGTCGATATCTTTATTTTTAACCGAAATAGAGCCAAAATAAAAAACTCAACTGCTTGTTATTTAAGGTAAATGTAAAACATTCGCTATTGATTATGCTCAATTGTATGTAGCTAGATACAATAGTCTATGATTTCCTTTGTAAAACAAAAGTAAAATTCTTTATAAATTTGTTTCGTTTCTCAAAAAAGTTAATTTAAGGAGTCAAATTTTCGCAAAATGCATTTATTTTTAACAATATTTAAGAAATTTTAACATTTATTAAAAAACAAGAATTTTTATTGTAAAATTCTTTAAAAAAATTCTCTTAATTTCCCAAAAGGTAATTTAAGGAGCCAAATTTTCCCAAAATACATTTATTTTTAGCAATATTTAATAAATTTTAACATTTATTAAAAAAAACTACAATTTTTGTTAGATTTTTTGATGCCAAATTAATATATACTGGTTATGTTCACTAATAACTAAAGGAAACAGTCAACATTTTCCTTTATAAAACGAAAATAAAACTTCTTGTTCGTTTGTGTGTTTGTGTGCAATAAGTAAACGAAATTGTCTTAAACACACAAGCAATGAAATCAATGGCCATATGAAGCAAAATAAACTTTGTTTCTTCGCCAACGACCATACCACGCTGAGTACATCGGTTCTCGTCCGATCACCGAAATTAAGCAGCGTCGGGCGCGGTTAGTACTTAGATGGGGGACCGCTTGGGAACACCGCGTGTTGTTGGCATTGTCCAAAATTTTTTTATTTCATATTATTTTCTTTTTTATTTTTCTCTATTAAATAAAAAAAGAATGAAGTCGATATCTTTATTTTTAACCGAAATAGAGCCAAAATAAAAAACTCAACTGCTTGTTATTTAAGGTAAATGTAAAACATTCGCTATTGATTATGCTCAATTGTATGTAGCTAGATACAATAGTCTATGATTTCCTTTGTAAAACAAAAGTAAAATTCTTTATAAATTTGTTTCGTTTCTCAAAAAAGTTAATTTAAGGAGGCAAATTTTCGCAAAATGCATTTATTTTTAACAATATTTAAGAAATTTTAACATTTATTAAAAAACAAGAATTTTTATTGTAAAATTCTTTAAAAAAATTCTCTTAATTTCCCAAAAGGTAATTTAAGGAGCCAAATTTTCCCAAAATACATTTATTTTTAGCAATATTTAATAAATTTTAACATTTATTAAAAAAAACTACAATTTTTGTTAGATTTTTTGATGCCAAATTAATACATACTGGTTATGTTCACTAATAACTAAAGGAAACAGTCAACATTTTCCTTTATAAAACGAAAATAAAACTTCTTGTTCGTTTGTGTGTTTGTGTGCAATAAGTAAACGAAATTGTCTTAAACACACAAGCAATGAAATCAATGGCCATCATCATTTGTGAACAGTGTTAAAAGTGTTTGTGTGATTCAAAAAGCTTAAAAGTGAAGTTCAAAGTGAAGTGGTGATATCTATGAATAGTTTAGTCATAGATAAAGACAAAAAGACTATAAACAATGATAATGGTGTATCTGCTACAAATGTAGCAAATGAGTTTTACTCAAAAAATGCACCTCTAAATGTTAATCGAGATATTGTCGAAAATATACCTAACGACAACATAAACCTTGTGAGTGAACACTCAAATCAACCACCGAATACGGGAACGTTTGTTATACCTTCCCCAAAGACACGAACAACCCTTAACAAAACAACGATTTATCAGGCATCTGAAATGTCTGACAACACTATGGAAGCTGATGCTACCTCAGATAGTGTAACATCTGAGGTTAGCAAGAAGAAGCATAAGCGTAAAAAGAAACATTCAAACAGTGGAGAAAGTGAATACGAGCTTCTTAAATATGACGCTCGAATTCAAGAAATGCAAAGGACGATTGATAACCTTGTTTTACAAAATAAGGCACTTATGGAAAAATTGGCTGAGCTTACAACAGCCACATCTAACAGTATGCAAATCCAAGGCGTGAATAATGAATTGTCGGTCAGTGTAGCCGAAAACACTGGCACTGCGATGAAGGAAGATGTCGTATTGACGGCGTCCAATAACGACATATGGGCGGCTCCTGAAGAAACATCACGAACCATCCTGAAACTAAAACCGAAATTGAAGAAGCCTAATGACATTGCAAAACCAGCAACTCTAACGGCGTCAACATCAACAACTGCGGCTTCGACATCTGCAGCAACAACAAAAGGTACCACAGCAGCTACAACAACCGGACCTGCTACAGCAAACAACAAAGGAAGTAGTCAATCACAACCAAAGCCTGCATCCAATTCTAAAGGTAAACATTTACCATCTATCACATTGTATGATACTAGTTTTATTGAAATAACCAACGTTTTAGATACAAACATTGGTAGAGATAATTATAAGATAAAATTAGTGAGAAAAGGTGTAATGTCCCTTAAAATAACAGGGTTAGAAAATTTTTCAAATACAACAAAATTACTAAAAGAGAGGTGTTATAAATTCCACACCCATACACCCAAGCCGTTAGTTCCTATTTCTGTGTGTGCTGATGGCTTGTCTCATTTATACTCCAAAAATGTGATACAGGAGTTTATGTCTAACTTAGACTTCAAAGTCGACCTAATCGACTGTTACAGTATTGCTGAAGACAAGTGGATCTTCAAACTTGGCAGGTCTACGGACATGCGCAAGTTATATAAAATAAATAAAATAGTGCATAATGACGTCACCTTCGTTAAAGACACTGGACGTGAAGTGATCCAATGTCGTAACTGCCAGCGGTATGGGCATATTTCGCGCAATTGCGGCATGCCATACCGCTGTGTAAAATGCGGACAGGAACATGGACCTGCCAACTGCACGGTCCCGAGCAAAGATGCTCAAAACGAATTAGCGGAAGATGCACCACCCATTGTCTTGTGGTGTGCAAATTGCAACGTAGAAGGCCATGCAGCAAGCTCCCCGGATTGCCCCCGGCGACAAGCTATCCTTCTGAAAAAGAATGAACGTCTACTTGAAAAGGACGCAATTAGAAAGGCGAAATCGGAGCGTTTGGCTCAAATTCGTGCAGGAACATCAATCTCCTCTGCTGCTCGCTCCGTCTTACCAAAAAATTCAGGTTCTATTCAATCCCCAAGAACCCAAAATATTCCTTCTAGAAATATAGGTTCCCCTAAACTACCCCCTAGAAACCAAAATGTCCCTTCTACAATGGGAAATATATTAGGTTTGGACTGCCAATCCTACTTTGGGAAAAGCTTAGCTGATCTACTCAAAGATTTAGATAATTTCCATGAAAAATATCATGAGATCAGGGAAAAAGAAGGGTCAGAAGCTGCGGTGCTAAAGCTTCTGATGCATATTAAGAATTATCAATTATGAAGTGTATATTCATAAATGTTAACTCCGTAGTGTCTTTAGAAAAAAGACACTATCTCAATATTTTTGTTAAAGAACAGAAGCCCGATGTTCTGATGCTTGCAGAACATAAATTAAATAGCAGACATAAATTTGTCATTGATGGGTATACACTTCATAAACAGTGTAGGGAGGGTGGCAGATCAGGTGGTGGAACTGCCATCTTAATTAAAAATTCATATAAATCTGAGCAAATATTGATAAACACAGGCAATATAGAATCTTGCTGTGCCAAACTCTATAAACAAGATGGTAGTGCAATAGTTTTTATTTCGTTGTACCTTCCACCTGGTTTGCCACTCGACCTCTCCGGTCTGGATGAAATCGTACGTTTAGGCTCATCCAACGAGATTATCGTTGGTTGTGACCTGAACGCGAAACATCCAGACTGGGGAGGTAGTATTACTAACAGAGCGGGGACAGATCTTCATAATTATCTCACAGATTGTCCAATATTACACTTACATCCAACGGCTGAGCCAACAAGGCCTAATAGAGGAAATGATTCCTACATAGATTATTTTCTAATAACTCCAGGCATTGTCCTAGAAAATGAAGATCTGTTGCCAACACATGACTACGAATCTGACCATAGGGCGGTCGAGATCAGATTATGTGTTGGCAACATACAAACAACTGAAGAGGAAATTTTCTACAATTTCAATAGAATGAACCTACGTAGATTTAGAAGGAAAATTCAAGAAGGGCTTGAAAACTATTTTCTTCCTTCTGATAGAAATACTTCTATTTCGGAAATAGACAACTGCGTGGAGAATCTAAGCTCTGTATTTAGAGAAACTATTGAGGTAACCGTACCTAAAAGAAGGTGTAAAAGCTCAATATTGGGCGAACTACCAAGTAACATACTTCAATTTATAAGAGAACGTAGAAGAATGAAACTAGCTCTTAGAAGAACTGCCGATCCAGGCAGGTACAATACTTTAAAGGCTGATATACGAAATATTAGTACCATAATTAAAGAACTTATTAATGATTTCGAAAGACAAAGGTATAAGTCATATTTAGAAAAACTAGATGTTAACCCACGAACTTATGGGAAGGTCAAAAGGGCAGCGGGTATCTCTTCTCGTGAACCCATAAAAACCCTAGTTAACGATAGCGGGGTACAAATCTCCGATGATGTAGAGAAGGCCGAATTAATTGCTGATTATATTCAGGAAAATTTTGATCCTGAAGACAACCAGGATGGTGGTCCCTTCCGCGATCTCGTTCACGAGGCTGTGGAGGGGATGACCAATCGGGACCCTCTAGTCAATTTCTCGGATGATTTTCGTTCAGATGCCTCCGTCATCGGAGATCCATCTCGCTGGAGCGAAGGTGGGTTCGTTAGGCCCACAACTATAGTAGACATTATTGAGAAAAGACCTCCCCGGAAGTCGTCAGGGGTAGATAAAGTACCGGATATAGCTATGAAAAAGGTAGGTGACATAATATCCGTATTTTTAGCGATACTTATCAATCAATGTCTGAACATCGGATACTTTCCATCCGCATGGAAGGAAGCTATGATTGTTCCTATAAAGAAGCCCAACTGCCACTCTAAAGATTGTGCCAGTTACAGGCCAATTTCTTTATTGTCTCCATTCGGGAAGGTACTGGAAATTGTAATTCTCCATAAATTATGGAATTTCATTGATAACCGAAGGATCCTTAGAGATTGTCAATTTGGCTTTAGGCCTAGACACTCGACCACACATGCATTAACTGCATTTTCCGACTATGTGGTCAAGGGCTTTAAACGTAAATGCGGAACTATCGGTGTCAGCCTAGACTTCTCTAAGGCTTTTGATACCGTATGGCAAAAAGGAATTCTCTACAAACTACAATCCTTTGGGTTTGAGGAGCAATCGTGCAGAATGGTGGCAAGCTTCCTGGAAGGCAGGGTGTTTAGGGTGAAAGTAGGTGGGAAGGTTTCAGAGCAACGTCAGATCCTAGCTGGAGTTCCACAAGGTTCTCTACTAGGACCGGTGCTCTATAACCTTTTCATCTGCGACATACCTGGTCCGCCGGAAGGGGGCTTGCTACTCATTTATGCAGACGATATTCTGATTGCATTGCGTGGCAAATATGGTTTCAGTGTACAGAAAAGGTTAAACCTCTATATGGAGAAACTGCGCCAGTACTTTCTCAGATGGAGACTAAACCTAAATATTAATAAATGTGAGGCAGTTGTTTTTAAAGGTAAAGGTAAAACCTCACTGCCAAATATGAGAAGATTTGTTCCAGCTATAGAAGTGGGTGATAGAACAATAAATATATCAGACAGGATGAAATACTTAGGTATTATGTTCCACGACAAATTTGACTTTTGCAGACATGTAGATTATGTCCTGTCTAAAGCTAAAAAATTATTCTACGGGTACCAACGTCTCTTTGCCATGAGGGGTGGGCTAACCCGAGATGTCAAACTAATTATTTATCAGCAAGTCATCCGACCCATAGTTTCTTATTCTTTTCCAGCCTGGGCTGACGTTTCGTCTTCCCAGATGGAAAGAATACGAAAATGGGAAAGAACAATATTGTGCTCCTGCCTAGGGCAAAGGCGGATGCTTAATACTGAAGGTATTCCTTTGCGACCAGCAAATAGAATATTATATGAGTCCATTGACTTCAAAAGAATTGATGTCTTCATGACAAATTGTGCGTTAAAATTTCTACATAGATGTGGTGATATAGAAAACGCAATCATACAGAATTTCCTAGAATTGGAAGATGAACTTCCACTTTTACTCACCAGAAAGCACCTACCTCCATCGGATTTATTAAAGCTTGATACGGAGGGACTGCTATTCGATAACAATAAGCGCCTAATGTACTACCACAGAAGGTATGAACAATTTGATTGGGTATCAAATCCAGTATATAGGATTGATCAGTAAAGTTTTGTAAATATTGTATATAGTTAATTTAAGTTTAGTTTGTAAGTTATATTATAATTAGTATGTAAGTTTTCTACTTTAATATTTTCTTCATATTTTACCTTATTAGCCTGTTTTTGTAAATTTTTGCGGGCATTGAATTAAAATGAATTATTTTGAAATAAAATATAATTAACTGAAAAAATATGCTAGCACATAATGCAGCACAAATATATATCTATGTAGTAGTCTCTATAAACTTGTAAAAGTAAGAGAATGTTTATTTACTGTTTATGTAATGCTTTAGCTATTAAGCACTATTTGTAAAACTGATTTTGAAAATAAAAATAGCAATTTAAAATGCAAATGCAATACTTCTTGTTCGTTTGTGTGTTTGTGTGCAATAAGTAAACGAAATTGTCTTAAACACTATAACGAGTGGTTTTTTCTAGGGCTGAGGTAAGCTCAGCCGCTGCCAGGGTTGACCTAAGGACCCACAAACCTTAAGTAAAAACACGAGTGTTTACAATTTCAATATTTATTATAAAACACTTGGTGTTGGATATA
The DNA here is from genome assembly GCF_047663935.1 of Musca autumnalis. NCBI lineage: Eukaryota > Metazoa > Arthropoda > Insecta > Diptera > Muscidae > Musca > Musca autumnalis. Next base: position 155,617 of record NW_027412453.1, on the reverse strand, counting down.
CGAACAATATTTGTGAGGAATATGGATGAGATGTGTGTGTTGATAACCAGTGCCAATTGCGTTGTTGTAATAGGCTCGATGGTAGCCGGGTTGTTGTTGTCGACTCGATGGCAATCGTGTATGTTTGCGTCGGCTTTGATGTATTCGGATGCTGTCGGCTATTTGGGTGACTGTCAACTCGGCAGTCGTCGGGTGTATGGCTCGTCTCTGTGGTGTTCGGATCGTTGTCGGCTCGTTGACAATCGTCGTGTGTGTGTTCGGCTCTGTAATATTCGGATTACTGTCGGCTCGTTGACAATCGTCGTGTGTGTGTTCGGCTCTGTAGTATTCGGGTTACTGTCGGCTCATTGGCAATCGTCGTGTGTGTGACTCGGCTTGGTAGTGCTCGGATTGTCGTCGGCTTTTAGCAATCTTCGGGTATATGGCTCGGCTCTGTGGCATTCGGGTTGCTGTCGGTTCGTTGGGTATGTGGCTCGGCTCGGCTCAGCGGTATTCGGGTTGCTGTCGGCTCATTGGCAATCCTCGGGTATGTGGCTCGGCTCTATCGTATTCGGATTGCTCTCGGCAGTCGTCGGGTGTGTGACTCGGCTCGGGTTGCTGGGGGAAGAGATCGGTTAATGGGAGCTGGCTAAGAGCTTGGAGCTGGCTATGAGCTTGAGCTGACTGTGCGCTGAGAGCTTGCTATGAGCTGGGAGCTTGCTAAGAGCTGTGAGCTTGCTATGAGCTGGGAGCTTGCTATGAGCTGGGAGCTTGCTTAGAGCTGTGAGCTTGCTAAGAGCTGTGAGCTTGCTAAGAGCTGCGAGCGTGCTAAGCGCTGAGAGCTTGCTATGAGCTGGGAGCTTGCTATGAGCTGGGAGCTTGCTAAGAGCTGAGAGCTTGCTATGAGCTGGGTCGAATCGTAGCTAACTAGTATGGTAGACTGCGGACGAGCCACACGTCTGTTCGTACTTTGTTCGGCTGGTGATCGACGTCTTCGGTGAATAAAACCAGAATACATATTCGGGTAGTTATGCGGAGTGAATGAGAATTGTTGTGTAGCAGTGATTGTAGTTAATTACACCGAAGTTAAATGTATCCACTATGCTAACTGTGCAGTTGTAGTTGATGGAAATGAATGCGTGTAGGGGTATATGAAACGGTCACGTTACATCCCCCCCCTCACTTCGGAGGAAAATAAATTACATATTTGTTTTTGTGTTGTTGTGCTGGAAGTCTCAGTTTCTTTCCCCCGGTATTCATGGATTATCTCAAATTCCTGACCTCGCCCATATGAAGCCAATGTTGTTGTACTTCTCTGCTTCTGGGGTATAACTTCTACAGCAGTTCCGGTACTTTGTTGTATATGGGGAGAAGTCCGTAATGTATATCTTTTTCGTATTCGGGCTGGTGGATTCATTTTACTTGACGTGCAGTAATTGAAGTGTTTCTGGCTCAGGATTTGACTCCGCTTATTAGCGATGTTACGGTCGCGGAGGAACAAAGTCAAGGAAGTTGTAGCGGTGGTGACAGCATGGTTGTTGTTACGACGATTTGTCCTGGTTTGTTCTGGTGTTTTGAAGGGTTCTGCAGTTTCATGCTGGGCGTGAGTGGTAATGGGGTAGGTACAATCTGTATGCGGTTCGGAATTGTTTTGAAGCACTTTCTGTTCTACGTTACTAACAGATACTGGGGTTTTGTTATGCGTGTGAGTGGTAATAGCGTAGATGTAGTCTGTGTGTGACTCGAGAATTGTTTGTAGCACTGTCTCTCCATCGATGCTGAGACGGCAATTCCGTTCGGCTAGGAAGTCCATTCCCAATATTAGGGGCTCTGCTAGAGTTGGGACAACCGTAACCGATAGCTGTGTTATTTTCCCCTTATATTCAACACTTAAGCGAAGATCCGATTCGCACTCCCTTACTCTCTTGTCCGCCATCTGTACACTTCTCTTCATGGTGCTGGGAGATACTCCTTTCGACTGTAATCTCGTTCTCATGTCTTCACCGATACAGCTGGTAGAGGCTCCGGTGTCAATTAGGGCTTGCACATCGATTCCATCGATTGACACATGAATAAAATATCCGCTAACCCGTCGGTGAATCGTGGTGTCTGAAGTTTCACGAACATTGTCTGTACATCTACAGTCTCTTGAAAGCACATCATCTTTCCCACATCGAGAACAGAATCGGATTGGAGTTTGTCGACATTGCCATCGAGTGTGGCCAGGATTTTTGCATCGCCAACAGTGAGTGTGACGGGAGTAGGGGATGTCTGTTACCTGGAGCATGTGAGCGGTGTGGGGCCTTTCAAGGCGAGCTTCGTCCCGCTTTATCAACTCAAAGTCATCGGTTAGGCTCATCAATTCAACGTTGTGAAGTCGTGACGGCGTACGTAATGTCGGTACTCGGGTCGAAGGTCGTCGTATATACGATCCAGATGGTTCATGGATTTTAACTGCGGATGACGTCGTGAAATCGTGAGCATAGTAATTATGTAATCCTTTGCCTTTTCTTTGTTCTGTTGCCGACGATTGTAAAATGTGTGCTCAATTATACTCAGGTGACGTTTGGATAGGAAGAACTTTTCAGCTTCGGTACGGAAGTCGACCCAGGTTTTGATTTCGCCCCGCTTCACTCGGTACCACTTCAAAGCATTTCCCTCCAGGGTGGTAAGCAGCGACGGGAGGAGGCGATCTAAAGGTATACTATGGCACTCGGCTAACTCTTCATATCGTTCGAGGAAGTCGAGGAGATCGTGGTCACCGGAAAATGTGAGTGACCAACGATGTATCGTATCCATCACCTCGGCGTTGGACATTGATGTTATGGTGATGCCTGTTTCTTCCAAATTTCCCTCACTATTATTCGCGGAACTCGACGAATCCTCGCTGGCGATTGGTTTAGTTTTTTCGCTTGTCGTATTTTCGTCGGGTGCCATTTACAACGAGTGGTTTTTTCTAGGGCTGAGGTAAGCTCAGCCGCTGCCAGGGTTGACCTAAGGACCCACAAACCTTAAGTAAAAACACGAGTGTTTACAATTTCAATATTTATTATAAAACACTTGGTGTTGGATATACGAACAATATTTGTGAGGAATATGGATGAGATGTGTGTGTTGATAACCAGTGCCAATTGCGTTGTTGTAATAGGCTCGATGGTAGCCGGGTTGTTGTTGTCGACTCGATGGCAATCGTGTATGTTTGCGTCGGCTTTGATGTATTCGGATGCTGTCGGCTATTCGGGTGACTGTCAACTCGGCAGTCGTCGGGTGTATGGCTCGGCTCTGTGGTGTTCGGATCCTTGTCGGCTCGTTGACAATCGTCGTGTGTGTGTTCGGCTCTGTAATATTCGGATTACTGTCGGCTCGTTGACAATCGTCGTGTGTGTGTTCGGCTCTGTAGTATTCGGGTTACTGTCGGCTCATTGGCAATCGTCGTGTGTGTGACTCGGCTTGGTAGTGCTCGGATTGTCGTCGGCTTTTAGCAATCTTCGGGTATATGGCTCGGCTCTGTGGCATTCGGGTTGCTGTCGGTTCGTTGGGTATGTGGCTCGGCTCGGCTCAGCGGTATTCGGGTTGCTGTCGGCTCATTGGCAATCCTCGGGTATGTGGCTCGGCTCTATCGTATTCGGATTGCTCTCGGCAGTCGTCGGGTGTGTGACTCGGCTCGGGTTGCTGGGGGAAGAGATCGGTTAATGGGAGCTGGCTAAGAGCTTGGAGCTGGCTATGAGCTTGAGCTGACTGTGCTGAGAGCTTGCTATGAGCTGGGAGCTTGCTAAGAGCTGTGAGCTTGCTATGAGCTGGGAGCTTGCTATGAGCTGGGAGCTTGCTAAGAGCTGTGGGCTTGCTAAGAGCTGCGAGCGTGCTAAGCGCTGAGAGCTTGCTATGAGCTGGGAGCTTGCTAAGAGCTGAGAGCTTGCTATGAGCTGGGTCGAATCGTAGCTAACTAGTATGGTAGACTGCGGACGAGCCACACGTCTGTTCGTACTTTGTTCGGCTGGTGATCGACGACTTCGGTGAATAAAACCAGAATACATATTCGGGTAGTTATGCGGAGTGAATGAGAATTGTTGTGTAGCAGTGATTGTAGTTAATTACACCGAAGTTAAATGTATCCACTATGCTAACTGTGCAGTTGTAGTTGATGGAAATGAATGAGTGTAGGGGTATATGAAACGGTCACGTTACAACACACAAGCAATGAAATCAATGGCCATATGAAGCAAAATAAACTATGTTTCTTCGCCAACGACCATACCACGCTGAGTACATCGGTTCTCGTCCGATCACCGAAATTAAGCAGCGTCGGGCGCGGTTAGTACTTAGATGGGGGACCGCTTGGGAACACCGCGTGTTGTTGGCATTGTCCAAAATTTGTTTATTTCATTTTATTTTCTTTTTTATTTTTCTCTATTAAATAAAAAAAGAATGAAGCCGATATCTTCTTTTTTAACCGAAATAGAGCCAAAATAAAAAAACTCAACTGCTTATTATTTTAAGGTAAATGTAAAACATTTGCTATTGATTATGCTCAGTTGTATGTAGCTAGATACAGTAGTCTATGATTTCCTTTGTAAAACAAAAGTAAAATTCTTTATAAATTTGTTTCGTTTCTCAAAAAAGGTAATTTAAGGAGCCAAATTTTCCCAAAATACATTTATTTTTAGCAATATTTTATAAATTTTAACATTTATTAAAAAAACTACAATTTTTGTTAGATTTTTTGATGGCAAATTAATACATACTGGTTATGTTCACTAATAACTAAAGGAAACAGTCAACATTTTCCTTTATAAAACGAAAATAAAACTTCTTGTTCGTTTGTGTGTTTGTGTGCAATAAGTAAACGAAATTGTCTTAAACACACAAGCAATGAAATCAATGGCCATATGAATCAAAATAAACTATGTTTCTTCGCCAACGACCATACCACGCTAAGTACATCGGTTCTCGTCCGATCACCGAAATTAAGCAGCGTCGGGCGCGGTTAGTACTTAGATGGGGACCGCTTGGGAACACCGCGTGTTGTTGGCATTGTCCAAAATTTTTTTATTTCATTTTATTTTCTTTTTTATTTTCCTCTATTAAATAAAAAAAGAATGAAGTCGATATCTTCATTTTTAACCGAAATAGAGCCAAAATAAAAAACTCAACTGCTTATTATTTTAAGGTAAATGTAAAACATTCGCTATTGATTATGCTCAGTTGTATGTAGCTAGATACAAAAGTCTATGATTTCCTTTGTAAAACAAAAGTAAAATTCTTTATAAATTTGTTTCGTTTCTCAAAAAAGGTAATTTAAGGAGGCAAATTTTCGCAAAATGCATTTATTTTTAACAATATTTAAGAAATTTTAACATTTATTAAAAACAAGAATTTTTATTGTAAATTTCTTTAAAAAATTTGTCTTAATTTCCAAAAAAGGTATTTTAGGGAGCCAAATTTTCCCAAAATACATTTATTTTTAGCAAAATTTAATAAATTTTAACATTTATTAAAAAAAACTACAATTTTTGTTAGATTTTTTGATGCCAAATTAATACATACTGGTTATGTTCACTAATAACTAAAGGAAACAGTCAACATTTTCCTTTATAAAACGAAAATAAAACTTCTTGTTCGTTTGTGTGTTTGTGTGCAATAAGTAAACGAAATTGTCTTAAACACACAAGCAATGAAATCAATGGCCATATGAAGCAAAATAAACTATGTTTCTTCGCCAACGACCATACCACGCTGAGTACATCGGTTCTCGTCCGATCACCGAAATTAAGCAGCGTCGGGCGCGGTTAGTACTTAGATGGGGGGACCGCTTGGGAACACCGCGTGTTGTTGGCATTGTCCAAAATTTTTTTATTTCATTTTATTTTCTTTTTTATTTTTCTCTATTAAATAAAAAAAGAATGAAGTCGATATCTTCAATTTTAACCAAAATAGAGCCAAAATAAAAAACTCAACTGCTTATTATTTTGAGGTAAATGTAAAACATTCGCTATTGATTATGCTCAGTGGTATGTAGCTAGATACAATAGTCTATGATTTCCTTTGTAAAAAAAGTAAATTTTTTTATAAATTTGTTTCGTTTCTCAAAAAAGGGTAATTTAAGGAGGCAAATTTTCCCAAAATGCATTTACAGTGGTGTGAAAAATAATAAGGACAGCGACATTCACAACTTTTGGTCGCTCCTAAAATGTGTAAAATGGAAGAATTTGCGATGGAAATTTGTTTTTAAAAATTTACATGTATTGCAATAAGAAATCCCGTTACGATTTTGGTTTCTTTCTGTTTAGTTTTTATACAAAACAAATATAATTCGTAAAATCCGTGATTTCTGCTGTGAAAAATGATAAGGACAGTTTTTCGTTTTAGTAAAAATAAATTGATATTATTTTTTTGTGATTCTTTCCTGTAAGTAGAAGTTTAAAATTAATTATTTTCTATTCATTAAATGTTAAATCTATCGGTATTTTTTAGTTTTTCTTTGCAAATATCTGTAAAAATACGCACTGTTATCACGCTACTCGAGAAATCATTAAATGTTTACGTAAAGAAGGAAATTCATACAGAAAAATTACAGAAAAAGCTTAGAATCTTTAAAAACAATGGTGGAGGATGCAGCTAAGTGAACTTCAAAGATAAAAGTCGTAGCAGAAATCCAAAAATTGCACCTGTAATAATAAATGCGTCATTCGGTGATTAAAAGAAGATCCTTTTACCACATCTTTACAAATAAAAAACTACTTAAATATTAATTTTGACGCATCAACTAAAAAACTCCTAAAACCCTCTATGGTGGCCACATTAGAGCTCACAGTGTCAGAAAAGTATCAATTTAATCGAAAAACTATACACTTCCCGCGTAGTGGTGTAGGGTATAAAAATATTCAGCAAATAATACAGTTTGCTAGAAATTACATCGCTTGGCCTAAGAAAAATTGCGTACCATTCTTTGGTCTTATGAAACCAAATATATTTTGTTGTTCCTATAGAGGAGTTTATCAGGGTTGAAGACCTAAAAATCAATAATATAACCCAAAATATACTCTAAAGGCGGCTAAATATGGCAGAGGTAACAGCATGGTGTGTGGCTCATTTTCTTACTATGCTGTATTTCTATACAGTATTCAAAGTGTTTTTGAAATCACCAGATTACATTGAAATTTTGAAAAATATAATTCTTCCGTATGCTAAAGGGGGTGTGCCTCTCAAATGAGTCTTCAGCAAGGTTAATGACCCAAAATGACGGCAAAATAAAAAAAGGTGTTCCAGGATAATTAAGTTAAGTTGTTAGAATGTCCAATACAATCCCTTGATTTGACCCGATTGAAAAATTTTGTGGAATGAAGTTAAAAAATCAAGCGGGGGAAAGTGTCCATCAAATTATGGCGACCTTTGGCAACTTATATAGCTTGCGTAGGACGCGATACCAGTAGAGAAGTGCCAAAATTTGGTCGACTCGATGCCCAGACGATGCGCTTCCGTTTTAGAAAACAAAGGATAGTCTACAAAGTATTAATGACACTGAAACACTTTATCTACCATTATTTAGTAAAAACCTGCATTAATTTCTTTCAAGTTTGGTCCTTATTAAAATATGTCATGAAGTGTCCTTATTATTTTTCACACACCAAACTACGACAATTCGCATAAAATATTGTTACGAATGTAACTGATAGGTTTAAGTTAGTTTAGTTTAATTTCCGTTAATTTAAAAATTTGAATTGTAACGTAAAGTTTTATTACGCAGTTACTTAACAACAATTATCATGTAGAATTATCTTCATTATTCTAGATGTTCTTTACCTTTCATTAATGTGCTTTTATTTTGTTTGCCATAGTCATGTAATTATTGTTTAGTTTGTCACTTCTTTTCTTAAATTTATTTGTTGTTGTAATTACGTCATTGATCATCCCCCATGTATGTATGTGAGTATGGTTGTTCGCTTAGTGCGAATGTGCGTCTGTGTGTTCGTTGTACAGATTCGAGGTGTTGCCATATGCTCTAGATATTTCTCGAACAGGGAGACTTTGGGATATAAATGCAGGGGAACTGGCAATGACGAGTAGTTGTGTTTTAAGCGTTGAACTGAACAGATCGGTTAAATAAGAGCTGCGTGCTAACTAGAGACTTGCTGTGTGCTTTGTAATTAAAGTCGGTTCTGAATAAGTGTAATAAAGTAAATAAAGCATTGTAGAAACGTAATCTAAAACGAACCCTGTTTTATTTGGTACAAATCGTACTGGGGAATAAAACAACGTCTACACGGAGATTAGTTAAATCTAATTCCGTAACAATTGGTGTCAGGAAGTGAGATTACGATAATCCTACAATGAAGATGAAGTTCAAGGATCTACGAAAGGAAGATTTGAAGAAGGAGCTAAGTAAGTTGGAGTTGTGTTCTACTGGCAACAAGGCCGAACTACAAAAACGCTTGTTGGAAGAGTTCGAGCGCCGTGGAATGAACATCGATGAATATGAGTTCGACGGTAAGGAGGAAGTCGAGTTACCGGCAAAGGGAGAATCCAGCGTTGAGGAAGTTTCGTCGGTAGCTGCCAGGGGTGACGATTTGAAATCAATGCTGGCTATGATGATGCTGGAAATTAAGAAAATAGAAGGTAGCACCATGGAAATGAATAAGAAAAATGAAGAAACTTCCAGGCTTATGGCGGAAATGAAATCTGACAACTGTAAGATGTTAGAAGAGATGTCTAGAAAGAATGAAGAAACTTCTAGACTTATGATGGACGAAATGAAAGCAGAAAATTGCAGAATGGTTGAAGAAAATTCCAGTAAAATTATGGAGAAATTAGATGCTAAAATGGAAGAAAATTCCAGAAAGAGTGAAGAATATTCCAGAAAATTAGAGGAAAAGTTAGAAGAGAACTCTAGAAAAATCGCTAAGGGCATGGAAGAGAAATTAGAGGTAAATTCTAGAACGATTAACGAGAAACTCGAGAACATCACGATGGTGATTGAAAAGAGAGTAGAAAACGTGGAGGTACAAATTAAAGAGTTGGATAAAAAGATTTTGTCTGTTGACGAGAAATTTCTGGCTCAAGATGAGAAGATTCTGGGCATAGAAAAGAAAATGTCGGAACTGGAAATTAAAGGCGGTCCAGTGAGAGCTATGCATAACACGATAAAAATCAAGCCTCCAGTGTTCGACGGCTCTACCTCTTTAAATGTGTTCAAATTACAGTTCGAGACATTGGCTGCTAGAGATTCTTGGAACGACAGCGACAAGGCGGTATCACTCCTTATGGCATTGAAGGGTGATGCTGCTGACGTATTACAGAGTATTCCCGCCGCTTCTAGGAACAACTATGGAGATATAATGGCTGCTCTTGAACGTAAGTACGGTAGTGAACACAAGCAAGAGATCTACCGAATGGAACTGAGGGGAAGAGTCCAGAAGCCAAATGAGACCTTACAAGACTTTGCGGCTGATATAGAGCGGTTGGCGCAGTTGGCATATCCAGGAGAGACACATCCATTGGTGGACCGCATAAAGATTGAGACATTTGCAAGTGGTATTCGTGATCCAGAGATAAAATTTGCGACGTATGCGGCACCGATAGGAACATTTGCAGAAACCGTGTCATTTGCCCTGGCCCAAGAAACCGCGAGGATGCTGGTGAAACCTAAAGCTTACAACGTGAGGAGGCTGCAAGTTGAGAACAACAATTCCCAGACCGTTGTCGATCCGCTAAAGGATGCACTAATGCGTGTGAAACGAGGGGCGGGTAAAACGAGAAAGACTTGCTACAACTGTCGTAAAGCTGGACACATTGCACGAGAATGCATATTGCAACGACCAAGGCTCAGATCCACCTCACCGCCTTCAAAAAGCTACGACCAACCGGTGGCCAAGAATCTGGAAAGAGAGACATCAGGTGAATCAAATAAAATTAATTCCATCAATCACGAGGCGCCGCTGGCAGAGGATGAAAACGATGGTCCCACAATTTCTATAGCCATAGTCCAGCAGGAGAATCACAACCTAACGGTTAAAGGCTTCGTCAATGGTGTATTGCGTACCTTGACATTGTACACCGGTGCAAAAAAGTCCATTATTAGACTGGATTTGGTAAAAGGGAAGGTATTGCCGTTAAATGGAGTCAAATTGCGGACGGCCACAGGCGGGATTACAACGGTGCATGGAAAGGCCTACCAAAGGCTGAGCATGGGTAGAAAATCGGTAAATTTCGATTTTATAGTGGCCGATATTGTGGACGAAGTTATACTTGGTGTAGACTTCATGATTGCCTTCGATATCAACCTGGACATAAAGCACCGTGTGATGACTTGGTCCAATGTGGAAATACGGATAAGTGTGGGCTACAACGAGAAAAGCAAACATCGCCCAAAGGCAGAATCCGACGAGATCGCTGTCGATGTCCGTACGCTGAAGGTGGAAGCCGCCGACAAATGGCCCGTAGGAAAGTGGAAAAATCTCGCAACGAGGAGGAAAAAGCGAAGATGTACGTCGAGGAAAGGTCCATCGAAAAGCGGCCGTACAACAAGGAAGGACAAGTTCGATGAAGACCAGGTGGTACTTAGGAAGGTGACCACAAAGAAAGAAGGTATAACGTCAAGATTCCTGGAGAGAAAGCAACGTCGTCCAGAAGAGCAAAAGTCCAAAGCTGACGCAGTAGAGGGTACATCTAAATCAGTTGCCACCACTACGGAACGAGAACTGCGTCTAGTCAAGAGGAACAGGCTTAAGCGGGAGGCAGTGTTACCAATGCCCATACCACCGAGAGGGAACTGTGCCTATTCGGGACGAACAGGCTTAAGCGGGAGGCAATGTTACGAATGTAACTGATAGGTTTAAGTTAGTTTAGTTTAATTTCCGTTAATTTAAAAATTTGAATTGTAACGTAAAGTTTTATTACGCAGTTACTTTATTTAAGCAACAACAATTATCATGTAGAATTATCTTCATTATTCTAGATGTTCTTTACCTTTCATTAATGTTCTTTTATTTTGTTTGCCATAGTCATGTAATTATTGTTTAGTTTGTCACTTCTTTTCTTAAATTTATTTGTTGTTGTAATTACGTCATTGATCATCCCCCATGTATGTATGTGAGTATGGTTGTTCGCTTAGTGCGAATGTGCGTCTGTGTGTTCGTTGTACAGATTCGAGGTGTTGCCATATGCTCTAGATATTTCTCGAACAGGGAGACTTTGGGATATAAATGCAGGGGAACTGGCAATGACGAGTAGTTGTGTTTTAAGCGTTGAACTGAACAGATCGGTTAAATAAGAGCTGCGTGCTAACTAGAGACTTGCTGTGTGCTTTGTAATTAAAGTCGGTTCTGAATAAGTGTAATAAAGTAAATAAAGCATTGTAGAAACGTAATCTAAAACGAACCCTGTTTTATTTGGTACAAATCGTACTGGGGAATAAAACAACGTCTACACGGAGATTAGTTAAATCTAATTCCGTAACAATATAAAAGATAAATAAAATATGGTTACAAGCTATCAAAATATTTTTATAATACTCTTCTTGACATTTTAATAAAACAATAAATTTTATAAACTAATGTAATTTTCACTTTTTTAGTCAGTTTTCAATGTAATCTTGGTTATGGATTGAAGTGTCCTTATTATTTTTCAAACCACTGTATATTTATCAATATTTAAAAAAAATTAACATTTATTAAAAAAACAACAATTTTTATTGTAAAACTCTTTAAAAAATTTGTCTTAATTTCCAAAAAATGTAATTTAAGGAGCCAAATTTTCCCAAAATACATTTATTTTTAGCAATATTTAATAAATTTTAACATTTATTAAAAAAACTACAATTTTTGTTAGATTGTTTGATGCCAAATTAATACTGGTTATGTTCATTAATAACTAAAGGAAACAGTCGGACCATAGAGCGATCGAGGTGGTCCTTTGTTTAGGTGGATTTTCCATAACAGAAGCTAAAACGTTTCTAAACTTTGACAAAATCAACCTCAACCGCTTTAAGGGAGGGATCTCACAAGGCCTTGCAGAAATCTCTTTGCCGGTAGACAGAAATGTCTCTATGGACGAGATTGATGCAACGGTCAATAATTTAGAAACCGTCTTCAGCAATGCTATAGGCGCCTCGGTTCCTAAACAAAAGTGCAGAAACATGGCACTAGGGAATCTTCCCCCTAGGATTCTTAGTTTCATCCGTGAGCGAAGGAGAATTCGCAGGATTCTTCGGAGGTCAAATGATCCGTCCAGATTCCCTGCCCTGAGAGCAGACATACGGAATCTGGACAACATCACAGACGATTCTATACGAATTTTTGAGCAAGAGCGTTTCCAGGGCTTCTTGGAGGGAATTCAGATAGATAACAGGACATTCGGGCAAGTTAAAGTGGCTGCTGGACTTGTATCCAGGGAACCAATTAGGAACATAAATGTCGAAAATGGTGGTCAAATCTTCAGCGATCCTTTGAAAGCTGAAGCTCTCGCTGATCATTTGCAGGGTGCGCTGGGTCATGTGGAGGGGCCGGTCGACCATTCGTTCCGCAGTTCAGTTAATGGGACTGCGGAGGAGATGGACGATCGGTCGCCCATGGAAAACTTTAGCGTCACGTTCACTGCGGATGGCGCCTCAATCGACAACACTGAGAGATGGGAGGAAGCAGGATTTATATATCCGAGCTGCGTAGGCAATGCTCTCGCATGTAGACCTAACAAGAAATCCAGTGGTTTGGACAAAATTCCTGACATCGCTTTAAAAAAAGCGGGCAATGTCATCTTTGGCTTTCTGTCCATTCTTTTTAACCACTGCTTGAATATCGGCTACTTCCCAAAGGCGTGGAAGCAAGCCTTAGTGGTTCCCATTTTAAAAAAGGGTTCCCCTCCCGACAAATGCGAAAGCTACAGACCAATTTCCATGTTGTCTGCATTCGGTAAACTCTTCGAATCCTTTATTCTAAGGCGAATTAAAACTATAGTCGAAGACAAAAGAATACTGAAGAATTGCAAATTCGGTTTTCGAACTGGCCACTCAACGTCTCATGCTCTCACAGCGTTCTCTACCTTTGTTGTGAGAGGATTTGACCGGAGATACGGAACCATTGCTGTAGGGCTGGATTTCGCAAGAGCGTTCGATTCAGTCTGGCACAATGGTGGACTATCCAATCATATCAAACTTTTGATATATAAACAAGTCATAAGACCTGTTGTTGCATATGCTTTCCCAGTCTGGTTCCTGATATCCTCGAGCCAGATGGATAGACTGAGGAGATGGGAAAGATCTATTTTGACTTACTGTTTGGGTTTAAGACCAACAATTAGGAGCGATGGTTCATTTAAGAGACCATCATGTAGGGTAACGTATGACACTGCCAACATTGAAAGAATTGACAGGTTTCTCATGAGATTGGCCCTGAACTACATTGAGGCGGCTCAGAACGTGCAAAATGAGCTGATTGAGGATACCCTGCAATGTTCTTATGACGTAAGTGCCTTAAGCACTAAAAAACACTTACCACCTACTGCCCTTCCATTGCTTCTCAATGAGGGTTTTCTGTATGATAACGAAGATAAACTAGTATTTTACCATAGAAGGTACAATACAATGAACACCAGCAACACTGTGTACATCACAACACAGTGATTGCTTATAAATCTGTAAATATCTGTAAATAGTAGTCTAAGTTCTCCTTTTTAATTTTAATTTCGTTTCTAATAATTAACTTCCTTTCTCATCATTATTCTTACTTTTAGTACTTAATTTAATTTTAACTCTTGCATAAAATACAGAATATTGCCCTTTTTTAAATTGAATTTTTTGGGCTAAACTATTTAAATTATTATATGATAAATTTTGTTCGATATTTTGCTAGTGGCCAATCCACAGCATAAATTTATATGATATCAGAAGGTAGCGCAAAGCCACATGTTTATTTATATAAGATAAGACTAGCAATAAGTCATTTAGTATAGGTTTAAGATTTTCTCAATAAATAATGGCTCTAGCCAAAAATTAAATGGGAACACCGCGTGTTGTTGGCATTGTCCAAAATTTTTTTATTTCATTTTATTTTCTTTTTTATTTTTCTCTATTAAATAAAAAAAGAATGAAGTCGATATCTTCATTTTTAACCAAAATAGAGTCAAAATAAAAAACTCAACTGCTTATTATTTTAAGGTAAATGTAAAACATTCGCTATTGATTATGCTCAGTTGTATGTAGCTAGATACAATAGTCTATGATTTCCTTTGTAAAAAAAGTAAATTTTTTTATAAATTTGTTTCGTTTCTCAAAAAAGGGTAATTTAAGGAGGCAAATTTTCCCAAAATGCATTTATATTTATCAATATTTAAAAAAAAAATTAACATTTATTAAAAAAACAACAATTTTTATTGTAAAATTCTTTAAAAAATGTCTCTTAATTTCCAAAAAAGGTAATTTAAGGAGCCAAATTTTCCCAAAATACATTTATTTTTAGCAATATTTAATAAATTTTAACATTTATTAAAAAAACTACAATTTTTGTTAGATTGTTTGATGCCAAATTTATACTGGTTATGTTCATTAATAACTAAAGGAAACAGTCAACATTTTCCTTTATAAAACGAAAATAAAACTTCTTGTTCGTTTGTGTGCAATAAGTAAACGAAATTGTCTTAAACACACAAGCAATGAAATCAATGGCCATATGAAGCAAAATAAACTATGTTTCTTCGCCAACGACCATACCACGCTGAGTACATCGGTTCTCGTCCGATCACCGAAATTAAGCAGCGTCGGGCGCGGTTAGTACTTAGATGGGGGACCGCTTGGGAACACCGCGTGTTGTTGGCATTGTCCAAAATTTTTTTATTTCATTTTATTTTATTTTTTATTTTTCTCTATTAAATAAAAAAAGAATGAAGTCGATATCTTCATTTTTAACCGAAATAGAGCCAAAATAAAAAACTCAACTGCTTATTATTTTAAGGTAAATGTAAAACATTTGCTATTGATTATGCTCAGTTGTATGTAGCTAGATACAATAGTCTATGATTTCCTTTGTAAAACAAAAGTAAAATTCTTTATAAATTTGTTTCGTTTCTCAAAAAAGGTAATTTAAGGAGCAAATTTTCGCAAAATGCATTTATTTTTAACAATATCTAAGAAATTTTAACATTTATTAAAAAACAAGAATTTTTATTGTAAAATTCTTTAAAAAATTTGTCTTAATTTCCAAAAAAAGGTAATTTAAGGAGCCAAATTTTCCCAGAATACATTTATTTTTAGCAATATTTAATAAATATTAACATTTATTAAAAAAAACTAAAATTTTTGTTAGATTTTTTGATGCCAAATTAATACATACTGATTATGTTCACTAATAACTAAAGGAAACAGCCAACATTTTCCTTTATAAAACGAAAATAAAACTTCTTGTTCGTTTGTGTGTTTGTGTGCAATAAGTAAACGAAATTGTCTTAAACACACAAGCAATGAAATCAATGGCCATATGAAGCAAAATAAACTATGTTTCTTCGCCAACGACCATACCACGCTGAGTACATCGGTTCTCTCCGATCACCGAAATTAAGCAGCGTCGGCCGCGGTTGGTACTTAGATGGGGGACCGCTTGGGAACACCGCGTGTTGTTGGCATTGTCCAAAATTTTTTTATTTTATTTTATTTTATTTTCTTTTTTATTTTTCTCTGTTAAATAAAAAAGAATGAAGTCGATATCTTCATTTTTAACCGAAATAGAGCCAGAATAAAAAACTCAACTGCCTATTATTTTAAGGTAAATGTAAAACATTCGCTATTGATTATGCTCAGTTGTATGTAACTAGATACAATAGTCTATGATTTCCTTTGTAAAACAAAAGTAAAATTCTTTATAAAAATCATTTGTGAACAGTGTTAAAAGTGTTTGTGTGATTCAAAAAATTAAAAGTGAAAACCACTGAAAAAGCCAAAGAGATAAAATAATTTTGTTTCATGTGCGAGACAAATTTTGTGCTTTTGTGGTAGAAGGAAAATAGTAGTGCTTACTGTTGTTGTCGGCGGCAAAGTTATATGCCGTCGGCGGCGACACTGACGACAACAAAATGTCAGCAGCTGAAGATAACGATGACATAATGTCTGATACGTCAGCAGGCATAGCGGCAGAAGCAAAGAGGTGTGAGGATTTAAAAATCCAAACTATCGGAACTGCTAGTGACGCTTCTCAAAAACCTAAAAAGAGAAGCAAAAGTAAGCGTAGACATAAGTCTGACGACGATGAGTCTATTTACGAAACACTAAAGATGGAGACGATCATTTCAACCCTCCAAACTTCCCTTAAAAACATGGAAGAAACCAACAAGTCGCTGTTGGAAGAACTAACGGCGTTACGAAAGAGTCAAGAAGAAGCTGCCAGACAACTGACAGATTACTACAATAAGGAGTGTAGTTTTCGTAGAGTTATTTCTAATTTAGAAAATGAATTAGCCTCTATGAAAAACAAGACTACAGAGCCAACCAAAACCTTGCCTAACGCTCCCAACAACGTGCTTTTGCAAGTAACTACCAATAACGACAATATGCCAAAAAAGGTAACTAAAGAAACTAAGTCGGTCGGGGTAGCCGAAAACCCCGACACTGCGATGATGGAAGATGTAGCACAGCCAAAAAATGCTACGGATGTATGGGAAACACAGCCCTTTTCAAAAGGAAAACCAAAAACCAAGAAGCCGAAACCAAAAAGGACAACGGAAATAACAACATCAGTAACATCTGCAGCAGAAACAACATCAGCAGCAACAACATCAGCAGCAGCTACAACAACAACATCAGCCAAACATGCAACAACAAATTCAGGAAATAAAGGTAAACATTTGCCAGCCATTACCCTTTATGACACAACCCTATCGGAAATAGCCAACATATTAGATAATAGTATTGGTAGACAAAATTTCTCTTTAAGACCTTCAAAAAAGAACTTGCTTTCCCTTAGAGTAATAGGAATAAATAACTTTGAAATAGTAACAAAAATGTTGAAAGAAAGATGTTACAAGTTTCACACGCATACTCCAAAGCCTTTGGTGCCGTTTTCAATTGTGATTCATAGATTATCACATCTCTATACCAAAAAAACTATAGAAGATTTTCTTAAAAATCAAGGATTTAAAATCGATATTATCGATTTAATATGTATAGCTGAGGACAAGTGGTTAATTAAACTTGGTAGGTCCACAGAAATGCGCAAACTATATCGAGTGAAAAAAATCATTCATTGTGATGTATTTTACGAGAAAGATAAGGGACGCAGAATCGTCCAATGTAGAAATTGTCAGCGGTATGGACATATTTCACTTAATTGTGGTATGCCATACCGCTGTGTTAAATGTGGAAAAGACCATGGCCCAGGTAACTGCGCCATTCCCTCTAAAGAACAATTGGAAAATCTGCCAAAAGATGCACCTACGTATACAGTTCGTTGCGTAAATTGTAATGTTGACGGTCATACAGCTGCGTCGCCGGATTGCCCCCGGCGCAAAGCTATCCTCTTAAAAAAGACTGAACGTCTTGAAGAAAAGGAGGCCATTAAAAAAGCCAAATCAGATCGCTGGGCTGGTTTAAAAGCAGACATTTCGTTTGCTTCAGCCACAAGCTCCTCATCAACAAAAAATTTAGGTTCAAATAGTCCGAAACCATCAACAACAAAACCCCAACAGGGCCCTTTGAATGTGGCCAAACAAATTGGGGAGGATAGTCAAACTTATTTCGGCAAAGGGTTGACTCAACTCCTCAACGATTTAGACGACTACCACGGGGAATATCGTAGAATTAAAGAGTCTCAAGGGGCACCTGATGCCGTAATGGGACTCTTAATGTACATAAAAAATTATAATGATTAAGTGTATATTTGTTAATGTGAACTCAATGGTGTCTTTAGAAAAAAGACACTATTTACATTTATTTCTAAAAAAGCATAAGCCTGATGTTCTGCTTATTGCAGAACATAAACTAAATAACAGACACAAACTAAGCATTGATGAGTATGCACTTTATAAACAGTGCAGGGTGAGTGGAAGATTAGGTGGCGGAACTGCCATTTTAGTTAAAAGCTCATACAAATCAGAACAAATAATGATAAACACAGGCAGTATAGAATCTTGCTGTGCCAGAATTTACCGACAAGATGGTAGTTCAATAGTTTTTGTTTCATTATACCTCCCTCCTGCTACACCACTCGACTTCTCCGGTATGTATGAACTCGCACGTTTGGGTTCTGCCAATGAAGTTATCATTGGTTGCGACCTGAACGCGAAACATCCGGACTGGGGAGGTCGAGTTACTAACAGGAGAGGGACGGAGCTTCACGGGTATTTGACAGATTGTCCAACCCTAGTATTATATCCCACGGCAGAGCCCACAAGGCCTAATGTTGGGAACGACTCGTTTATTGATTATTTTTTGAAAACACCAGGTATAGTTCTGGAAAGTGAAGATTTATTGCCAACACATTACTATGAATCGGATCATAGAGCGGTTGAGATAAGGTTATGTGTTGTCAACATACAAACCGTCGAAGAGCAGGTCTTCTATAACTTCAATAGAATGAATTTGCGTCGATTTAGAAGAAAAATTCAAGATGATCTTGTAAGTTATACTTTACCTATTGACAGAAACTCCTCTGTCACAGAAATAGATAGCTGTGTGGATAATCTAAGCACGATGTTTAGAGATTCTATTGAGGCATGTGTACCTAAAAGAAAATGTAAAAGTTCCCTATTGGATGAGTTACCCAATAATATACTCCGTTTTATTAGAGAATGTAAGCGAATGAAACTAGCGCTTAGAAGAACTGCCGATCCTGGCAGGTACAACACTCTTAAGGCTGATATTCGGAATATTAGCACTATTATTAAAGAATTAATAACAAACTTTGAAAGGCAAAGATATAAATGTTACCTAGAAAATTTGGAAGTTGTTGAAGCGAGTTCAACAACTAGTTTTAAGATCTTGAATTACAATTTTGAATTATTAATTTGAACTAAACTGAATATAATTTTAAACGATCTGGTAGCCTTTACACATAATAAAGTTTTCACTCAAATCTCAAAGGCTACCATCTCTTAATTTTAAATGACATTTACTTTGCTGAATTGTAACTAAAAAACTGTGGGCAAATGGCCGCAGCCTTATATGTTCACTCACTAAAACATAAACCGCCTTGTCATCAAGCAATAAAAACTTACCCTTTTTTGTTCACCCGCAACAAATCTAAATTAAACTTTGTCTTTTTTCATTAACCTTTACGGTGTTACAAATCGGAAGGAGTTTGTCACCGCAATACCTTAACTCACCGCTACAGTCCACTAGACAATAGCTCCCCCAGATTTGTACATGGTCCTATCGAGGCTACCAAGAACCTGAAGGAAATAACCTATTTCGCTTAATTCGGATATATTGTCATCCGCTGGTTTTAATTCCATTTATTGCTCAAATTCTCAAGGAACATGGAGAAAAGGTACGTAAGATTATATTAAATTGTGAGCGAATAGGGAATGCTTCTGTTGGCAGAATTTAACGTTTGAATTTCCACTTTAAGTTCAAACGATTGTTAAAAAAAAAAAAAATCTACATAAATCTCGTCCAAGTCGATTACAAAACCGCCGTTTTATTCAACAAATTCCACCCGCATAACAAAAAGCTACAAGCTACCCGCACAAAGAAAAGAGTATTCGCTCTTTGCAAAATTACTCATCCACTGTTTAAACTTGTTGGTTGGTTTCCTATAAATATCACTTCTCATCAACAATTGATATGTCCGTCCAATCATTCCAATTAATTACCAAATTGTAGGTCATTATTCCCTACATTGCAAAGTGCTCTTTAGCTACGGCTGTCTTTTTCAAGGCCATCAAAAACTAGAAGGAAATCCAACTAGAAATCTACTTCGCTAAATACAACAACAACGGCACACCATAGCACTCAAAAGAGACAACCAAAGAAAAAGCATTAATACTGACGTCATAAACACTGACAACTAAAGACGCCAGTAGGGCTGCAACTTTCAAAAAAAAAAAAACGCCTAATTTGCTTCTCATCTCGTTACTTCTGTCTACAGATGTGCATACAGTTCGTATACACAGAGTCTTTACCATTACCAGAGGTCGACAACCAGCTCTAAAACAAAATTGGATTACGTCGATCAATTCTTTCATTTGTCGTTCTGTATGTTCAACACATTACACCTGCATCCTCATCCACCTACGGTCATCAAGACAACCAGCTGTTACTAACAGTCAAACAGGCACATCATTTACGACATTCTCTTCTATTCTTCTCTATTGTTGCCAACGACTGTTAGGAAAATTATTTGGTTTGTTTGCATTGGTTGTCTTTTCGTTTGTTTGTCCATCTGCATAACGCACTACTGTCAACGACTGCTCTTTCTTACCGCCATCCACATACAGCGCCCCACCGAGCGCTCAGCAAGCTCTGCTAACGTTGCTGTTAAGTAGCCTACGCACAGGTTTGTGTGTATACCATACATCGACGACACAGTCGCATTATAACTATTATAACTCTGACAACCACACTGCTCTCTTTGTACATTGGCACACTCTGCTTCATAAACGAACAGTGCACATACACGGGGCCCACACATAGTCGGTTTATTAGACGTTGACGCACTGCAGTTTTTCAACGCACCGTACTAGTTGACGCAGTAGGTAGCCACCGTATCCACAACACCGCAGTCAACAAAGATTGCTTGGAATTAAAGAAATAAAGAGAAGACGCCCTCAATAATTAAAGAGATATACTCCCTGTTCTCCTCCCTGTGTTACAGGATTCTCTTAGTCAAACATATGTTTAGTACCAGGTGCTAGAGAAATAGAAAGCAAATAATAACCCCCCGTTGGGGCGAGAGTTGGAGAAAACGTCATAATATACTGGCCGCCGTGGTGCCAAGATCATATTTCTTGTTGATAAGAATAATTTGCAAACGTGCAAACAAAAAGTTTTAAACAAAAAGGAAAATTACGGGCATAGAAGTCAACAAAAGAATAAAATACAAATACTTAAGTGAATAATAAATAAGTCGCGGATGTCATGGAATAAAATAAATTAGAAATACAGTGTGGTTGGAAAAGAAAAATAAAACTTAACGGAAAGAGCTGAAGGAAAGAAGGTAGCGCTGATAAAGCAAAATAAAAACAAATTCTAACATTTGCTATTTGTTTTAGTGTCTCCCGCAAACTCCACTTACAACGCTTCCCTCGTAGCATATTTAATAGCTACCAAAACAACAATTTTGCATACATAAAAAATCCACTTACATTACGTTCATAGCAGGATTAAACGCAGCATAAAGTTTGGTTTTCTTTTTTTTATGGAATTGGCAACTGTATGTTACCTATAAGCATTTACGTGGAAGTGGTACACATCATTACTGGGTACAATAAATTTGCAACGGTATTCCGAAATATAAAACAAAACGAAAATTTTGGTAAACTGGTGTAAGAACAACGTTGAAGCACAATTAACCAGGAAACAAGAAAGAAGATAGAAACGGCTGATGTCAACAAAAATAAATGTGTACAGTACAAATCAATTACATGGTAAATAAGTTTTGCTAATTATTGGCGAGTTGGTGGTTACAACTGTCTTCTAAAGAGTGAATACTTTTAGATGGAATTATTCGGGAAAGAAAATTTCAAAGGTTTAAGTATCGTCGATGCATCCATTCTAGAAAACAAACCCTAAAATTCTATAAATTTTCCGTTAAATAGCTATCAGAGCTCCTGAATATTTGGGAAGACAATTTGGTTAAATTAAAGGGGACACTTGGAGAATAAGTTGCCGCTTGGAATCATTGTAAGTACCCAACATTCATTCACCTACGACATAATTATTAACAGCGACAGCTGAAGTCGTTTAATTATCCTGAACCTTCGAGATTTAACAAGTTTGTTGCAATTCGGCATTACATTGAAGTGATTGAATAATTACTTTGAATTGTTGTGAAAGTTGTTGACTTCCAAAAGACAAATTCGAAACAATTTGTGCACATATTTTAGACCGGGACAAACCACAATTGTATAGTGTGCTTCTTGCTGGTCCATACCAACATCAGGTGTTTTCATCCAACCAATGATTTCAACACGGAGGTTCTCTGGTCTGGTGAGTTTGTGTGTTTTTTTTTTTAAGAACTACCAACCACAAATACATTGGTTTAGATCCCATTTGCAATTTCTCTCTTGATTTTTAGACTGATCTGCTCCAAATCTGTATTGAGAGAGATAATTCAATTGCTTTCTATCAAACATAAGTACATAGAATATATTTTTCAAGTTATATGGATATTCTTACCTTAATCTATACTAAGTCAGCGCTGTTTTTAAAGAAAAAATTATAAACAAAGTCAAGATTTATGTTACCTGACGAAGCTAATATACATACGTTCGTTTTGAATACAGAAACCCCTTCTGAACTAAAGCCGTAATTTATCATCAATATAAAACATTGTGGTATTGTCATTTCTTGGGTGTTTTTTTTTTTATGTTTTGCTAAACATTCAACGTTGGTTCGGTCGTTCTCTTGCGCCAATAAAATAACTTATTGCTTGTGAGATTTCGTTCATATACTTGTGGGGTTAGACCTGCCGTTACACACTTTACATAGGGTTTCGAACTACTTTAAATCATAATATAAGTAAACTACGTTGAATCTTGCTATATTTTCCTACATTCACACTCGGATAAATATTTGTTAAAGGTTTCAACGTTAA
This sequence comes from Musca autumnalis, assembly GCF_047663935.1. Lineage (NCBI taxonomy): Eukaryota > Metazoa > Arthropoda > Insecta > Diptera > Muscidae > Musca > Musca autumnalis. Next base: position 132,911 of record NW_027412453.1, on the reverse strand, counting down.
GTTGTTGTCTTTTCCACTAGACGTACAAGTTGGACAATTTGCAATTTTAAATATTCTTAACTGAATATCTTATAATATTGAACGTCTCAACTGATTTCTCGAAACATTTGTAGAGATACAGTACTGGTTTATAACTACTTCTCAAGACGAGTCCCAACAACACAGACAACATCACGAAAACTCCACAAAAATTTATTTTCTTTTCTGATCAAGTGGTAACTTTCTGCGCCAACTTTCAGCAAACTCCTGTCGAAGAACACACTTCCTCTAGTTTACAGGTCGAGTTACATGACCTAGAAAGACGTTGGCGGCAACTAGTACAAGTCTATGAGAATGAAATGACTTCCGAAAACCCGGATTTTACAAAGGATATGAGAGATTCGGTTCATTCGAAATTCACCGAATCATGCAAATCCTACAAGGATTGTAAAGCTTCAATTCTCGACCTTTTACATATTGAAAATCAAAAACTGGCAAAATCAGAATCGAAATCAACTACGGACAAAAACGCTTCCAATGATTCAAGTTTCTCGCTGAAGTTGCCGCCATGCGATACTGAACTATTCAACGGAGGTTACGACAAGTGGCCCAGTTTCCGTGACATGTTTACGGCTATCTACATTAAACATTCGCAATTGTCTCCCGCCCAAAAATTGTTCCATTTGCGAGCTAAAACCAGAGGCGAAGCAAATTTGATTGTTAAGCGTTTTCCTTTAACTGATGACAACTTCCAGTTAGCCTGGGACGCTTTGCGCCAGCGTTATGATAACAAACGCATTCTAATCAATCATCAGTTAAGGAAAATTTTTGAGATTGACAATGTTTCATCTGAAAAAGGTAAAACATTACGAAATTTACAGTACACTGTAAATAACTGTCTCTCGGTCCTTCGGACATACAACATTTCTGTCATCTCGTGGGATCCAATATTAGTCTATTGGGTTTCTTCCAAGCTACCCGAGGACACATTGACAGTTTCGGAAAATTCACTGTCGAATCATAAAGAAATGCCGTCTTGGGATCAGCTAGACGAATTTATTTCAAAAAGGCTGAATATGATGGAATCGATTTCGGACATGAGAAAGCCATCATCAAATACAATTTCAATTGCCTACCACATCTTCAGCTGCATACTCCCATCTATCGAACGTTCAAAATCATTTTTCACAAGCTGGTCAAAAAACTGTTTTACCCACTGCCTTGGTAGATGTAGAACATCAAGGTATTTGTTTCACTATTCGAGCCTTCATAGACCAAGGATCGCAGGAGTCGTTTGTTGCGAGTCGCATTATAAATCGTTTTAAAATTCCGACAAAGAAATCCTATACAATGATTTCAGGTCTGGGTGGAACTCTTCTGGAAAATTCGTCTAAGATATGTGAATTAACGTTAAAATCAAGGAAATCCGATTTCAAGGTGTCCGCTTCCGCTATTGTGATTTCAAACCTTAATGAATTAATGCCCGCATCCCCAACCGCTATCCATGATTCTGCTCACTTGAAATCTCTAGACTTAGCTGATCCTAACTTTTTCAAACCCGCTCCTATTGACTTACTCATTGGTAGCGATATATTGCCAGCCATTATAAAACCTGGGCTTGAAAAGAATGTGTCTGGAAATCTATTGGCCCAGAATACGGAATTTGGGTGGATCATTAGTGGCAAACCCACTTCACAATCCGTTGTTTCCTTTGCCTCGTGGACGACAACTGCGGATCCACTTAATCAAGATTTGCGAAAGTTTTGGGAGTTGGAAAATGTTTCTAATGAGAAAACCATGTCTACTGATGATATATGGTGTGAAGATTTCTATAAAAAACGGTAAACCGTCGACCCGATGGTCGATACGTAGTAAAACTCCCGTTCAAGCAAAATTTATCACCTGATCAATACCTTGGTGCTTCAAGACATGCAGCAATGGGTCAGTTCTTAAGGATGGAAAAAACCCATGACCGAAACCCTGAACTAGCTGCCGAATATAATAAAGTTCTCTCCGAATATTTATCGCTAGATCACATGAAGCCAACTTCAGGTCAAGAAATTGTTGACAACAAACGCTTTCTCTCCTATTACCTGCCACACCACGCTGTGGTCAAACCAGAAAGAGTGTCCACCAAAGTTAGAGTCGTTTTTAACGCATCAAAGAGAACCCAAAGTGGTTTCTCATTAAACGACATCCTTCATACGGGCCCTACTTTACAAAACGACTTAATGAATGTCGTATTGAAATGGAGAGTTTTTAAATATGTTTTTAACGGCGACATTCAGAAAATGTACCGCCAAATTCTTGTATGCGAAGACGACCAACAGTTCCAACGAATTTTGTTCCGAACTTCTCCAACAGAGGAAATTCAAGATTACTGCCTGCAAACTGTTACCTTCGGGGTCAACAGCGCTCCATATTTGGCAATTCGAACTTTGCTTCAACTTAGTGAAGACAGTAAGACTTCCCATCCAACTGCATCATCAATTCTGAAGAGCCAAATTTACGTTGACGATATTTTATCCGGAGCCCATTCATTAACTGAAGCAAGATCTTATCTTCATGAACTAATAGACTTGCTTAATTCCGCAGGCTTTCCGCTAAAGAAAATAACGTCAAATCATCAACAAATCCTGCAAAGTCTACCCCCCGAAGATCTTCTTAACGAAGAATTCCTACAAATTGAGGATATCAGTGAGACAAAAACCTTGGGCATACAATGGAATGCAATGAAAGATTATTTTTTCTACAAGGTAACACATATAGAGTTACCAACTGTTTCGATAACAAAACGAAGGGTTTTGTCCATAATTGCGAAGTTATTTGACCCTGCAGGGTGGTTAACTCCAATTATAGTGGTTGCCAAAATCTTAATGCAACAATTGTGGATCGATGGAACAAATTGGGACGAGGAAATTAAACCTCAGTCTTTGGAGAAATGGTATTCCTTTCTGGTGAACTTTTCTGAAATTCAAAATATAAAAATTCCTCGTTGGATTCACTATTCTCCCGAGGCCAAGGCCCAAATACATGGCTTCTGTGATGCTTCAGAGAAAGCATACTGTGTCTGTTTATACATCCGTTCCACTTTTCCAAATAATATAACATACACTAATCTACTAGTTTCAAAAAGTAAGGTAGCACCACTCAAAACTGTTAGCCTACCCAGACTTGAATTGTGTGGTGCAACAATGTTGTCAAAGTTGATAAAAAATGTCATCGGAAATCTCAAGGTTGCAAATCCTGAAATCTATTTATGGACTGATTCCACTATTACTCTGGCATGGATCAGTAAACCACCTTATCACTGGAAAACGTTTGTAGTCAACAAAGTTTCGGAAATACTAGATAATGTCGGCAATGCTAATTGGAGACACGTCTCCTCTGCTGATAATCCAGCTGATATTGGTACCCGTGGATGTACAGCCGCAGAATTGAAGTCTTGTAACTTGTGGTGGCATGGGCCAAAATGGTTATCCGAGGAACCGCAACATTGGCCAAAACAAGTACAGTTTCAAGAAGTTGCACCTGAGCAAAAAGTAATTGCGCTTCATACTCAGGTTAATGGAGATTCACTACTTGAACATTTTTCTTCCTGGAGTCGAGCACTACGAGTGTTCGCATATGTATTCAGATTTATACATGGATGTAAAAGAGTACAAACGTCAGGCGTACGGGACAAAGTGATTCTAGCCCATGAAATCACATTTGTAAAATACAGATTCATAAAAATAGCACAAATGTCGCATTACGCTTGGGAATATCAAGCTCTCGAGTCACACCGACCTATCCCCGCAAAAAGTCGAATACTTACATTGAACCCATTCCTTGACGAAAATAAAATACTTAGAGTAGACGGTCGCCTGGCTAACACTGATGCCAGTTACAACGAGCGTCATCCGATAATTTTACCCGAAAGATCCTTATTCTGCAGACTGTTCATTGAGTACGTACATCAACTCCTTCTACACGCAGAACACCAAGTGATGCTAAGAGCCATTCGTCAAGAGTTTTTCATAATCCGCTTAAAAAGTGCAGTTCGTTTATGTATCCGTAAATGTCACAAGTGCACGATCTACAAACACCGCACACAACAACAAATAATGTCCGCATTACCGCCTGAACGATGCACTTTCTCCTTACCCTTCACAAATACTGGTCTTGACTTCGCAGGTCCCTTCGACCTTAAAACTTCTCGGCTTCGCAATGCCAAGCTGCAAAAAGGCTATGCAGCGATCTTTGTTTGCCTCTCCACTAGAGCAGTTCATTTAGAAGTTTGCTCTGAATTGACCTCCGATGCCTTTCTTGCTACCTTCAACAGATTTGTTGGACGAAGAGGCCTTCCAAGTCAAGTTTTTTCAGACAACGGTACCAATTTTGTCGGTGCCAGTCGCACCTTGTGCAATGAATATAAAAAATTCCTACAATCAACTGAGCAACACATTGTGTCCAAGTATAACTTACACGGCTTCACTTGGCATTTCATACCGCCCCATGCCCCACACATGGGTGGCCTTTGGGAAGCGGCAGTGAAGAGCATGAAGTCTCATTTGAAAAAGGTTGCTGGTAATACAAAATATACCTACGAAGAATTTTCAGACCACTCTCTCCTCTAACTGACGAACCAAACGAACTCCTCCCTCTAACTCCTGGTCACCTGCTACGCGGAGCACCTCTTGTTGCAATACCTGAACAGTTTTCAGACAATTTGTCCTTAATGAATAGGTGGAAACGCTTAGAAACCATACAACTTCATTTTGCCAGACGTTGGAAAAACGAATATGTAACCGAACTTCAGCGCAGATACAAATGGAAACGAGTTCAGAGGGACTTAGCTCCCGACAACTTTGTTGTTATCAAAGACGATAACCTTCCTCCTACAGAATGGCGACTTGGACGGGTTATAAAAGTGTTTACGGGAAAAGATTCTAAAGTTCGAGTCGCAGAAATTCGCACGCAAAATGGAATCGTTGTTCGCCCTCTAGTAAAACTCTGCATTCTTCCCAATTGTTAGTTTTCCATCCCTATGCTCACAATTTATATAATCTTATGTTTAGCAATACTTCCAGCGTACCAAAGTGCCGCATTTGCAAAGAACGGCATTTCATAAAATTATGTCCTACCTTTTCCGCCATGGACGTCATGCAAAGAAGAACCATAGCCCAGCAGAAAGGCTTCTGCTTTAATTGCCTCTGCACTGCCCACACTCGTGAATGGTGTCCTAGCCGCAAAACATGTGTCGTTTGTCAAAAAAATCACCACACAATGCTTCACATGGATGCCAAGAAAACCGCTCACTCTTCTGCAAAGTCTTCTAACTCTCGGCGCTCGTCACCATCAAATGGCAACCCTGACAAAAAACGCACCTTTATCAAGTCGGTCCGCCAGAAAGAATTCCAGCCCCAAACAGTCCGAACAAATGCCATCCACTTCTTCTGCTTCCAACCGTAGGTCCAACGTTAGCGACCGGCTGACATGCCGTGCGAAACGCCACATCTTTGTACCAACAGCACTTGCGAAGGTGGTTACAGTTGAAGGATGCGACAAAATACGCCTATTAATGAATTCGGGCGCAGCACAGACTTTGATTTCCACCCACTTGGTCCAGCGAATACAATTGCCGATAACGCAAAGAGCAGGGAAAACATATGCCACCCTCAACCTCCTATCATTTCATGACCATACGGTGAAGGTCCAAATCACTGGAGAGGTGAAATCCCAACTCAATACTTCCTTTGCTGAATCCACCAATGAGAAACGTCTACAGTCGCTTTATAATCATCTGACAGATCTAGCGGACCCCCATTTCTACAATCCCATCAATATCGAAATTTTATTAGCCAACGATCATATTCCTAAAATACTAAGAGCCGGTTTGATCCAGACTGGTTCTAATATGCCAATTGTACAAAGCACTGTATTCGGTTGGATGCTATCTGGGGCATGTGAATACTAAGTTGCGTCAACGCAAGGGAGGCCGCCATGTTGAAGCGAGTTCAACAACTAGTTTTAAGATCTTGAATTACAATTTTGAATTATTAATTTGAACTAAACTGAATATAATTTTAAACGATCTGGTAGCCTTTACACATAATAAAGTTTTCACTCAAATCTCAAAGGCTACCATCTCTTAATTTTAAATGACATTTACTTTGCTGAATTGTAACTAAAAAACTGTGGGCAAATGGCCGCAGCCTTATATGTTCACTCACTAAAACATAAACCGCCTTGTCATCAAGCAATAAAAACTTACCCTTTTTTGTTCACCCGCAACAAATCTAAATTAAACTTTGCCTTTTTTCATTAACCTTTACGGTGTTACAAATCGGAAGGAGTTTGTCACCGCAATACCTTATCTCACCGCTACAGTCCACTAGACAATAGCTCCCCCAGATTTGTACAGAAGTAAACCCACGTACTTATGGGAAGGTCAAAAGGGCTGCGGGCATCTCTTTTCAAGAACCCATAAAGACTCTAAATAATGACAGCGGGATGCAAATATCCGATGATGTCGAGAAAGCCGAGCTAATTGCTGACTACATGCAATATATGTATCATCCAGAGGACAACCCGGATGGTGTTCCCTTTCGCAATCTCGTTCACGAGGCAGTGGAATGGATAGCCAATCGGGATCCTCTAGTTAATTTTTCGGATGATTTTCGCGCAGATGCCTCCATCATCGGGGATGCATCTCGCTGGAATGAAGTTGGGTTTGTTAAACCCCAAACTATAGAGGGAATTATAGACAAAAGACCTCCCCGTAAGTCGTCTGGCGTTGACAAAGTCCCCGATATTGCCATGAAAAAAGTGGGTGATATAATATCAATATTCCTTGCGATTTTGATCAACCAATGTTTGAACATCGGGTACTTCCCATCCTCCTGGAAGGAAGCACTGGTTGTTCCAATTAAAAAGCCCAATGGTCATGCTAAGGATTGTGCCAGTTATAGGCCCATTTCTTTGTTGTCTCCATTTGGAAAGATATTAGAAAGCGTAATTTTAGATAAGTTATGGAAATTTATAGATAGCAGAAATGTACTTAGAGATTGTCAATTCGGCTTTAAGCCAAGACATTCTACTACGCATGCATTAACGGCATTTTCTGATTATGTCTCTAAGGGATTTAAGCGAAAAATGGATACCATAGGCGTCAGCTTAGACTTTTCTAAGGCTTTCGATACCGTATGGCAGAAGGGTATTCTATATAAGATTCAATCGTTTGGGTTTGATGAGCAGTCGTGCAGAATAGTAGCGAGCTTCCTGGATGGTAGAGCTTTCAGGGTTAAAGTAGGTGGGAGGATTTCGGAGCAACGGCAGATCCTGGCTGGAGTGCCGCAAGGCTCTTTACTAGGACCGGTTCTCTTTAACCTTTTCATCTGCGATATCCCTGGACCACCGGAAGGGGGCCTGCTACTCATTTATGCAGATGACATTTTGCTTGCATCACGTGGCAAATATGCTAAAAGCGCAGAAAATAGACTAAACCTGTACATGGAGAAACTACGTCAGTACTTTCTGAAATGGGGACTAAATCTAAATACAGATAAATGCCAGGCTGTGGTCTATAAAGGCAAGGGTAAAACATCACTGCCCAATATGAGAAAATTTATACCAGCCATTAAAGTGGGAAACAACGTAATTAAGAGATCAGACAGGATGAAATATTTGGGTGTAGTATTTCACGATAATTTCGACTTTTGTAGACATGTAGACTACATACTGTCTAAAGCCAAAATATTGTATTTTGGGTACCAACGTCCTTTTGCCATGAGGGGGGGGGGTTTTAACCCAAGATGTTAAATTAATGATATACCAACACGTTATACGACCAGTGGTTACTAATTCTTTTGCTGCCTGGGCTGACCTTTCGTCGGCCCAGATGGAAAGAATAAGGAAATGGGAGAGGATGATATTATGCTCTTGCCTAGGCCAAGGGCGGAGACTTAATAATGAAGGAATTCCTTTGCGACCAGCAAACAAAACACTATATGACTCCATTGAATTTAGCCGAATCGATGTCTTCATGACAAATTGTGCCTTAAGATTCCTACATAGATGTAGTGATATCGATAATGGCATTATTAAGAATTTTCTAGAATTGGAAGACGAACTTCCAACTCTACTTAACAGAAAGCACTTACCTCCCTCGGCTTTAACTAAGCTTGATTCGGAGGGCCTGCTGTTCGATAATGATGGGCGCCTCATGTACTATCACAGAAGGTATGAGCAATTTGATTGGGCATCAAATCCTGTTTATAAGATTGATCAATGAAACTTTGTAAATATTGTATATAGTTATTTTTAAGTTTAGTATGTAAGTTATTCTATATTAGTTTGTAATTTTCTACCTTTTTAATACCATCATATGTTACCTTGTTAGTCTGTTTTTTGTAAATTTTTGCGGGCCTTGAATTAATTGATTTAATTTGTAATAAAACAAGATTAAATGAACGTCTGCTAGCACATAGTGCAGCACATTTATACCATTATTTAGTAGTCTCTATAAACTTGGAAAAAGTAAGAGAATGTTTATTTATTATTTATGTATTGCTTTAGCTATTAAGCACCTTTTGTAAAATGAAATTTGAAAATAAAAATAAAAATAACTAATAACTAAAGGAAACAGTCAACATTTTCCTTTATAAAACGAAAATAAAACTTCTTGTTCGTTTGTGTGTTTGTGTGCAATAAGTAAACGAAATTATCTTAAACACACAAGCAATGAAGTCAATGGCCATATGAAGCAAAATAAACTATGTTTCTTCGCCAACGACCATACCACGCTGAGTACATCGGTTCTCGTCCGATCACCGAAATTAAGCAGCGTCGGGCGCGGTTAGTACTTAGATGGGGGACCGCTTGGGAACACCGCGTGTTGTTGGCATTGTCCAATTTTTTTTTATTTTATTTTCTTTTTTATTTTTCTCTATTAAATAAAAAAAGAATGAAGTCGATATCTTCATTTTTAACCGAAATAGAGCCAAAATAAAAAAACTCAACTGCCTATTATTTTAAGGTAAATGTAAAACATTCGCTATTGATTATGCTCAGTTGTATGTAACTAGATACAATAGTCTATGATTTCCTTTGTAAAACAAAAGTAAAATTCTTTATAAATTTGTTTCGTTTCTCAAAAAAGGTAATATAAGGAGGCAAATTTTCGCAAAATGCATTTATTTTTAACAATATTTAAGAAATTTTAACATTTATTAAAAAACAAGAATTTTTATTGTAAAATTCTTTAAAAAATTTGTCTTAATTTCCAAAAAAAGGTAATTTAAGGAGCCAAATTTTCCCAAAATACATTTATTTTTAGCAATATTTAATAAATTTTAACATTTATTAAAAAAACTACAATTTTTGTTAGATTTTTTGATGCCAAATTAATACATACTGGTTATGTTCACTAATAACTAAAGGAAACAGTCAACATTTTCCTTTATAAAACGAAAATAAAACTTCTTGTTCGTTTGTGTGTTTGTGTGCAATAAGTAAACGAAATTGTCTTAAACACACAAGCAATGAAATCAATGGCCATATGAAGCAAAATAAACTATGTTTCTTCGCCAACGACCATACCACGCTGAGTACATCGGTTCTCGTCCGATCACCGAAATTAAGCAGCGTCGGGCGCGGTTAGTACTTAGATGGGGGACCGCTTGGGAACACCGCGTGTTGTTGGCATTGTCCAAAATTTTTTTATTTTATTTTATTTTCTTTTTTATTTTTCTCTATTAAATAAAAAAAGAATGAAGTCGATATCTTCATTTTTAACCGAAATAGAGCCAAAATAAAAAACTCAGCTGCCTATTATTTTAAGGTAAATGTAAAACATTCGCTATTGATTATGCTCAGTTGTATGTAACTAGATACAATAGTCTATGATTTCCTTTGTAAAACAAAAGTAAAATTCATTATAAATTTGTTTCGTTTCTCAAAAAAGGTAATTTAAGGAGGCAAATTTTCGCAAAATGCATTTATTTTTAACAATATTTAAGAAATTTTAACATTTATTAAAAAACAAGAATTTTTATTGTAAAATTCTTTAAAAAATTTGTCTTAATTTCCAAAAAAAAGGTAATTTAAGGAGCCAAATTTTCCCAAAATACATTTATTTTTAGCAATATTTAATAAATTTTAACATTTATTAAAAAAACTACAATTTTTGTTAGATTGTTTGATGCCAAATTAATACTGGTTATGTTCATTAATAACTAAAGGAAACAGTCAACATTTTCCTTTATAAAACGAAAATAAAACTTCTTGTTCGTTTGTGTGTTTGTGTACAATAAGTAAACGAAATTGTCTTAAACACACAAACAATGAAATCAATGGCCATATGAAGCAAAATAAACTACGTTTCTTCGCCAACGACCATACCACGCTGAGTACATCGGTTCTCGTCCGATCACCGAAATTAAGCAGCGTCGGGCGCGGTTAGTACTTAGATGGGGGACCGCTTGGGAACACCGCGTGTTGTTGGCATTGTCCAAAATTTTTTTATTTTATTTTATTTTATTTTCTTTTTTATTTTTCTCTATTAAATAAAAAAAGAATGAAGTCGATATCTTCATTTTTAACCGAAATAGAGCCAAAATAAAAAAACTCAACTGCCTATTATTTTAAGGTAAATGTAAAACATTCGCTATTGATTATGCTCAGTTGTATGTAACTAGATACAATAGTCTATGATTTCCTTTGTAAAACAAAAGTAAAATTCTTTATAAATTTGTTTCGTTTCTCAAAAAAGGTAATTTAAGGAGGCAAATTTTCGCAAAATGCATTTATTCTTAACAATATTTAAGAAATTTTAACATTTATTAAAAAACAAGAATTTTTATTGTAAAATTCTTTAAAAAATTTGTCTTAATTTCCAAAAAAAGGTAATTTAAGGAGCCAAATTTTCCCAAAATACATTTATTTTTAGCAATATTTAATAAATTTTAACATTTATTAAAAAAACTACAATTTTTGTTAGATTTTTTGATGCCAAATTAATACATACTGGTTATGTTCACTAATAACTAAAGGAAACAGTCAACATTTTCCTTTATAAAACGAAAATAAAACTTCTTGTTCGTTTGTGTGTTTGTGTGCCATAAGTAAACGAAATTGTCTTAAACACACAAGCAATGAAATCAATGGCCATATGAAGCAAAATAAACTATGTTTCTTCGCCAACGATCATACCACGCTGAGTACATCGGTTCTCGTCCGATCACCGAAATTAAGCAGCGTCGGGCGCGGTTATTACTTAGATGGGGGACCGCTTGGGAACACCGCGTGTTGTTGGCATTGTCCAAAATTTTTTTATTTTATTTTATTTTCTTTTTTATTTTTCTCTATTAAATAAAACAAGTAAAAAAGAGTCAGTCGGCTTTGCCGACAGATATATACCCTCAGCCAATGTGAAGTGAAACTTTCATGTATGTATTTAAGGTCTCTTCAGAATTTTGTGGCCCTTTTGCGACATTTGAACTTTCCGACAAAAATGTGGATTAGTAGTTAACTGCACTAAGACACAAATGTTGAACCTTTGTGGGGAGGTACCTTTAGGGAAGACCGATATGGGCCATTTTAGAAGTTAAATTAAATTTTGACAAAATATTAGGAGATCCAAATTGTAGACCAAATTGGTTGCCCCATTCAAGTGATATCGTCCTAGAAGTTGTGGACCGGTATTGCCCCATGAAACTAAGTTTGGATATAATATGACGAAGACCAAATGTTGGACCAAATCGGTTGAACAGTTCGAGAGTTATAGGGATTTTTGTAACCTTTCGTGCTGTTTTCCTAAGAAATATGGACATGCCCCTGAAAAAACTTTTACCGTCGTAATGGAGGAAGCGAATGCAAATTGCTTCAATAAAAATGAAAGTGAACTTATCCGAAATTGTGTGTGAGAGGTACCAGAAGGAGTAGACAAATATAGTCCATATTCGAACCTGATCTATATCTGGAAGATATATTAGGATGTGCAAAGTATGGATTACATCGGTCACTCCCCTTAAGAGTTATCGTGCGCACAATTTTTCCGAACATTTTTGAACTTTTTCGAACTTAAACTATGTTTGGACACAATATTACGGAGGCCAAAATTTGGACCGAATCGGCACATCCTGCATCTTTCAGGCTATTTTCTCAAGAAGAATGGACTTGCCCCTGATGAAACTTGTACCGCCGTATGGTGGGCAACGAATACAAGTTGTTGCAACAAAAATCAAAGCGATTCGAGAGCAGGTCTTAATCTGAACTTATCTGAAATTTTGTGTGGGAAGTACCCGAAGGAGTGGACCGATTGAGTCCATTTTGGAATTTCATCTAAGTTTAGTAGAAATTTCACGATGTGCAAAGTATGGATCAAATCGGTTACTTCGTTCAAGAGTTATCGTGCGATCAAATTTTCCGAACATTTTCCAACTTTTGTGGGGGAGGTACAGGAAGGAGTGGATCGATATAGCCCATCTTCGAACTTAAACTAAGTTTGGACAAAATATTACGAAAGCCAAATTTTGGACCGAATCGGCAGATCCGTTCGAGAGTTATCTTGCACTCCAACCACTAACACGGTGTCATAGGGTTTTTTGTAACTTTCAGGTCCATTTTCTCAGGAAATATGGACTTGCCCCTAATGGAACCTACAGCGTCGTATAGAGGACAGCAAATTCAACTTGCGTAAACAAAAATCAAAGCGATTCGAGACCAGGTCCTAAACTGAACTTTTCCGAAATTTTGTGTGGGAGGTACCCGAAGGAGTGGACCGATTGAGTCCATATTGGAACCTCATCTAAGTTCGGTAGAAATTACACGATGTGCAAAGTATGGACCAAATCGGTTATTCCCTACAAGAGTTATCGTGCGCACAAGTTTTGCGACAATTTTTGAACATTTGTGGGGGAGGTACCTGAAGGAGTGGACCTATATGGGCCATCTTCGAACTTAAATCGAATCTGGACAAAGAATTTCGATACCCAAAATTTGAACCGAATCGATTGATCCGTTCGAGAGTTATCGTGCGCACCAGCCAGCCAGACAGACAGACAGACGGACAGACGGACGGACATTGCTAGATCTACTCAAAATTGTCTGAAACGGATATCGTACAAACATACTTGGGGTCTAAAACTATAATTTCGATGAGGCACATTTTTGGTCGTATCAAAGTGTAAATACCCTCTTTAGCCTAAAGGCTGAGGGTATAAAAAGAATGAAGTCGATATCTTCATTTTTAACCGAAATAGAGCCAAAATAAAAAACTCAACTGCTTATTATTTTAAGGTAAATGTAAAACATTCACTATTGATTATACTCAGTTATATGTAGCTAGATACAATAGTCTATGATTTCCTTTGTAAAAAAAGTAAAATTTTTTATAAATTTGTTTCGTTTCTCAAAAAAGGGTAATTTAAGGAGGCAAATTTTCCCAAAATGCATTTATATTTATCAATATTTAAAAAAAATTTAACATTTATTAAAAAAACAAAAATTTTTATTGTAAAACACTTTAAAAAATTTGTCTTAATTTCCAAAAAAATTAATTTAAGAAGCCAAATTTTCCCAAAATACATTTATTTTTAGCAATATTTAATAAATTTTAACATTTATTAAAAAAACTACAATTTTTGTTAGATTGTTTGATGCCAAATTAATACTGGTTATGTTCATTAATAACTAAAGGAAACAGTCAACATTTTCCTTTATAAAACGAAAATAAAACTTCTTGTTCGTTTGTGTGTTTGTGTGCAATAAGCAAACGAAATTGTCTTAAACACACAAGCAATGAAATCAATGGCCATATGAAGCAAAATAAACTATGTTTCTTCGCCAACGATCATACCACGCTGAGTACATCGGTTCTCGTCCGATCACCGAAATTAAGCAGAGTCGGGCGCGGTTAGTACTTAGATGGGGGACCGCTTGGGGACACCGCGAGTTGTTGGCATTGTCCAAATTTTTTATTATTTCATTTTATTTTCTTTTTTATTTTTCTCTATTAAATAAAAAAAGAATGAAGTCGATATCTTCATTTTTAACCGAAATAGAGCCAAAATAAAAAACTCAACTGCTTATTATTTTAAGGTAAATGTAAAACATTCGCTATTGATTATACTCAGTTATATGTAGCTAGATACAATAGTCTATGATTTCCTTTGTAAAAAAAGTAAAATTTTTTATAAATTTGTTTCGTTTCTCAAAAAAGGGCAATTTAAGGAGGCAAATTTTCCCAAAATGCATTTATATTTATCAATAAATATCTAAATCTATACTTATAAAAGAGTTCTGTAATGATGACTCACTGACTGACTGACTGATTCATAATCAACGCCCAGGCTAAACGGCTGGAGCTAGAATCTTGAAATTTTGAGGGAGTGCCACTCTTGGTCCCAAAGTGTCAGATAAGGCTGGATTTATGGAAATTCGAACTGGAACGGTACGAAAAGTACTAAAAGGTACTAAATATGGTACCCTTCAGGGACGTAGCCAGGATTTCATTTCGGGGGGGGCCCATCTGACCAAAATGTTGAAAGTTCATGTTAGCGAAAATTTCTAATTTAGCAAAGATGTAAACCTTATTTCATTCTTATATTACTGACGAAATAATTTTCATTACTATGTTTTAATTAAAATGAGGTTAGACTTCTTGTTCGATTTCCCCTTGTTTTCAGAACTTTTTGACAATATATCAGGGTTAATATATGCTCAAAATAGTGGATATATTAATAACACTATGCAACACTGAAAATGCAAACAACATCTAGTATGCATTTTTAGAAATTACATATTTAGATTACAAAAATCCTAGTAGGGTTTTGTCCTGTCAGATCCAGTTCGGATTTTGTGGCCTCATCTACACCGGGCTAAATCTACACTTTTTTGCATTTATCAGGCCTTTATCTCAGAAATGAATAGGAATTTGGCTTTGCTGTCTTTAGCAACATTGTAGCCCTTAACTAGTAAAACTAATCTTTTGAAAAAACCACACAAGAAAAACTTCATCTAGGGCATCAACATCTATAAGATATAGAAAATTGTACATAATTGCTGAAATTCTGGCCAGTATCGTCTAAACTATTGGGAGTTGAACCGAGTAACTTTTTGCACAAATCTTCCAAATAAAGTTCTCAACAATTCTTTAGAACATTCTGAAACTCTAAAATGCTTACTTCATGTTGTTTCAGCGGTATTTTGCATCACATCTTTTACAACACGTATTTCTAACACAGTTCACACCAACAGTTTATTCTCTCAATTCGGATTTCACTACTTTATTGACATTTTTATTAAATCGTAGTTGAAAAATGTACTGTATTACATTCCAGGGAATATTTTTCCAAAAGAAAATTTTCTGAAAAAATTAACGGTTTTGGAGATACGGTGCGAAATGTATAAAACTTGTGGAATTTTTGCATATATTTTGAAATTTCAGGCAATAAATGTAGTTTTTCGAGTTTATTATTTGTCCAAATATTTTATTCTTGTCCGTATCTACAAATTTGCTTAAGAGGTCAGAAGAAAATTCGCATTGGTTTCAATGATATAGCCCCGAATTTCTTTAAATACTTAATATTTAACCATGTTTAGATGGGGCCATAAAATCCGTGCTAGATCTGACACAACAAAACCCAACTAGGGTTTCTTGTCGTTTGGGTCTGTACTTTCAAAAAATCCTCGGTTCCAATTGTTTGCACACGATCACCTTTAAAATGTTGCACAGTGTAATCACATATCTTTTTGGGTGTATCATTTATCAAATAACTCACAACTACAGTGAATGTTATGTAATTCAGTGATGTCACTTCGGTAAGACAAAAAGAAAAATTATACGATCAGGAAAGCTTAGAAATATCCACTTTTTATATTTATTTTTTATTTTATTTTAAAAATTAGGAGTTATTTAAGTAAAGGAAAAAACGCCGAGACACGTGTCTTCTTTTTTTGTCTTTTATCACGCTGCCGTGTCAGAATATGGTCAATTTCGGATATTCAATCTTTTTTATTGTCATAAAGAAACCAATTGTAGTTATTTCCCTAAATATATTATGGTGTCCAATCGTAGATCTTATCACAAAGAATTTCTGAAGGCTGATAGTGGTTTTTTGGTAGAGAACTAATGCTGAGCAATAGTGAGTCTATCCATGTTGAAATTCTAGCAACCAATCGCGGGTATGTAAATGACAAATTCTGTCGCCCAATCGTGCATCTGTCAACAGACGTACAATCGTCGGACTTCTCTTATAGAAATTCTGGTTTCCTAGCGTGAATTTTCTCATAAATTGATCAGGAACTGTTAAAATGAAATTCTGGCGCCCAATCCTAGGTCTATACATGTATACATTTTTTAGCAAAATCCATAAACACAATTTGTCCCAATGCACATTTTTTATACTCTCAGCCTTTTGTCAGAATGTACCTCATCGAAACCGGATACTGCGTTGGTCCAAACTTTGTTTATCGCAATATTTCTGCGAGCGTTATATAAGGTTCGAAGATGGTGATTTTCGGTCTACTCCTTCTGGTATTTTTCGCCCAAATGTCAAGAATTTTAGCTAAGGCGGTATTTGCGATTATTCTTGAAAAGTAATATTTTGTCCAAACTTAGTTTTAGCTCTAAAATGGACCACATTGGGTTCATCCCTCACAAATCTTCAAAATAGTTGTTTAATGCAGTTTAATGTATGTTCGAGGAACCTTAGAAATTTTTACTGAAGGTATTTCTTGTGTTTTGAGCGGTATTTCGTTTTTCGTGTGCAAGTCCATATTTCCTGAAAAAAAAGCTTAAATAATACTGTGAAGAACTGAAATGACTGGTAGGCGCAATAACTTTTAAGACGAATGACTCCCATAATAATATCTACTTCCAAAATAGCCGTTGTTCGATCTGTCGATAGATGAAAGTCTCAGTTCACACAGGCTCAGGGTATATTCCTGTCCGCAAAGCCGACTGATACTTGTTGAGATTTTGACGAAGAAAAATCTGTTTCCGACCAGATTTTTTTATTTCGTTTGTCGTCACAAAGTCCTTTGCCGAAGAAGGAAAAAGGAACATTTCTAGAAATGTGCAACCATTTGAAGTACTTCCCAAAATACAATTCAATGAGTAATCGACAGAAAAATCCCTGAAGATTAAATTCAATGTAATTTCGAAATATTGGAAATAAGATGCAATAAATAAAATATAAGCTTTAACCTCAATCTCAATAATCTTGATTTTATTATCATTCGAACAAAACTTAAAAATACCATAGAAAAATCCTTTTTTGTGCAATAGGCATTTACTATTTTGTAGCAAGAGACCAGTTTCAAATAATATCAACGGGCGACATTGCGTTGGAACAGAATTATATCATAAAAAATGGTTGATATAGTTTTTTTTTGCAAATGTCAACCATGATGAAGAGTTTGTAATTGTTATGATGTTCAAAATAGTTCATTACAAAAACGTGTTAGAGGCTATATACAAAAATTTAAAACCACAAACAATAAGCAACGATTTCATCTTTTGTTGTTGAATTGCTCTTATCAAAAATTTAAGATATTGTTTATAAGCCAAAGTATTGGACGTAATATGCTACAAACGTTCAATAAATACAAATAAACATCTTGTTCTGAACTCAGTAACACTTACAGTCAGCCTAAAATTACGAATATACGCTTTAAGAAAATTCCTTCCTCAACAAGCCTAACGTGTTCATTATTTTTATACTTTCAAATATATTGGACAATAAGTATACCAATGTAGTTAAATAATTCTCTGTAATACTTTCTCCACATACTTTACATATTTCTTGAAAAATTTAAAACAGTTTAAAATTTTATTCAAAAATTAAAAAAAATGTGTAGCATAAGCTAATATCCTATGGGAACGAAAATCATTTCGGGGGGGGCCGGGCCCCCCGGGCCCCCCCCTGGCTACGTCGGTGGTACCCTTAGTATTAGGCAAACGCGAAGAGCTAGAATTCTGAAATTTGGAATGAGGTTCACTGATGGAGAGTCAGAAAGGTGTACCAAAGGGTTCTTGGAAATTCGAACTATAAGTGTACGAAAAGTACTAAAAGTTACTAAATTTAGTACCATTTGCTATTACGTGAACGGATAGAGCTAAAATCTTGAAATTTGGAATGAAAATCAAGGTTTAGAAGATGAGTTGATATAAGGAGGTGGTTTTTAAAGTGTGTACTCATGTGTACGAATAGTACTAAATGGTACTAAATTTGGTACAAATTGAATTTGGGCGAACCGATAAAGTTGGAATTCTGAAATTTGGAATTACTATTACTGTTGGTGTGTAGGTTTGAGTAGGTAGTATGGAGGTAGTTTTCGAAATGTGTACATATGGGTACGAAAGGTACTAAATAGTACCAAATAAGGTACAATTTGGATTTGGGGGAACGGATGGAGCTGGAATCCTGAAATTGAGAATTAGGGTTACTGTCGGAGTGTAGGATAGAGGTATTTTGGAAAGTCGTACTTTTGGGCACGAAAAGTACTAAATGGTACCAAATTTGGTACAATATGAATTTATGTGATCGGATAGAGCTGGAATAGTGAAATTTGGAATTACGATTACTATTGGTGTGTGGGATTGGGATACTTTTGGAAACTCGTACTTATGGCAACGAAAAGTACTAAATTCGTACTTGTGGGTACAAAAAGCACTGAGTGGTACTAAATTTTTACAATTTGGATTTGTGTGAACGGATATAGCAGGAATTTTGAAATTTTGAATTAAGATTACTGTTGGAGAGTTGGATTGAGGTAGTTTTGGAAATTTTTGGTTATGGGTACGAAAAATACTAAATTGTACTAAATTTGGTACAATTTGGATTACGGAAATTTAGAATTAAGATTACTGTTGGCCTGAAGGATTGAGGTAGTTGTGAAAATTCGTACTCATGGGTACGAATAGTACTAAATTGTACTAAATTTGGTACAATGCGGATTTGGGTGAACCGATAGAGCTGGAAACCTGAAATTTGAAATTAAGATTACTGTTGAAGTGTAGGATTGAGATATTGATGTATTTTTGGAAATTCGTATTTATGTGTATTCATACTTATAAGTACTAAATGGTACTAAATTTGATACAATAGGTATTTGGGTGAACGGATAGGGCTGGAATCCAGAAATTTGGAATTGAGATTACTGTTGGAGTGAAGGATTGGTGAAGTTTTTGAAATTCGTACTTATGTATATAAAAAGTACTAAATTTGGTACGATGAGGATTTTGGTGAACTGATAGAGCCGGGATCCTGAATTCGTAATTGAGATGACTATTGAAGTGTAGGATTGAGGTAGTTTTGTAAATTCGTACTTATGAGAACGAACAGTACTAAATTTAGTACAATTTGGATTCGGATGAACAGATAGAGTGTGATTCCTCAAATTTTGATTGAGGGTTACTTATGAAGAATAAAAAAGATGTACCAAAGGGTTTTTGGTATATATTTAGTACAATTTTGATTTGGGTGAACGGATAGAGCTGGAATACTGAAATTTGGAATTGATATTACTGTTGGAGTGTAGGACTAAGGTAGTTTTGGAAGTTCGTACTCAGAGTACTAAATGGTACTAAATTTGGTACAATGATGATTTGGGCTAACGGATAGAATTGGAATCCTGAAATTTGGAAGTAGGATAAATGAAGGAACGTAGGACTGAGATACGAAGATAGTTTTGGAAATTCGTACTTATGTGGACGAAATGTACCAAATGGTACTAAATTTGATACAATAGGGATTTGGGTGAACGGATAGAGCTGAAATTCGGAATTAGGAGTGTAGGGTTGTGGTAGTGTTGGTAATTCGTACTTATAGGTATAGAAAGCACTAAATGGTTCTAAATTTGGTACAACATGGATTTGGGTGAGCGAATAAAGCCGGATTCCTGATGATATGAATTAAGATTAGGTAGTTTTGGAGATTCGTGCTTATGGGTACTAAAAGTACTAAATTTGGTACAATTCGGATTACTGTCGGATTGTTGAATTGAGGTAGTTTTGGAAACTCGTACGTTTGGGTACGGAAAGTAATAAATTTGGGAAAATTTAGATTTGAGTGAACGGATAGAGCTGGAATTCTGAAAATTTGAATTAAAGTTAAATGGTACTAAATTTGGTTTTGGATGAACGGATAGAGCAGGAATCCTGAAATGTGGAATTAAGATTACTGTTAAAATGAAGAATTGAGGTAGTTTTCGAAAATCTTACTTATGGGTACGAAGAATACGAAATGGTACTAAGTTTGATAAAGTTTGGAATTGGATGAATGAATACACCTGGAATCTTGAGATTTGGAATTACGATTAGTGTTTTTATTTTGTATTAAAGTCAGTGTAGGGTTAAGATATGTCGTCGAAAAACGTGCCATAAGTATACGAAAAGTACTTAATGACATTTAGTTTGTTGTTGGGTGTAGGGAAAGTGCTGGAATCTGTTTTGGAGTTAGGGTGAGTATTGGTATGCAACGTTGGTCTCGCTGTTAATGTTTAAGGGTGGGATACGGCTGATCTTTTTGAAAATTGGATGTAATGGGGGACGAATAGTACTAAAATAAAAATAAATATTGATTAAAATTCGTGCTTTCCATATTATATATTGTTTATTTGTTTTTATATCCTTTCCGCATACGAAGTAGCGGGCACTTTGCTAGTAAACTATGTTTCTTCGACAACGACCATACCACGCTGAGTACATCGGTTCTCGTCCGATCACCGAAATTAAGCAGCGTCGGGCGCGGTTAGTACTTAGATGGGGGACCGCTTGGGAACACCGCGTGTTGTTGGCATTGTCCAAATTTTTTTTATTTCATTTTATTTTCTTTTATATTTTTTCTCTATTAAATAAAAAAAGAATGAAGTCGATATCTTCATTTTTAACCGAAATAGAGCCAAAATAAAAAACTCAACTGCTTATTATTTTAAGGTAAATGTAAAACATTCGCTATTGATTATACTCAGTTATATGTAGCTAGATACAATAGTCTATGATTTCCTTTGTAAAAAAAGTAAAATTTTTATAAATTTGTTTCGTTTCTCAAAAAAGGGTAATTTAAGGAGGCAAATTTTCCCAAAATGCATTTATATTTATCAATATTTAAAAAAATTTAACATTTATTAAAAAAACAACAATTTTTATTGTAAAACTCTTTAAAAAATTTTTCTTAATTTCCAAAAAATGTAATTTAAGGAGCCAAATTTTCCCAAAATACATTTATTTTTAGCAATATTTAATAAATTTTAACATTTATTAAAAAAACTACAATTTTTGTTAGATTGTTTGATGCCAAATTAATACTGGTTATGTTCATTAATAACTAAAGGAAACAGTCAACATTTTCCTTTATAAAACGAAAATAAAACTTCTTGTTCGTTTGTGTGTTTGTGTGCAATAAGCAAACGAAATTGTCTTAAACACACAAGCAATGAAATCAATGGCCATATGAAGCAAAATAAACTATGTTTCTTCGCCAATGACCATACCACGCTGAGTACATCGGTTCTCGTCCGATCACCGAAATTAAGCAGCGTCGGGCGCGGTTAGTACTTAGATGGGGGACCGCTTGGGAACACCGCGTGTTGTTGGCACTGTCCAAATTTTTTTTATTTCATTTTATTTTCTTTTTTATTTTTCTCTATTAAATAAAAAAAGAATGAAGTCGATATCTTCATTTTTAACCGAAATAGAGCCAAAATAAAAAACTCAACTGCTTATTATTTTAAGGTAAATGTAAAACATTCGCTATTGATTATACTCAGTTATATGTAGCTAGATACAATAGTCTATGATTTCCTTTGTAAAAAAAGTAAAATTTTTTATAAATTTGTTTCGTTTCTCAAAAAAGGGTAATTTAAGGAGGCAAATTTTCCCAAAATGCATTTATATTTATCAATATTTAAAAAAATTTAACATTTATTAAAAAAACAACAATTTTTATTGTAAAACTCTTTAAAAAATTTGTCTTAATTTCCAAAAAATGTAATTTAAGGAGCCAAATTTTCCCAAAATACATTTATTTTTAGCAATATTTAATAAATTTTAACATTTATTAAAAAAACTAAAATTTTTGTTAGATTGTTTGATGCCAAATTAATACTGGTTATGTTCATTAATAACTAAAGGAAACAGTCAACATTTTCCTTTATAAAACGAAAATAAAACTTCTTGTTCGTTTGTGTGCAATAAGCAAACGAAATTGTCTTAAACACACAAGCAATGAAATCAATGGCAATCAATGGCCATATGAAGCAAAATAAACTATGTTTCTTCGCCAACGACCATACCACGCTGAGTACATCGGTTCTCGTCCGATCACCGAAATTAAGCAGCGTCGGGCGCGGTTAGTACTTAGATGGGGGACCGCTTGGGAACACCGCGTGTTGTTGGCATTGTCCAAATTTTTTTTATTTCATTTTATTTTCTTTTTTTTTCTCTATTAAATAAAAAAAGAATGAAGTCGATATCTTCATTTTTAACCGAAATAGAGCCAAAATAAAAAAACTCAACTGCTTATTATTTTAAGGTAAATGTAAAACATTCGCTATTGATTATACTCAGTTATATGTAGCTAGATACAATAGTCTATGATTTCCTTTGTAAAAAAGTAAATTTTTTTATAAATTTGTTTCGTTTCTCAAAAAAGGGTAATTTAAGGAGGCAAATTTTCCCAAAATGCATTTATATTTATCAATATTTAAAAAAATTTAACATTTATTAAAAAAACAACAATTTTTATTGTAAAACTCTTTAAAAAATTTGTCTTAATTTCCAAAAAATGTAATTTAAGGAGCCAAATTTTCCCAAAATACATTTATTTTTAGCAATATTTAATAAATTTTAACATTTATTAAAAAAACTACAATTTTTGTTAGATTGTTTGATGCCAAATTAATACTGGTTATGTTCATTAATAACTAAAGGAAACAGTCAACATTTTCCTTTATAAAACGAAAATAAAACTTCTTGTTCGTTTGTGTGTTTGTGTGCAATAAGTAAACGAAATTGTCTTAAACACACAAGCAATGAAATCAATGGCCATATGAAGCAAAATAAACTATGTTTCTTCGCCAACGACCATACCACGCTGAGTATGATGTAAATTTAAAGGAGGTTTCAGGAATCCTCAAGCAACATTATCGCATAGGTGAGTTTTCTTTAACTTATATCCGTTCGAATGTGTTGTCTCTTAAGGTGAGGGGTCTCCCAATTTATGAAAGTGTTAAAAAATTATTGTCCGACCGTGGGCACAAATTTCATAACCACACGCCCAGGTCTCTTCTGCCCCATATGTTGGTTATAAATAATCTCACCAGGGACTATACTGAGGGTGAAATTAAAGAATACTTAGAAACAAAACTTCCTTTCAAGGTCGAGTTTCTTGGTGCAGTCAGCGTCTCTGACAGAAAATGGCTGCTTAGAGTTTCTAAACAGTCTGACATCCTTAGTCTGTATAAACTGAGAACTATTTTTGATGACATTAATATCACCATCACCAAAGACAAAGGGCGCGATATCACGCAATGCTTTAGCTGCCAGCAGTTCGGCCATGTTGCAAGTAATTGCACCATGCCGATCCGCTGCGTTAAATGCAGTGGTAACCATAGCCCTAAAAATTGTCAAATACCATCTAAAGGCCAAGAGATGGTTATTGAATCAGTGGACTCTTCCTCAGTGGATACTGTTAAAACTCCTGCACCTCCTTGCAGATGTGCCAACTGCGAAACCGAAGGTCACCCTGCTTGTGCTCGTGACTGTCCACGCCGTCAGGCGATTCAGAATAAGAAAGCTAAAGTTAAGGCTGATATAAGGAATAGAGCTGTAACTCGGTCACAACGTCTTTCGTCTGTCCGAACAGATATTTCATTTGCTGCTACCATGGGTAATAATGCAGCTCCTACCCCTAGAACTTCGAGACCGGCGAGTTATCCTCCCGCGTCTGTCCCTATTCATCCGAACGCAGGATCTAATATTGTGCAATACTTCGGCACTGACTTCAACGCGAAATGTGAAAAAGCTAAAACTTTTGGCCCGATCTTCAACGAGATCAAAGCTAAAGCCGGCCTAGATGCTGCCATGTCCGCATGGCTTTTGTTTGTCGCCGGAAATGCGCAGCTTTAAGGTGGCATTCATCAATGTTAATTCGTTGTCCTCATTGGCGAGGCGACACTTCTTAAAAAATTTTGCCAAAGATAGGCGTCCTGATATCATACTAATCGCGGAACATAAATTAAAACCAAATAATAATTTTAACCTGGAGGGTTATACTGGCTTTTTTCAATTTAGGGAGAGTGGTCGTGGGGGTGGGACCGCGGTGTTAATTAGAGATAATTATCGCTGCGGTCGCATCTCCATCTCCACTGGGGGTATCGAGTCATGTATAGTAAGAGTTTGGAGGTCTGATGGCTCTTCTGTTGCTTTTGCGGCTCTATATTCCAGTCCTGCTGCCGAATTTCGGGTGGCTGATCTTCAGCACCTATTTAACCTACATTCAGAAAGTGAGGTGTTTATTGGGGGAGACCTCAATGCGAAACACCCCTCATGGGGTGGATTAGAGACAAATCCAAGAGGTGCAGCCCTGGCTGCTTATCTTATCGATTGTCCTAACATTCAAATATTTTCTTCGAATGTTCCTACTAGGCCTAACGGCCCATCTGGTTCATTCATAGATGTTTTTCTGCGAACACCAGGTCCCCTGGTTGGTGGTGGTAACTTAGCCACTGCTTATGACTATGAGTCTGACCACAGATCCTTAGAAGTGGTGCTTGACATGGACGGTTTAGAAACGAGGGAAGTTGGGACGTTTCTTAACTTTGAAAAAATTAACATTAACCGTTATAAGGGAAAAATAAGGGAGGGACTGTCAAACATTTGCCTACCTGTTGACAGGAATGTTTCTGTCGAGGAGATAGACATGGCTGTAACTGGTCTGGAAACAGTCTTCAGATCTGCGATCGACGCGTCTGTTCCAAAACAGAAATCCAAACGGGCACCCCTGGGGAACCTGCCTCCTAGAATTTTGGGTTTCATTCGGCAGCGCAGACGAATTTGTAGGACATTGAGAAGAACACAAGATTCCTCTAGAGTTCCCACCTTAAGAGCTGACTTGCGGAATCTTGACCGTATAATAAAGGACTCTATTCAAATATTTGAGCGAGAGAGGTACCAGACCTTCCTCGAAGGAATCACTGTGGACAACAGAACCTTTGGACAGGTCAAAGCAGCCGCTGGCCTAAAATCAAGGGATCCTTTAGGGGAGCTAAAAGACTCAAATAATGAGCCTATTTATGACGATAGGTTAAAAGCTGAAGCTTTAGCCGACCATATGCAGGGTGCGCTGCAGTCCATGGGGGGGCCGACCGACCGTTTCTTCCTTACCTCGGTTAACCGAGCTATCGAGGGAATGGACGATCGGTCTCCTTTGGAAAACTTTAGTGGCACATTTACTGCGGACGGTTCGTCTATTGAGAGCTTTGACAGGTGGGGGGAAGCCGGATTCGTCCGACCTAGCGATATTGGCGTGGCTCTCGCCCGCAGGCCTGCTAAAAAATCCAGTGGTCTGGACAAAATTCCCGACACTGCACTTAAAAAGGCTGGAAATGTCATATTTGGATTCTTAGCTATCCTATTCAACCAGTGTCTAAATCTGGGTTACTTTCCATCAGCCTGGAAACAGGCTATGGTAGTGCCCATTCTCAAAAGAGGCTCTCCGCCCGATAAGTGCGGAAGTTATCGGCCAATTTCTATGCTCTCTGCTTTTGGCAAACTCTATGAGTCCTTCATTTTGAAACGTCTGAGGGCTCTTGCCGAAGACAAGAGAATCCTCAAAGACTGTCAATTTGGTTTCAGGACGGGTCACTCGACGTCTCACGCCCTTTCGGTCTTCTCATCCTATGTGGTGAGTGGATTTGATAGGAGGCGTGGAACGATCGCAGTGGCTCTGGACTTTGCCAGAGCATTCGACTCGGTATGGCACGACGGCATACTTTTTAAATTGAAAAGTTTTGGAGTTGACGCTCAAACATGCAGGCTAGTAGCAAGCTTTCTCCGGGGAAGAAGCTTTAAGTTCAAAGTCGGAGACTCGCTCTCGAATGAACGACCTGTTAGAGCAGGGGTTCCCCAGGGATCTCTTCTGGGTCCCATGCTCTATAATATCTTCGTCAGCGACATGCCCGAACCCCCTGATGGAGGCTTGCAGCTACTGTATGCCGATGACGTCATCCTGGCCTTGTCTGGAGCGAAAGCTAGTGCTGTTAGTTCTCGCCTTAACGCCCACCTCGATATCCTTCAAGGATTCTTTTCCAAGTGGGGTCTCAGGCTGAACGTGGGCAAATGTTCAGCAATAGTGTTTAAGGGGGAATCTAAGGTGGTTTTCCCTAATTATAAATCCTACCGACCAGCTCTTAAAATCGGTGGTCAGGACGTGCAAGTGTTAGACAAAATCAGATACCTTGGCGTCATATTTGATGAACGGCTAGAGTTTGTCAGACATGTAGATTTCATCCTCAGTAGAGCCAAAAAAATTTATTTTGCTCACAGGGAGTTTTGCGTCACAATGGTGGCCTTGGCAATAACATCAAACTACTAATTTATAAGCAGGTTATAAGACCTATTATCTCCTACGCCTTTCCCACCTGGTTTGTAATCTCTTCAAGCCAGATGGAGAGGCTTAGGAGATGGGAAAGGTCAATACTTACCTACTGCCTTGGTATGGGCCCATACATAACACCTGATGGTCTATTTAAAAGGCCTTCATGTCGGGCAGTTTATGACAGGGCAAACATGGAGAGGTTGGACAGGTTCCTGGTGAGGGGGCCCTAAACTTTCTTGAGACTTCACGGAACGTCGACAATGCGCTCGTGCGAGGATTCCTGGAACATCCTGTGGATAGGGACTCTATAATGCTACGAAAACACCTCCCACCTGTATCATTTTTAAAAATTAACGAAGAAGGTTTGTTGTATAACAACGAAAATAACCTAATGTTTTACCACAGATGGTTCAATACGATGAACACTACTGACACCGTATACATAACGTCCCAGTAGATCCTTGTAAATATTTGTAAATAGTAGCCTTAAGTTTTTAGTTTTAGTTCTTAGTTTTAGTACATAGTTTTTTAAGCATTTACTCGTGTTAATTTGCCCATTTTTTGAATTGACATTTTGGGGCTTACATACATAATAATTATAAAAATATTACTTTTAAAATTGATGGATTTCAGCTCGCAGTTAAGCTGCAGCTTAATTTTGTACTGGGGAAGGTGGCGATTGTCACATGTATACTTATATTTAATTAACAGTAAGTCGTGCTGTATAGTCTTAAGATGTAAATCAATAAAAAATGGCCATAGCCAAAACCGAAACCGAAAACCGGGAACACCGCGTGTTGTTGGCATTGTCCAAATTTTTTTATTTCATTTTATTTTCTTTTTTAGTTTTCTCTATTAAATAAAAAAAGAATGAAGTCGATATCTTCATTTTTAACCGAAATAGAGCCAAAATAAAAAACTCAACTGCTTGTTATTTTAAGGTAAATGTAAAACATTCGCTATTGATTATGCTCAGTTGTATGTAGCTAGATACAATAGTCTATGATTTCCTTTGTAAAACAAAAGTAAAATTCTTTATAAATTTGTTTCGTTTCTCAAAAAAGGTAATTTAAGGAAGCAAATTTTCGCAAAAAGCATTTATTTTTAACAATATTTAAGAAATTTTAACATTTATTAAAAACAAGAATTTTTATTGTAAAATTCTTTAAAAAATTTGTCTTAATTTCCAAAAAAAGGTAATTTAAGGAGCCAAATTTTCCCAAAATACATTTATTTTTAGCAATATTTAATAAATTTTAACATTTATTAAAAAAACTACAATTTTTGTTAGATTTTTTGTTGCCAGATTAATACATACTGGTTATGTTCACTAATAACTAAAGGAAACAGTCAACATTTTCCTTTATAAAACGAAAATAAAACTTCTTGTTCGTTTGTGTGTTTGTGTGCAATAAGTAAACGAAATTGTCTTAAACACACAAGCAATGAAATCAATGGCCATATGAAGCAAAATAAACTATGTTTCTTCGCCAACGACCATACCACGCTGAGTACATCGGTTCTCGTCCGATCACCGAAATTAAGCAGCGTCGGGCGCGGTTAGTGCTTAGATGGAGGACCGCTTGGGAACACCGCGTGTTGTTGGCATTGTCCAAAATTTTTTTATTTCATTTTATTTTATTTTTTATTTTTCTCTATTAAATAAAAAAAGAATGAAGTCGATATCTTCATTTTTAACCGAAATAGAGCCAAAATAAAAAACTCAACTGCTTGTTATTTTAAGGTAAATGTAAAACATTCGCTATTGATTATGCTCAGTTGTATGTAACTAGATACAATAGTCTATGATTTCCTTTGTAAAACAAAAGTAAAATTCTTTATAAATTTGTTTCGTTTCTCAAAAAAGGTAATTTAAGGACGCAAATTTTCGCAAAATTCATTTATTTTTAACAATATTTAAGAAATTTTAACATTTATTAAAAACAAGAATTTTTATTGTAAAATTCTTTAAAAAATTTGTCTTAATTTCCAAAAAAAGGTAATTTAAGGAGCCAAATTTTCCCAAAATACATTTATTTTTAGCAATATTTAATAAATTTTAACATTTATTAAAAAAACTACAATTTTTGTTAGATTTTTTGTTGCCAAATTAATACATACTGGTTATGTTCACTAATAACTAAAGGAAACAGTCAACATTTTCCTTTATAAAACGAAAATAAAACTTCTTGTTCGTTTGTGTGTTTGTGTGCAATAAGTAAACGAAATTGTCTTAAACACACAAGCAATGAAATCAATGGCCATATGAAGCAAAATAAACTATGTTTCTTCGCCAACGACCATACCACGCTGAGTACACGGTTCTCGTCCGATCACCGAAATTAAGCAGCGTCGGTCGCGGTTAGTTCTTAGATGGGGACCGCTTGGGAACACCGCGTGTTGTTGGCATTGTCCAAAATTTTTTTATTTCATTTTATTTTATTTTTTATTTTTCTCTATTAAATAAAAAAAATGAAGTCGATATCTTCATTTTTAACCGAAATAGAGCCAAAATAAAAAACTCAACTGCTTGTTATTTTAAGGTAAATGTAAAACATTCGCTATTGATTATGCTCAGTTGTATGTAGCTAGATACAATAGTCTATGATTTCCTTTGTAAAACAAAAGTAAAATTCTTTATAAATTTGTTTCGTTTCTCAAAAAAGGTAATTTAAGGAGGCAAATTTTCGCAAAATTCATTTATTTTTAACAATATTTAAGAAATTTTAACATTTATTAAAAACAAGAATTTTTATTGTAAAATTCTTTAAAAAAATTGTCTTAATTTCCAAAAAAAGGTAATTTAAGGAGCCAAATTTTCCCAAAATACATTTATTTTTAGCAATATTTAATAAATTTTAACATTTATTAAAAAAACTACAATTTTTGTTAGATTTTTTGTTGCCAAATTAATACATACTGGTTATGTTCACTAATAACTAAAGGAAACAGTCAACATTTTCCTTTATAAAACGAAAATAAAACTTCTTGTTCGTTTGTGTGTTTGTGTGCAATAAGTAAACGAAATTGTCTTAAACACACAAGCAATGAAATCAATGGCCATATGAAGCAAAATAAACTATGTTTCTTCGCCAACGACCATACCACGCTGAGTACATCGGTTCTCGTCCGATCACCGAAATTAAGCAGCGTCGGGCGCGGTTAGTACTTTGATGGGGGACCGCTTGGGAACACCGCGTGATTCTATTTTGTGAAGTGAACGTGTAAACATCTAAGTGGAACAAAGTGAAGTGAAATAGAAAAGAAAAATAAAAGTTTAATTTAATTAAAAGAGATAAAATAAAAATTTTGTTTTCAAACTTTGCTGTGTCACTGGAAATTGAAGGTCCGCATTGACGCAGTAAATTTTGCTGTCGGCGGCTCTGGATACTGCCGTCGACATGAATACCGAAGAAGAAGAAGACCGAATGTCTGAGAACTCAGCAGACATTGCAGCAGAGGCTTATCAAAGTGTGGAAAAAAGCAACCCCACAGGTGATAAAAAAGAAAAACGCAGTAGAAGCAAGAGGAGGCATCATAGTGATGATGACTCAATTTATGATTATATGAAAATGGAAGCTACAATCTCAATGCTACAACATACAATTAAAACCTTGGAGGAAACTAATCGTTCCTTAATGGATAAGCTAAATTCTGTAATGAAGTCACAAGAATATACTGCCAAGCAGCTAACCGATACCGCAAGGCAGTTATCCGACTTCTACACCATGGAAAACAGTTACAAAAGGGTAATTGCTAACCTGGAGGCACAATTGGCCGCCTACAAAAATAATTTATCAACGCCGTCAAACAATATGATGGCAAATTGGATGGGAACTTCTTGTACACCGCCAGTACAAAAGCCGGATACAAGCCAGAATCCGGGGCATGCAGGCAAGAAGCCCATACTGCCTGGGAAGAAGAAGAATGTAACCAAGCCGAGTGTTACACCATCACCAACGGCGGCAAACATACTTCAAACACAACAAACAACATCTACCACAAGCATGCAGCAAGCTGAAAATTCAAATGAAGCCGAAATGGATACCGGAGACTGGACTCAAGTCAGCCGCAAAAAACAAAACAAAAAGGCCACAACAGTAACAACACCAATACTGGAAAATGATAAAACCGTGGAAAACACAGGTAAGGCCAGCCCACCCACTATTAAATTGGATAGGACTAATATTAGTGTTAAAGATCTAACATTAAATCTTATAAAAGCCTTAAATCATAATGATTTTACAATAGACATACGTAAAAAAGACGTGACTGAATTAAAATTAAAAAAATATGATGATTTTAATACAGCGAAAGAATTTTTAGAGAATTCGCTTATACCGCACTTTACGTACACTCCGAAAAATCTAAAACCGAGAACACTAGTTCTCACAGGCATACATGAAAGTTGGTCTAGAGAAGACATAAAAGAGTTCATAGCCGAAAAATATCCAAACCTCGGAATTATTGACGTCATTAAATTAAAACGTAACCGATGGCTACTTCAATCTGCTAGTGCTTCAGACTTGTCTGTATTTAAAAACTTCCCAGAATTTCTGAATGCGAAGGTAACCATAAAAAACATAAGAAAGGAGGGCTTATACAGTGTCGTAGATGTCAGCGGTTTGGACACATCTCTACGAACTGCAAAATGCCGTATAGATGTGTCAAATGCCCTGTAAGACACGAGCCAGGAGAATGTCCACTACCACCTAAAGACCTCAATACAGAAGAAAATATTTCTGTTGACTCTACAACGGGGGTGGTTACGAAGACTATTGGTAAACCTGTTTACTGCGCCAATTGCAATGTAACAGGCCATGTAGCTAGTTTCAAGCAGTGCCCAATAAGGCTAAGGCTATTGCAAAAATTAAATGAAAATAAAACAATGAAAGGGAAAAAAGCACCTTCTTCTCAGCCTACCATTAATTCGGTAGTGACTCCCAGAGTCACAAAAAATTACTCATTTTCAAACATAACTGGTTTGGGTACAGGGAACCCACTTAAAACACCCCCTTCCAATAATAGCACAAATGATGACTTCCAAATCTTTGATGTAGACTGCAAAAGGCTCTTCGGACTTATTTACCTGCCTAAGACTTATTTACCTGCCTAACTAAAATTGGTTCACACGTTGAATCATATAGGTCTCTTAAAACTGACGCTGAAAAAACAAGTGCACTTTTTCAGCTTTTTACCAGTCTTAAATTATAATGGATAACCTAAAGATAATATTCATTGATACAAATTCGATAGTATCAAGGCACAGAAGACACTATCTTAACTTATTTGTCAAAAAACATAACCCGGACATACTGTTATTGGCAGAACACGGGCTTTCTTCAAAACATAATCTTCAATTAGATTCATATAACGTTTTTAGGCAGGATAGACTTAATAGTCCTAAAGGCGGAACAGCCATCTGTATTAAAAACACTATTAAAAGTGAAAGACTAGCGATAAACTTCGTTGATATGGAGGGCATCGCAGTAAAAATTAGGAATCTTAGGGGTGGGAACATCTATGTGATGGCCCTGTACCTAAGACCAAGTTCCACCTTAAACTCGGCTGACTTAAACAATATCAGCAATTTAATTGCTTCAAATGAAGCCATAATCGGGGCAGATTTAAATGCAAGACATTCGGATTGGGGAGATAATAATATTAATTCCAAGGGCATTTCATTAAAACGGTGGCTAGGTAATCAACCTTCCATTGCTATTAGGCCAACAAATGGACCTACACGCTGTACTCCCACGTCACAAAGTTTTATTGACATTTTTATGTCAACACCTGGCATGCGGAGCTTGGAAAGACCAAAAACCTTAGATTATGAGTCTGACCACAGGGCAATTTCAATGGAAGTCTCCACCGAATTAGAAAGGCAACAGCCTAAAAAAATGTTTGACTTCAAAAGTCTGCGAATAAACACCCTTAATGACACCTTAGCCGATGAGCTACAAAGGTATATCCTACCAATAAACAGAAATGTTGATATTCCTGAAATTGACAATGCCGTAAATGGAATGACAACTTCCATTAATGCGGCAATGAACTCTGCCATGAAAACCTTCGTGACAACAGGTCACACACTAGCAAAACTTCCCCCAGATATCTTGCATCTGATTGCTCAAAAAAAGACGGCTAGAAGAAGACTCCACAGAATCATTGACCCTCAAGAGGCAAATACTCTTAGGGCAATAATAAAAAATATGGATCTTCTAATCAAACAAAAAATATCACTTTTTGAAGAAAGTGACCTAATAAGGAAATTTGAAGCCATATCTCCCGGAAGTGATATGTTTCGTAAAATTAAGGGAATCAGTGGAAAATTAACACGAAGGAAAATTAGCCACCTTAATGACAGAGGTAACAGAGCAGTTACAGAAACTGAAAAAACAAACCTAATGGCAACACATTTGCAAATAACCAACTCACTACGGCAAGAAGGATTGTCACTGATTATAGAGACACAGATGCGTATCTTGTTCATTTTGGCAGGGACTTCTTAGCCGATGGTAGGGCCATTACGCCGTCAACAAGGCTGCCTATACGACTTACAACGCCTAATGAAATAGGAGAAATTTTAAAGGCTATGAACAACAAAAAAACATCTGGTGATGATAAAATCCCAAATTTTATTCTACGAAAAACTGATCACAGAACATGGTGATTTTTAGCAGTGATTTTTAATCACTGTCTTAACATAGGTTATTTTCCCCAAAAATGGAAAATAGCAAAGGTAATACCTATACTTAAGCCCGGAAAAGACCCTACTGACCCAAATGGTTATAGACCAATATCACTACTTTCCTGCATAGGAAAACTATTTGAAGTAGTAATACTAAATAGAATAAATGAACACATTGAGGATAATAATATTTTAAATAATAGTCAATTTGGGTTCAGGAAACAGCATTCAACAACGCATGCCTTATTAGCACTAAATAATATAATTGCTAATGGTTTTCACAATAGAAGTGCAACCATTGCAGTTGCATTAGATTTTCAAAAGGCTTTTGATACGGTATCCAGGGAAGGTATCATTAAAAAAATGGCAAATGATTATAGGTTCAGTCCCCTTTTAACAAAATTGGTCAATAATTATTTACAAAATAGGCAATTTTAGGTCGAATTTGAAGATACTAATTCGGACAAAAAACAAGTGAATGCTGGTGTTCCCCAAGGGTCGGTGTTGGGGCCAGTATTATATAATATATATTTGGCTGATATACCACAACCTCCAGATGGTATTCAGCTCCTAATATACGCAGACGACATACTCGTCACTTCCACTCATGTAAGTGCTAGAATAGCCAATGAAAGAATATGCCAATACCTTTCAACATTAAAAGGTTATTTTAACAGATGGCGTTTGATGTTAAACTTAGACAAATGTCAAACAATAATTTTCAAAGGGAAGGGTATAAACTTATATGGTAATGCCAAAAATATATACCAAATATCACAATTTGCGGCGACATAATTAGAAATACGCCAACACTTAAATACCTTGGGGTAATATTTGAAGAGGATATGAGTTTTATTAGACATGTGGATCACCTAATAAAAAAAGGCAGGGCTGCATATCACTCATACCAATGGGTACTTAGTAAGAAAAGGAAACTAGGTAAAAAAGTTAAGTTGATTTTGTACAAACAAATCATAAGACCTACAATGAGCTATGCGTTTCCAGTTTGGTCTCAAATATCATCACACCAAATGACACCACAGGGTCACTATATAAGCCCCTCAATTAAAAAAATTTACAAGGAAAGTAAAATAGATAGATTCGACAATTTTGCAGTAAGAACTGCCATCGGTTGCCTTAACAGAATTAACTTCCATACTAATGACATAATTAAAAACTTAATCATACCTAATGACGAATTGAATAGAATAAGAGATGTAAACGGATTTATGCCGGCTATGAGTCTTTTGAATTTGAACAATAACGGCGAAATATTTGACTCCACAGGGAAATTAGTTTTGTATCATAGAAGATACAAAACATACAATTTTGAAAATCTAGTATACAGAACTGACCAATGACTGTGGTGAAATAAAATGTATATATTGTAAATATTGTTGTATTAATTTAGTTAGTAGTTTATTTGAGTTGTAGTTTATTGTTTTATTAGTTTTAAGTAAAAGTATAACTTGTGTTTTTTATAAAATTTTCACAAGAATTGAATTAATAACTTTATATCATAAAACAAATAAAAGAAAGAATGGGCTGGCCTTACACGAAATTCAAAAATATATTCTAAAAGATGTAATTCTAGATAAGTGTTAAAACACGTTAGAAGTAAGCTATATAATTAATAGACTTATAATTCAAAATGTAAAATGAAATTTTGAAAATAAATGAATCTTGGGAACACCGCGTGTTGTTGGCATTGTCCAAAATTTTTTTATTTCATTTTATTTTATTTTTTATTTTTCTCTAATAAATAAAAAAAGAATGAAGTCGATCTTCATATTTAACCGAAATAGAGCCAAAATAAAAAACTCAACTGCTTGTTATTTTAAGGTAAATGTAAAACATTCGCTATTGATTATGCTCAGTTGTATGTAGCTAGATACAATAGTCTATGATTTCCTTTGTAAAACAAAAGTAAAATTCTTTATAAATTTGTTTCGTTTCTCAAAAAAGGTAATTTAAGGAGGCAAATTTTCGCAAAATTCATTTATTTTTAACAATATTTAAGAAATTTTAACATTTATTAAAAACAAGAATTTTTATTGTAAAATTCTTTAAAAAATTTGTCTTAATTTCCAAAAAAAGGTAATTTAAGGAGCCAAATTTTCCCAAAATACATTTATTTTTAGCAATATTTAATAAATTTTAGCATTTATTAAAAAAACTACAATTTTTGTTAGATTTTTTGTTGCCAAATTAATACATACTGGTTATGTTCACTAATAACTAAAGGAAACAGTCAACATTTTCCTTTATAAAACGAAAATAAAACTTCTTGTTCGTTTGTGTGTTTGTGTGCAATAAGTAAACGAAATTGTCTTAAACACACAAGCAATGAAATCAATGGCCATATGATAGAGTTGTGTCGTTCCTGAACGAACCGGCTCAAAGGAACGACTCCGTGAAAAGAACGAACGGATCCGTATCCAGTTCGGTCGTTTATATCGTTCATTTAATCGCTAATGGCCACGACATTGCTGCTTACAAAACAAAACCACCACCATTAGCTTTGCACACACCAGTGTTCGAAAATAAACACTATGGTATCGTACCGTACCGTTCTGTACCGTACCAAGGTGGATAGGTACGCTACGATAATGTACCGTACCGGTACACAAACACTAACAAATATTTTAGTGATACTGTACCGGAGCACAACGAAAATCTTACTGTACCGAATGCGGTACACAACGACTTTTAGTGTACCGACTGCGGTACGCTACGATTTTTAGTGAACCGACTGCGGTACAGTACGATTATCGTAGTGTACCACTGGTCGGTTCACTAAAACATAACGTACCGGTAATGTACCGTACATGTGTGTTTTGTAAATTGTGATGAAAAATTATATGTTTGATGTTTTTGAGAATAAGGGCAAGAATAGTAACTAAAATTCAAGATTATATAAATTAAAAGCACGAATGTGGTAAATTCGGTCGGTATACGAATTTTGAGAAAATTAGTGTAAAATATGAAAATAGCTAAAATTTCCAACCAATACATATTTTGAAACGGATCAACATTATTTTGAATTATTTTATTTTATGTTTTCTTTTGTTTACCATAAATGAATTTCTCATGTGTACATATTTCCTTTTGTTATTACTTTACGTTTACGTTTCCAGTAACTTCATTCATTATTAGATTAAGAATTCAACTTAAATTTAAATTTAACTGCTAAAAATACACCTCTGTAAATATATTTAATACTACTACTTTAAGCAGCTATGTACTACTAAATTTTATCATACATGACTAAACGACTTTTTGGCTTCTCAAAAGTGAAGCTAAGTAGAACAAACTTCAATAAATTCGTTCATTCCTCTTGAGCAACTTGAACTCTGTACATCAACCTCAGTGCTTCCTTAAGTAGTTGAAACTGATAGCAGAGCATCAACCGCAACATAGAGAGTGAATAAGTATTCTTTCAAAACCTAAACATTTGGTGTTTTATTGTATGTCCTCATACAACCTACGAAAACGGCCCGTTACACTGACGCCCAACGCAGTGGCCACGAACGACGACCTAAAAGTTGAAGCCGAGGACAACAACACACAAGCAGACAGCGACGAGTACGTGTCAAGCGAAGAAGATATGGCGCAATTCACAGACAGCCAATTTCAGCAGCTTCTCCAGGTAATGCAGAAAAACAACCGGACGGGTTCGTTTTCTCATTGCACTGCGCGCTTTCGGAGGCAGAGAGACCGTAGTTGATGAATTTGTTACTGCCATAACAGTCTACAAAGAGATAGAATCCATCTCAGACGACGACGCCGTAAAAGGTTTACAGCTGCTGTTTGAAGACTACGCTGCTAATTGGTGGATAGGTGTAAAAAGCACTGTCACCACATTCAGCGACGCCACCAAATTAATAAAAAATAAATTTTCTCCGCCACTACCTGACTGGCGCATATTTGCAACAATTTCCGAGACGAGACAGCAGAACAAAGAGCACACAGACAATTTCATATGTAAAAAGAGGTTTCTGTTCTCTCAACTAAAAGTGCCTGTCGCCGAGGAAGTGCAAATAAACATCGTGTTTGGCCTGCTCAATACAAACATACGAGAGCGTGTGCGCCGAGACGATGTCAAAACATTTGAAGATCTCTTGTCAGCTTGTAGAGAAGCAGAGCTCTTGCTGCTAGAGACACACACAAAACAAGACAAGCAGAAGAACGAGAGAAAAACAGTGCGATGCAGTTTTTGTAATTTCACAAATCACACTGTGGATGAGTGCAGGAAATTAAAAAAACAAAAAGCCGAACAACAACAAAAGCATGGTATTAACACACAGCCAGTAAAAAACGTTAGTAAATTGCCACAAATAAAAGCAGAAGTTGCTTGTTATGGATGCGGTGCGCCTGGCGTGTACAGATCAAATTGCGCTACCTGCAGCAACAACAACAAAGACAGCCCTCAGCCGCTCTCTTTCAACACTATTTCAACTGCTGTAATTGGTCGTACGCTCCCTACAACACATGTGGAGATATTTGGACTGTTGGGAGAAGCAGTTATCGATACCGGTGCCAAAGTTAGCGTTGCCAGCGTGAGCCTAACGAATATTTTAAAAGCAAACGGTGCAGTTTTCAACAAGTTCGAGCTGATATTAGTTTAGCAGATGGCTCATCATCAACCGAAGTAGTCGAATCAACGATATGTGATATCCGTATTGGCAACCGAACGAAAAGAATTCGATTTGTCTGTCTCCCATATGCAACAAAAAACAGAACTCTTATTGGTACTGACTTTATGGAACAGACCGGAATAATTTTGAACATGGCGCAGAGATACTGGTACTTTGAAGACGACCCAAAACGCAAGCATTCGTTCACCAATACAATGGACATGCGTGTATACGCAGTGGACGTCAAAGGTCATGAAGATTCACACACAACCAAAGCAGTCGACGGAATGTCCAAATTCATAAAGTTTGTGGAAGGCAAAAATAATATCTCGCCGTTACCATCAACTCCAGGTATCTTGCGAGAAGTACAAATCGCCATCCCTCTCCTCTCGCAAGCATTCCTCCTACTCCGGTAATGCCATCAACATCCACGATGCAGACGAGAAATGAATATTCGCCTCACAGCATTCAAAGCATCTTCCTTGGAGCCATTCCAGCAAATGAAGAGACACCAGGCAATACTTCAAGGCTATTTGGTCCACCAGTGAAAGCACAACGAAAGGAAGCAGATGACTATTTAGACAGCATATTCATGCCGCTCTTCCATATCCAAATGCAGGTGCATAAAAAAAGTGATGGAGTTTCCCGCCAACAGTATTCAACGGGTGCCACTACATCATACATTGACCATCACAATGTACCTCTG
The DNA here is from genome assembly GCF_047663935.1 of Musca autumnalis. Lineage (NCBI taxonomy): Eukaryota > Metazoa > Arthropoda > Insecta > Diptera > Muscidae > Musca > Musca autumnalis. Next base: position 94,313 of record NW_027412453.1, on the reverse strand, counting down.
ATCCAGGGGGAGATACCCGAAAAGAAGTCAACTAAGTTCCGTAGCAGAAGAACCCCAAGACGAAGGAGAAAACAAAAGAAGAAATGTGCTGATGCTTGATCGGGACGATTCCAAGCATCAGAGGGGGAGACTGAAACGGATCAACATTATTTTGAATTATTTTATTTTATGTTTTCTTTTGTTTACCATAAATGAATTTCTCATGTGTACATATTTCCTTTTGTTATTACTTTACGTTTACGTTTCCAGTAACTTCATTCATTATTAGATTAAGAATACAACTCACTCTTGAATTTAAATTTAACTGCTAAAAATACACCTCTGTAAATATATTTAATACTACTATTTTAAGCAGCTATGTACTACTAAATTTTATCATACATGACTAAACGACTTTTTGGCTTCTCAAAAGTGAAGCTAAGTAGAATAAAATTCAATAAATTCGTTCATTCCTCTTGAGCAACTTGAACTCTGTACATCAACCTCAGTGCTTCCTTAAGTAGTTGAAACTGATAGCAGAGCATCAACCGCAACATAGGGAGTGAATAAGTATTCTTTCAAAACCTAAACATTTGGTGTTTTATTGTATGTCCTCATACAACCTTCGCAAACGGCCTGTTACAATTTTAATTAATTCTATAAGAAGTTTTAAGTGAACCACCCTCTATTATAGCATTAGGTTTAAAATCCATATTATTAATGTATGTATGTATTTCTATTTACTCGCTTTGAGAAAATTTTATTATGGATTCATTAGAGTCCTTGTAGTCAATGTACATATTAAAACACTGTTTTTTAAATATTATTTGTTCCCTAGTTAAATAATTAGACAGTTTTTACAAGTAAAAAGTGGTGATAATGCATGTGTCATAAAATCATTTCTATGAATGGAAAAGAATAACGTTAATATGTTGGTGTCATAAGGATGTTTATTTGCGGCAAAAGTCAATTCATAAAAAGGTTATGCTTGTTGTCCAATCCACATGGACAAACAAAACAGCCACAGTCGGATCACTAAAGATTGAGTCTCCAGCTAATATATTTTAAATTTTTAATATGTTTATACTGTTGAAGTTTTAATGTTGATATGTTCGAATTAATTAAAATAAAATTGCATAAAACATAAAATCCGTTTGTAATATGTAACAAAACAAAATAGTAAGAATATGAGAATAATGCCACAAAAACTCAAACTTTAGAGGGCTTCTTCGTAGTGGTAATTCCTACTGGTAGAATACGTTTACGTTTCACAGTGGAAAAAGACACCGATTTAGTTTAGTGCCCCAAAGATAAAAGTCGATGTTTTATTGTATGTTTGTCCATAATTTGGATAAGAACAGCTCTAGATTGACAAGTGCACTTCATTTATTATTATATTTAGTAAATTTGTATTTTTACCCATATAACGGTACCTGCCGATTTTCGCTATTTTAAAGATTTCTACCACATTATCCCACCGAAATGGCTTAGATTTGGTATTTAGTGTCCGTTGGTGTTATAAATACATTCCTATAAGAATTTTCAGTACAGGTCCACGTTTTTATATATCCCCCATAGAACGGTTCCGCCGATATCGGTTATTTTGAAGGTTATAGCCACGTTATCCAACCGAATTAGTTGAAACTTGGCATTTAGTCTACGTTAGGAGTATAAAATATTCCGACGGGGAATTGTCTGCACAGGTTCACGTTTCGATATGGCCCCCATAGAAAGGTACCGCCCGAATTTCGCTAATTTTAGATAGCAAATTAGAATAAAAACAATTATAAAATATTTTGTTGTAGCTAAACTTTACTAATTTGGTAAGAACTATATGTACTAAAAATAAAATAAAAAATCTACGCGCCATCCTGCGACACTCCCTACTAAATAGGTTTAACAAAATACACAATTTGAAAGAAAAGCGGATGTCACGTGATTTACATATGTGTAAAATAAATAACATATTATATAAAATATTTTTTTACTCACCTGTCTTTCACGAAATGTTAAATACAATAAAGCTTTAAAATTACTTTGTAGGAAGACTGCATAGGACGATCGCAAATTTACTACTAAAATATATTATAAAAACCAGTCCATAAATTGCGAACAAAAAATTAACCGTTAACCGGCTGATGTAAAACAAATTATTTTAACTGTCGTTAGTTTCAGTGGACTCCTTAGATCAGTACTGCACTAGTAATTTTTAAATCGGCGTATGTGATTTCTTCAGTTCTGGCGCGCTATATCGGTATTTTTTTCCACTGTTCGTTTGGCCCAAAAAACATCAATGTGACACCAACACGTGCCTTATTACTTTATACAAATATTTTGGATATACATATGTATATAACACAATTATGGGGTCAATTTATATAGTCTTCCATAATAAAACTAAAAACCATTAAACATTTTACATTTTCTCATAATTCATAAAAACGCATGTTTGGTACATTACAGATATGTATATTATTTTCATTGTTCCAACAATACGAACTACGAATTTTTACTGCTTCGACTTTTTCAGTGGTACCACAAAGTAACAGGCAAAGTTCACGATGATCGTCCACATTACTGAATAGATTTTCCGTTATTGGTGCCACCAATAATAATTGATTTCGCACGAGGGGACTTTTGTCGAAAATAAACATCTTTATGACGTCAATTAGAAACCTCATACTGGTGTTATGATGAATACATTCCATATTGAAAAAATCATATTAAAATTTTTAATTTGGCTACAAATACTTTAAAATGTGTAAATAAAAATAGCTTGGAAAAAACCTTAGCGATGAGCAATCACCTTTATCGAATACTGTTCACTACAAACAAAATAGATGGGTATTTTTTGTTGGTACAGGTAATATTAATGTGGATTGTATAGCAAATATTACATTTTTCTGAATAATCTTTTTCCAAAAAATGCTATTGACACCAAAATAGTAAAATTATTCTTTACTCATTCATGTAAATGATTTTATAATTCACGATTTTTCACCCTTTTTGGATATCATAAATGTCTAAGTGACTAACATGGTAAACAACATTATATTTTCTAGTCATTTTCTCAATATTTATAAACGATTAAAATGTAATTAATTTATAAAAATTGAATTTTATTTATTATACTTGCCTTCTTTGCCAAGAAAGCATATAACAATTCATATTTCCTCATAAATAAAAAAACACATGTGTGGTACATTACCGGTACGTTATTTTTTTAGTGAACCGACCAGTGGTACACTACGATATTTTAGTGTACCGACTGCGGTACGCTACGATTTTTTAGTGTACCGACTGCGGTTCACTACGATTTTCGTTGTGCTCCGGTACGGTACGCTAAAATATTTTTTAGTGGTTGTGCTCCGGTACGGTACACTAAAATATTTTTTAGTGATACCGTACCTGGAGCGGTACGTTATTTTAGTGTACTGTTTCTTTTCGAACACTGGCACACACACAAGTAAGCAAGAAAAACACATGCATATGGTTGCAGAGCTGTGTCGTTCTTTTACATTGTACGTTTAAATTTTGAGCTGAATCATCTCGTTCAGTTGGCTCCGCTCGTTTTTTTTTTGCCTATCTCGTCCTTTTTACTGTTCTCGTTCTTAAAGCGCTTGTATTTTCTAGTTTTTAGTTCAACGTGTGTTAATTTTCGCTCTATCCCCTTACGATGAAAACATTTCGTTTTTTTTTCTTGTTAACATCATTGTGTGTCGAATGCAGTGATTTTTTTTTAATTTATATGTAGGTATAAATTAAAAATATATAGAAATTATATTCAAATAAAAATTATTTTTTCTATATTGAGTGGAAAGAGATATTTTGGCTTATTTTTAAGACTGACAAAACGACTATTGAATATTAATGCAGATAACTAACGATATTCACACAAAAATGACTGAAATGTTTTATTGAACGAAAAAGAGCCAAAGAACGAAGTGAAAGATCCGGATCTTTTCGGTGAACGGATTGAAAAAGATCGATCCGCTCAATGAACGAGAGTGCCCAACACTACCATATGAAGCAAAATAAACTATGTTTCTTCGCCAACGACCATACCACGCTGAGTACATCGGTTCTCGTCCGATCACCGAAATTAAGCAGCGTCGGGCGCGGTTAGTACTTAGATGGGGGACCGCTTGGGAACACCGCGTGTTGTTGGCATTGTCCAAAATTTTTTTATTTCATTTTATTTTATTTTCTATTTTTCTCTATTAAATAAAAAAGAAAGAAGTCGATATCTTCATTTTTAACCGAAATAGAGCCAAAATAAAAAACTCAACTGCTTGTTATTTTAAGGTAAATGTAAAACATTCGCTATTGATTATGCTCAGTTGTATGTAGCTAGATACAATAGTCTATGATTTCCTTTGTAAAACTAAAGTAAAATTCTTTATAAATTTGTTTCGTTTCTCAAAAAACGTAATTTAATGAGGCAAATTTTCGCAAAATGCATTTATTTTTAACAATATTTAAGAAATTTTAACATTTATTAAAAAACAAGAATTTTTATTGTAAAATTCTTTAAAAAATTTGTCTTAATTTCCAAAAAAGGTAATTTAAGGAGCCAAATTTTCCCAAAATACATTTTTTTTAGCAAACTTTAATAAATTTTAAAATTTATTAAAAAAAACTAAAATTTTTGTTAGATTTTTTGATGCCAAATTAATACATACTGGTTATGTTCACTAATAACTAAAGGAAACAGTCAACATTTTCCTTTATAAAACGAAAATAAAACTTCTTGTTCGTTTGTGTGTTTGTGTGCAATAAGTAAACGAAATTGTCTTAAACACACAAGCAATGAAATCAATGGTCATATGAAGCATAATAAACTATGTTTCTTCGCCAACGACCATACCACGCTGAGTACATCGGTTCTCGTCCGATCACCGAAATTAAGCAGCGTCGGGCGCGGTTAGTACTTAGATGGGGGACCGCTTGGGAACACCCCGTGTTGTTGGCATTGTCCAAAATTTTTTTATTTCATTTTATTTTCTTTTTTATTTTTCTCTATTAAATAAAAAAAGAATGAAGTCGATATCTTCATTTTTAACCGAAATAGAGCCAAAATAAAAAACTCAACTGCTTATTATTTTAAGGTAAATGTAAAACATTTGCTATTGATTATGCTCAGTTGTATGTAGCTAGATACAATAGTCTATGATTTCCTTTGTAAAACAAAAGTAAAATTCTTTATAAATTTGTTTCGTTTCTCAAAAAAGTAATTTGAGGAGGCAAATTTTCGCAAAATGCATTTATTTTTAACAATATTTAAGAAATTTTAACATTTACTAAAAAACAAGAATTTTTATTGTAAAATTCTTTAAAAAATTTCTCTTTATTTCCAAAAAAGGTAATTTAAGGAGCCAAATTTTCCCAAAATACATTTATTTTTAGCAATATTTAATAAATTTTAAAATTTATTAAAAAAACTACAATTTTTGTTAGATTTTTTGATGCCAAATTAATACATACTGGTTATGTTCACTAATAACTAAAGGAAACAGTCAACATTTTCCTTTATACAACGAAAATAAAACTTCTTATTATACCCTACACCACTATGTGGTAAGGGGTATTATGTGTTAGTGCATTTGTATGTAACATACAAAAGGAAGCGAGATAGACCCATAGTTCCTTCTAGGGATATACATAGAATCACTTTCTGAGTCGATTTATGCATGTCCGTCCGTCCGTCCGTTCGCAACATACAGGTCGCATTTGTTGACCGATTTCGCTGAAAATTGGGGAATACCATTTTTTAGCCGTCGGAAGATCAAGTTCGAAGATGGGCTATATCGGTCCAAGTTTTGGTATAGCCCCCATAAAACGGTACCCCCCGATTTGCGGTATTTTGACGTTTTTAGCTACAATTTCAGACCGATGTAGCTATAATTTGACAGTTAGGGTTCTTAAATGTCAATTAACTTATATAACAAAAGTTGTGGACATAGGTCCACGTTTTGTTATAGCCCCCATATAACGCTACCCCCCGATTTACGGTATTTTGAAGGTTTTAGCTACATTTTCCGACCGATTTAGCTATAATTTGACATTTAGGGTTCTTAAGTATCAATAAACTTATATAACAAAAGTTGTGGACATAGGTCCACGTTTTGGTATAGCCCCCATAAAACCCCCGATTTACGGTATTTGGACGTTTTTAGCTACATTTTCAGACCGATGTAGCTATAATTTGACATTTAAAGTTCTTAAATGTCAGTAAACTTATATGACAAAACTTGTGGACATAGGTCCACGTTTTGGTATAGCCCCCATATAACGGTACCCCCCGATTTACGGTATTTTGACGTTTTTAGCTACATTTTCAGACCGATGTAGCTATAATTTGACATTTAGGGTTCTTAAATGTCAGTAAACTTATATAATAAAACTTGTGGACATAGGTCCATGTTTTGGTATAGCCCCCATATAACGGTGCCCGCTGATTAATGGTATTTTTACGTTTTTAGTTACATTTTCAGACCGATTTAGCTATAATTTGACATTTTGGGTTCTTAAGTATCAATAAATTTATATATCAAAAGTTGTGGAGATAGGTCCACGTTTTGGTATAGCCCCCATAGAACGGTACCCCCCGATTTACGGTATTTCGACGTTTTTATCTACATTTTCAGACCGATTTAGCTATAAATTGACATTTAGGGTTCTTAAGTGTCAATAAACTTATATAACTAGTGGACATAGGTCCATGTTTTGGAATAGCCCCCATATAACGTTACCGCCCGATTTCAGGTATTTTGACGTTTTAAGTCACATTTCTGGACCGAATTAGTTATAATATTACCGATTTTCGGTATTTTGAGGATTCTAGCTAAAATTTTTAACCGAATTAGGAGTTATTTGACATTAAAGGCTCAAAAACTGTCAACATAGGCCCATGTTTTATTATAACACCTATATAACGGTACCTCCCAATTTCTAGCCCCCCAAAAATTGTCAACATACATAGTTAGATATAGGCACCATAAAAAATGGTCTCCCGAATGAAGCATTTTATGTACATTATCTGACATTTTAACGTACCCACTTAAAGTTGGGAACAGGAATGAAAACTAATTATTCCATTTTAGTTCAGAATATTTTATGGTGGAGGGTATGAAAAGTTCGGCCCGGCCGAACTTAATGCTTTTTTACTTGTTCGTTTGTGTGTTTGTGTGCAATAAGTAAACGAAATTGTCTTAAACACACAAACAATGAAATCAATGGCCATATGAAGCAAAATAAACTATGTTTCTTCGCCAACGACCATACCACGCTGAGTACATCGGTTCTCGTCCGATCACCGAAATTAAGCAGCGTCGGGCGCGGTTACTACTTGGATGGGGGACCGCTTGGGAACACCGCGTGTTGTTGGCATTGTCCAAAATTTTTTTATTTCATTTGATTTTCTTTTTTATTTTTCTCTATTAAATAAAAAAAGAATGAAGTCGATATCTTCATTTTTAACCGAAATAGAGCCAAAATAAAAAACTCGACTGCTTATTATTTTAAGGTAAATGTAAAACATTCGCTATTGATTATGCTCAGTTGTATGTACCTAGATACAATAGTCTATGATTTCCTTTGTAAAACAAAAGTAAAATTCTTTATAAATTTGTTTCGTTTCTTAAAAAAGGTAATTTAAGTAGGCAAATTTTCGCAAAATGCATTTATTTTTAACAATATTTAAGAAATTTTAACATTTATTAAAAAAACAAGAATTTTTTAGTAAAATTCTTTAAAAAATTTGTCTTAATTTCCAAAAAAGGTAATTTAAGGAGCCAAATTTTCCCAAAATACATTTATTTTTAGCAATATTTAATAAATTTTAACATTTATTTAAAAGAACTACAATTTTTGTTAGATTTTTTGATGTCAAATTAATACATACTTGTTATGTTCACTAATAACTAAAGGAAACAATTAACATTTTCCTTTATAAAACGAAAATAAAACTTCTTGTTTGTTTGTGTGTTTGTGGCAATAAGTAAACGAAATTGTCTTAAACACACAAGCAATGAAATCAATGGCCATATGAAGCAAAATAAACTATGTTTCTTCGTCAACGACCATACCACGCTGAGTACATCGGTTCTCGTCCGATCACCGAAATTAAGCAGCGTCGGGCGCGGTTAGTACTTAGATGGGGGACCACTTGGGACACCGCGTGTTGTTGGCATTGTCCAAAATTTTTTTATTTCATTTTATTTTCGTTTTTATTTTTCTCTATTAAATAAAAAAAGAATGAAGTCGATATCTTCCAAAATAAAAAACTCGACTGCTTATTTGCTATTGATTATGCTCAGTTGTATGTAGCTAGATACAATAGTCTATGATTTCCTTTGTAAAACAAAAGTAAAATTCTTTATAAATTTGTTTCGTTTCTCAAAAAAGGTAATTTGAGGAGGCAAATTTTCGCAAAATGCATTTATTTTTAACAATATTAAAGAAATTTTAACATTTATTAAAACACGAGAATTTTTTAGTAAAATTCTTTAAAAAATTTGTCTTAATTTCCAAAAAAGGTAATTTAAGGAGCCAATTTTTCCCAAAATACATTTATTTTTAGCAATATTTAATAAATTTTAACATTTATTAAAAAAACTACAATTTTTGTTAGATTTTTTGATGTCAAATTAATACATACTGGTTATGTTCACTAATAACTAAAGGAAACAATCAACATTTTCCTTTATAAAACGAAAATAAAACTTCTTGTTTGTTTGTGTGTTTGGGTGCAATAAGTAAACGAAATTGTCTTAAACACACAAGCAATGAAATCAATGGCCATATGAAGCAAAATAAACTATGTTTCTTCGCCAACGACCATACCACGCTGAGTACATCGGTTCTCGTCCGATCACCGAAATTAAGCAGCGTCGGGCGCGGTTAGTACTTAGATGGGGGACCGCTTGGGAACACCGCGTGTTGTTGGCATTGTCCAAAATTTTTTTATTTCATTTTATTTTCTGGCGACGTACGCTTTGGTTAGCCGCTGACGATTGTGGCGAAAGGCTCCTTGTTATGCCCGGTAAAGGTTGACGGCGGCATGTGAGAAATTAGCTGGCCTTGTCGTCTATTTTTTCTTGTCATTCCTGTCAAAACATTCCTTGAGTGAAGCTAAAAATCAAACAAAAAGAACACGAAAAAGTTAACGTGCTTAAAAGAGGAAAGTGCTGGGCTGAGACCGACTCAACCGCATAAGCGAATTCCATTAAATAAATTGAAAGTGAAGTGTGTGACGAATCTTGCTTTGTTTACTTCTTACGGGCCCTGGGAAGACAAAAGGGACGGAATAACAAACCCCGGCAGCAGCAACAGTGCCACGGGACGTGGAGCAATCAACCGGCCTCTACTACCTCATCTACACTCCAGGTATAAAAAGCCTTCCTTAGTGGAGCAAACATTGGTCCAATTTTTATACCAGTGTGTTGCAATATTAGTGTGTTGTGTGAAAAGAGTCTGTGTTATTTGAGGTTAGGATAGGTTGAAGATCGTGCTTTTATTTACATACATACACCTTGAAAGCGGCCAGTACATAGAAACCGTACAAAGTTGAACACTGCGCTGCTCGGAATACATAATTCATCGTTGTTTGTGTACATTAATAAAGTACAGTGGAGCCATTTTAAATTGGAATTTGTTATGCGAGTACTTATTACATGCATGTATATACGTACATAAGGTGTAAAGTACAAACTTTAATACAAGTTGGTGGCCACAGAGAACAGAGAAAGTGTTGTGTGGAGATCGGAGGGAAAGAGGACGTTGTGTTACGTCATAACTGAACATTTGATTTGGCTTGTTTAGGAAAGCCCTCGATAGGTTATTGGTTTGTGGAACATTGTTTAAAGAAGAATTCAATATTCCAATAATCAAGTGTACTGTATCTCAAGCTTATATAACACTGAACGGCGGAAGTGGTGGCCCGTATAATTTGACGTAATTAAGAAAAAAAAGAATTGTTTTGTCTTTAGCCACTTTTTTTAACCTAAAATTCTTGCCGAGGAAATTACAACCTGTGGATGCAGAAAGTGAGCGAGGGCGTACATTGTACTTTTATTTCTAAACTCAAGGCTTTAATTGAAGGATTGTGTTTACAATACATAGTGAAATAAAATAATTTTTTTTATTTTGCTAATTAAAAATGATGACAGGAGAAAATTTTGAGGATGGATGAAATGACGAGATTTGAGACAAGGCTTAAAGATGAGAACTTTTCAGAGTACACAGTTGAAGCAATTGATTGTGAGAGAAATGAATTGGAATTGCTATGGGTGAAATTTAAGTCGGTACATGAGTCTCAAGCCTCGGAGACGAAGGAAAAGAAGAAAATGTATGCCAAATATAATCAAGCGCACAAAACCTATATAAGGTGTATTAATATTATAGCGAATGCGAAAGAGAAAGTAGTTGCTCAAGAAGAAAGGGTTGTAATGGCTCCAAGGCAGGAATCATCAGTACGGGTGCCTCCATGTGATACAGGTACATTTCGGGGCGATTATGTAACATGGCCCACCTTTAGAGACCTGTTTACCGCTATATTTATTAAGAACTCACAATTAAGTCCTGTTGAAAAGCTTTTCTATTTATTTCAAAAAACGGAAGGCGAGGCCCGTGAAATAAATAGAAATATTGCTCTTACCGCCGAGAATTTCGACATAGCTTGGTCGAATTTAAAATTGCAATATGAGAATAAACGTGTTTTGATAAACAGCCAGTTAAGGCTTTTATTCAATATGGCCCCTTGTCAAAGTGACTCGTCAGCAGAGGTAAAAAGGATACAAAGAGATGTCAATAATTGCATATCAGTTTTAAAATTGTATGAAATTGACATCGGATCATGGGATCCTATCTTTGTATTTCTCTGCTCTGCTAGACTTTCAGAGCAGACATTGAATTTATGGGAGCAGTCTGTTAAAAATAAAACACAAGTTCCATCGTGGAAGGAGATGAATGATTTCTTGACAGATAGGTTTCATGCATTGGAAAGTGTGTCCGATGTTATAGATACGAGTAATCAGTGGCCCAGTACTTCGAAAAATTTGTCTCATAAAAGTCATCAAACTAGCGTAAAAGTGAAGGTTCATAAAAACCATCATTCTAAGGTAGAATCATTTCTCTGTAAGCTGTGTAAGGAGAGTCATCAGATTAGCTCATGTCATAAATTCTTGGCAATGGATCAAAAGGCTCGATCAAATACGCTGAGGAAATTTAATTATTGTTTTAATTGTATGAAGAGAGGGCACTTGTATGTTAATTGTACAAGTCCTAACTGGTGTTCTAGATGTCAGAAGAAACATCATACGCTACTTCATAGAGATTTTGTCAGTAAGATTGGACAGGGACAACAGAGCAAAGGCAATAATGTCCCACCTCAGTATGATTTAGCAAAAAATGATAAAATACAGTCCACATAAAATCGGAATCCGATTGAAAACGTTCAAACTCATCACACTTCAGTTACAAAAAAAGTGATGTTAGCGACCGCATGGGTCAATATTTGTCATTGTGGCGCAACACATAGAGTGCGAGCAGTGATTGATCCCTGTTCTGATGAGACTTTTATATCAGAACGAATTCAAAAGCTCCTAAAGTTGCCCGTTGTCTCTGTCTCAGCTGAAGTGACAGGACTGGGAGGGGAAGTAGTTAGCAGGGCTAATAAAATGGCATCTTTCGAGATAAGTTCCGATATAAATCCAAATATATCACTTAAGGTTCAGGCTCTAGTTGTGTCTCATGTTACTGGGGACATTCCTACACACTCTCTTAGTGATAATGACATGTCGAATCTGCCTAAACTGGATTATGAGGACCCAGGTTTTTATAAGAGTGGTCAAATCGATATCTTGTTAGGCGGAGATTTATATCCTAGTATACTGAGAGGAGGAGTTCGACGTGATATCTTCGAAACGCTCAAGAGACGATCTTTGGTTGGATTGTGACTGGCCCGACTAGTAAAAGGATTCAGTCCTTTAGTACAAGAGTTTCTTTTATGGCAAACAGGCCAATAGATGATCAACTAGCAAAGTTCTGGGAGTTGGAAGAGGTGGCCCATAGGAAAGTGTTATCTGATGATGACAAAAAGTGTGAGGCTATTTATTGTTCTACAACTAAACGGAATGTTGATGGTCGGTATGTGGTGGACCTGCCATTTAAAGGTACATCAGAACCCGTGGGTCCGAACAGATTTATTGCCGTCAGACAATTTTTGAGGAATGAACGCACTTTGCTCAAAAACCCCGAATATAAGAAATTATACGATGAAGTCATTAAGGAATACATATTGTTAGGACATATGGAGAAAGTGGAAAATAGTGGCTCAGGATACTATTTACCGCACCATGGAGTATTTAAGCCTGAGAGCGCAACGACGAAGTTGAGAGTCGTTTTTAATGCGTCAAGTCCTTCTTCAAATAAGATCAGTCTTAACGATATGTTGCATGTAGGACCTGTTCTTCAAGCGGACTTACTGGTTCTTATTTTAAGATGGCGGTTCTTCAAGTTCGTGTTCAACGCGGACATTAGTAGGATGTTTAGACAGATTTTGGTAAATCCAGAGTATACGGATTTTCAGAAGATAGTCTATAGAGCATCTGAGAATGAAGAAATTTCAGACTATGTGTTAAAGAGAGTCACATTTGGTATAAATTTTGCGCCATATTTGGCTCTAAGGACCCTGTTAAAGCTCGCAGAACACGAGGAATTTGAATTTCCTATTGGCGCCCGTCTTCTTCGCTCTTCTATGTACGTAGATGACGCATTGGTAGGAGCCCATAGTGTCTCAGAAGCGGTTGTAGCTCGTAATCAGTTAGCAGGGATTTTGAAGACGGCGGGTTTCGAATTAAGAAAATGGAGCTCAAATTGTACAAATATTTTGCAAGGCATACCAGTGAAACATCTACTGAGCGAAAGTTTCTTGTGTCTCGATGAGAAAAGTACAGCAAAGACTTTAGGAATCCGCTGGAACGCTTCGGAAGACAATTTTACTTTCTCACAGATAAAATTCCCAAAAAGGATGCTTATACGAAAAGAGAGGTGCTATCAATAATTGCCAGGCTCTTTGATCCTGCAGGATGGTTGGCGCCAGTAATTATAACGGCAAAGACTATTATGCAAGATATATGGCTCGATCAGATAGAGTGGGATGATAATATAAAAACAATTGCCCTGAGAAAGTGGAAGGGTTTTATTGCCAGATATAACGAGATTGACACGATTTCTATACCACGATGGATATGTTATACTCCAGAGAGTAGAGTAGAGTATCATGGATTCTGTGACTCGTCGGAGTTAGCATACGCCGCTACAATCTACATAAGGGTAGAAGAAGGAAGTGATATAAGCTCAAACTTGCTAGTAGCGAAAACTAAGGTGGCTCCTGTGAAAAAACCGTCCTTGCCGCGTTTGGTGCGACTCTATTGGCAGAGTTAATTGAGAATATGTTGCCCAATTTTGAAGTAAATGATTACGATTTATATTTGTGGTCTGACTCCACAATCGTCTTAGCATGGCTTAAAAAGCCGCCGTGCAGTTGGAAGACGTTTGTGGCAAATAGAGTGGCTCACATCTTAGAGAAGGTAGGTTATAGGAACTGGTCACATGTAGCTCCTCAGGATAACCCGGCTGATCTAGCAACCCGGGGGCTGGTCCCTTCGGATTTGAAAGGGAACCGGCTATGGTGGCATGGCCCTAATTGGTTGGTTCAAGATAAGACAATGTGGCCCTCGTCGTCTAAAATCTTTGAGACGTCGGAAGAGTCAAAAACAGTTAAAGTCCATATTGCTAGATCCATAACGTCCTAAAAACCTATAAAGCTGTTACCGTTTGATATTTTGGATGAGTATTCTTCTCTTGCTACGGCTACACATGTAACAGCCTACATATTCCGATTCTTCCACCGGTTGAAAAAAAGGGCGGGTTCGAGGTCAGATCGAAGCGCTTGACCGCCGAGGAACTGAGTTTCGCCAAAAGTCGCCTCTTTCATCTATCTCAGGTTCGAAATTTTCCCGAAGAGTATCACTGCCTTAGGAAGAATCTCCCGCTTCCGTCCACAAGCCCGTTGTTAACTCTGACACCATTTTTGGACAAACATAACGTCATAAGAGCAAATGGTCGTCTCGGTTCCGCTTCTGGTCTGTCGTACAGTGAACGACACCCTGTAATACTTGCATATGAGAGTCGTTTAGCTAGGATGTATGTTGATTTCATACATAAGCTCGTTATGCATGGTGGCCCTAGGTTGGTATTGAATACCATTCGTCTCGAATGTTGGATTTTGCGTGGGAAGAATCTCGTCAAGTTTCACATTCAGAATTGCAAGGAATGCATTTTATATAATAAAAGATTTCAAGGTCAAATAATGGCACCATTGCCCGAGGAGACAACCCGTTTCAGCAGACCATTCACCAACTTTGCGGGTCTCTTTGACATAAAAAGTTTCACGGGAAGATATTGTCGCATCACCAAGGGTTATACGTGTCTCTTTGTGTGCTTTGCGACGAAAGCCATTCACTTGGAGGCGGTAAGCGACCTATCCACCCCCTCGTTTATGGCTGCGTTAGCTCGATTTGTGTCTCGACGTGGCTGTCCAAACCAAATCTACTCCGATAACGGCCGAAACTTTGTTGGCGCTGCTCGTCAGATTGACGCTAATTTTGTGGCTCTAGTGAAAGAGGTTCGAGACAACACAGTCCTCAAGTATGGGCATCAGAGACTATCATGGCACTTTATCCCAGCCTCGGCCCCACATATGGGAGGTCTTTGGGAGGCTGGGGTTAAAATCTTTAATCTTGAGGCTTGTCTTAACTCAAGACCCCTAGCGGCCCTCTCCGATGATGTCGACGACCTGTCTGCACTGACTCCTGGCCACTTTTTAGTAGGAGCCCCACGTTTGATGCCAGCGGAACCCGAGGAGCTGTCCCCCGCCGACACGATTCTCAATAGATGGCGCAAGCTGAAGGCGGTACAACACGAGTTTTGTAGGCGGTGGAAGGAGGAGTACCTTAAGGAAATGAACAAACGTAACAAGTGGAAGACTCCTCAAGCCGATGTGGAAGTCAATGACCTAGTGGTCATTCGGAACGAACCGTTATGTTCCAACGAATGGCGTTTAGGTCGCGTTATGAGAGTGTTCCGAGGCTCAGACGATAGGGTACGAGTGGCAGAACTCAAAACACAAAATGGCTTGATCACTCGTCCGATACATAAGATGATTTTGCTTCCCCGCGATGCCTGTCCACCTTCCTTCCCGTCCCCGAAGTAACTCATAAGAACACAAATATAACTTGTACTAATCCCCTGTAGCTCGTTAGAATAAGTACGCAACCTATAATAATCACCACTGTAGTTCAGTAGTATATTCACGTCACTTACATTAATTAATGCACTTCTTCTCCACCACCACAGGATGGCTAATTTTAATGAAAACTATCCGTGCCCGGTATGCTCCCGATTCCATTCTATCCGAGACTGCACACGGTTTCTGGCGTTATACATAAGCGCTCGCCGACGTAAAGTGGAGGAGCTGAAGCTTTGCCTAAACTGTTTAGCACAGTCGCACGACCGCAGCGCTTGTCGTAGTCCAGCTCGGTGCTTTAGATGTCAAGGACACCATCATTCTCTGTTGCACCAGGTGGAGCCTGGCAACGTTTTCTTCCCGATGACCGCAACGGTGCGTCTGTATCCAACCGGTGAAGACTGGTGTGAGATGGCGCGTGTGATCATTGACCCGTCGCATAAGATCTCGGCAATTACCATGGAAGCTGCGCGTGATGTGAAATCCGAAGAGGATATGCTTCGGTCAGACTTCAGCACCGAATCTTCGAACGCGACATGGTTCGTGTTAGATGTGTGATAGAGGATACGCGATATGGCAACACTCCGTCAACTCAGTTGGATACAACCTGGACACGGGACCACCCCATCGTCGGTAGAGCCACCCTCGGGGACCCCAGGTTGGGACATTCCCGCCCCTTACCAGATGATCTTGGGACAAGATGTGGCCCACCAAGTGTTCACCGGAAATGTGATCGGGCGTTCTGGGCAAACACTTATTCACCATACTGCCTTTGGACCCGTTTTCTTTGGCGAAGCCAAGAAAGGAGAGCACAACCCTGTTTATGCACCCCGTCGTCGCCGATAAAACAGAGGGTAATCAACCTGAAGTATGAAGCAACCTACAGTACAAATCAACCTGAAGGACTAATCACCTGAATTATCGTTGTTTTATGTATTTTTTTTTTATTATTTTTTCCTTTATCAGTCTTTGCTCAGGTTATCCATACCCATTAACACTTAATTCTTTTACATAATTCATTTTAGATCGTACACATGCGTTGTAAAGCTAGTCTCATAGTCCTATCGATACCCCTAAGTGTAACATGCCAATAAATTACAATCCTGTTCTAAGGGATCCCTGACTGTTCAAGTGGACTATGTGTGGCAGATTGGCCTGTGGGACTGGTTATGAGTCATGTGTAATGCATCAAGATAAATTAACGAATTTAAATGACATTTAATTTTTGTTTATTTAATTGAATATGAATTACTACTCTGATAACTGAATTCGATCGTAGTGTGCTATAAGTAAATCATTGAAGATCTCTGTAATTTCCATTGTCATTAATATCTTGTATTGTAGATTTTATAATGTATCTAGGTTAAGTGTATTGCACTTAGGTGCAATGGGGTGGCGGTATGGCGACGTACGCTTTGGTTAGCCGCTGACGATTGTGGCGAAAGGCTCCTTGTTATGCCCGGTAAAGGTTGACCGCGGCATGTGAGAAATTAGCTGGCCTTGTCGTCTATTTTTTCTTGTCATTCCTGTCAAAACATTCCTTGAGTGAAGCTAAAAATCAAACAAAAAGAACACGAAAAAGTTAACGTGCTTAAAAGAGGAAAGTGCTGGGCTGAGACCGACTTTCCAGAAATATCAAAGCCTACACCGCCAGTGCCCTCACCCGCATAAGCGAATTCCATTAAATAAATTGAAAGTGAAGTGTGTGACGAATCTTGCTGGGAAGACAAAAGGGACGGAATAACAAACCCCGGCAGCAGCAACAGTGCCACGGGACGTGGAGCAATCAACCGGCCTCTACTACCTCATCTACACTCCAGGTATAAAAAGCCTTCCTTAGTGGAGCAATGTATTTTTCTCTATTAAATAAAAAAAGAATGAAGTCGATATCTTCATTTTTAACCGAAATAGAGCCAACATAAAAAACTCGACTGCTTATTATTTTAAGGTAAATGTAAAACATTCGCTATTGATTATGCTCAGTTGTATGTACCTAGATACAATAGTCTATGATTTCCTTTGTAAAACAGAAGTAAAGTTCTTTATAAATTTGTTTCGTTTCTCAAAAAAGGTAATTTAAGTAGGCAAATTTTCGCAAAATGCATTTATTTTTAATAATATTTAAGAAATTTTAACATTTATTAAAAAAACAAGAATTTTTTAGTAAAATTCTTTAAAAAATTTGTCTTAATTTCCAAAAATGTAATTTAAGGAGCCAAATTTTCCCAAAATACATTTATTTTTAGCAATATTTAATAAATTTTAACATTTATTAAAAAAACTACAATTTTTGTTAGATTTTTTGATGCCAAATTAATACATACTGGTTATGTTCACTAATAACTAAAGGAAACAGTCAACATTTTCCTTTATAAAACGAAAATAAAACTTCTTGTTCGTTTGTGTGCAATAAGTAAACGAAATTGTCTTAAACACACAAGCAATGAAATCAATGGCCATATGAAGCAAAATAAACTATGTTTCTTCGCCAACGACCATACCACGCTGAGTACATCGGTTCTCGTCCGATCACCGAAATTAAGCAGCGTTGGGCGCGGTTAGTACTTAGATGGGGGACCGCTTGGGAACACCGCGTGTTGTTGGCATTGTCCAAATTTTTTTTATTTCATTTTATTTTCTTTTTTATTTTTCTCTATTAAATAAAAAAAGAATGAAGTCGATATCTTCATATTTTAACCGAAATAGAGCCAAAATAAAAAAAAACTCAACTGCTTATTATTTTAAGGTAAATGTAAAACATTTGCTATTGATTATGCTCAGTTGTATGTAGCTTGATACAATAGTCTATGATTTCCTTTGTAAAACAAAAGTAAAATTCTTTATAAATTTGTTTCGTTTCTCGAAAGAGGCAATTTAAGGAGGCAAATTTTCGCAAAATGCATTTATTTTTAACAATATTTAAGAAATTTTAACATTTATTAAAAAACAAGAATTTTTATTGTAAAATTCTTTAAAACATTTCTCTTAATTTCCAAAAAAGGTAATTTTAGGAGCCAAATTTTCCCAAAATACATTTATTTTTAGCAATATTTAATAAATTTTAACATTTATTAAAAAAACTACAATTTTTGTTAGATTTTTTGATGCCAAATTAATACATACTGGTTATGTTCACTAATAACTAAAGGAAACAGTCAACATTTTCCTTTATAAAACGAAAATAAAACTTCTTGTTCGTTTGTGTGCAATAAGTAAACGAAATTGTCTTAAACACACAAGCAATGAAATCAATGGCCATATGAAGCAAAATAAACTATGTTTCTTCGCCAACGACCATACCACGCTGAGTACATCGGTTCTCGTCCGATCACCGAAATTAAGCAGCGTTGGGCGCGGTTAGTACTTAGATGGGGGACCGCTTGGGAACACCGCGTGTTGTTGGCATTGTCCAAATTTTATTTATTTCAGACTCAGATTCAGTTTTATTTCCCATATTAAATTTTTACAGAGTTTTGTAATTTCTTACATGCTATTAAATAATATTTACTCTAACACATACATATGATGTTTTTCTAGAGGTTTATACTTTTATAATTATATATAATGGGCAGGCCAGCCAACCTTTAATGTGAAAATTTTAAGACTTTTTGGTTTATATTTCCTCGGTAAAAAAGGGATGAAAAACATCAACAAATAAGCAATAGTGAACAGTGAAAGTGAAAGTGTTTTAGCCCACAACAAGCAAAGAGATAAAACAAATTTTGTTTCAACTTAAGGCAAATTTTGTGCTGTTGTGGAGTTAAAAATATAAGTGCTTGTGTCGGCGGCTAAGTTATTTGCCGTCGGCATGTCAACTATGGATAACGATAAATTGTCTGTGGTAGACGAGGAAGAAGGAAGATTATTTGTCGATAGTGTAATCTTGACGAATCGAGAAGAAGAATGTCAAACCGCCGAAGATTTTAAGCAGGTTAAGAGGAAGAAGAGTAAAGGAAAAGGGAGAGCTGATGATGATTCAGCCTACGAAAACTTAAAACTAGAAGCCCAATTAAGAGAAATCAAGAAAAAATTGGAAGATTCCGAGAAGTTGAATTTATCACTTAAGGAAGAGCTGAACAGAATTTGCAAACTGCAAGAAGAAGCAGCGCGACAATTAAATGATTTTTATAGAAAGGAGAATAGTTACAAAAGAACTATTGCAAACATGGAGAAACAGTTTTCTACAGCCAACAACAACAAGGCTGTAGCAGATAACACCGAAAATAATATGGAAGTTGAAATCGTTAACAGACAACAAAGCCAACAACCAGCAGTCGTACCGCCGACACAAGGAAATAATCTGGTAGCAAGCCAAGCACCAGCAAAGGCAGGCAAGACGCCACAACTGCCTGGGACAACACCGAAAACTCAGAGCAAAACATCAACAACAGGGGAAGTGAATGCAGCTATTGCAGCAACATCAAAAACAACAAGTAAGAAGAAGACATCAGCAACTACAACCAAAGCTGCCAATACAACCAACCAAGGACAGGGTAAGCATGTGCCATCCATAACAGTCTATGACTGCCAGTTTAAAGAGCTTGTGGATATTCTTAATTTGCATATTGGAAGACCAAATTATAAGATAAAAATTATTAGAAATAACAAAATACACTCAGTTAGAATATCAGGAGTAGATAATTTTGAAACAATGAGATTGCTATTTAAAGACACATACACATACACCTAAACAATTAGTTCCGTACACAGTATTAGTAGAGCGTCTCTCTGATACGTATACTGAAGAGGATATTAAAGAATATTTACACAACTTAGATTTTAAAGTTGTAGTAGAAAAGGCCACTAATATCAAAGGGGATAAGTGGATTATTAAATTTAATAGATGTACAGATATGTACAATTTATATAAATTGAAGGATATTATAGAATGTAATGTAGATTTCAAGAAAGTGTTAGGTCGTGAGGTGGTACAATGCTTTAAATGTCAGCGGTATGGACATGTTTCGCGCAATTGCGGCATGCCATACCGCTGCGTTAAATGCGGAGGAGATCATGGCCCAAAAAATTGTGTTGCCCTAAATAAGGAAAACATTGAAAATGAAAATATTGCAACGGAAATTGTTGCACATAGACCTCCCATAAAATGTGTAAACTGCAAGGTTGAGGGACATGTTGCAAGTGCACCTGAGTGCCCCATAAGAGTAGCCATCTTGCAGAAAAAGCAAGAGAAAAAAGAAGAAAGGGAAGCCACATATCATCTTCTTCAAATACTACTAAAGAAAGATCACAGCAAAGTAGCCAAAATAGTAAGCCGATACCTAATATAGGAGCGACTGAAGGGCCTGAAGCATTGATAACGTCAATTGCTAGTGAATGTAGAGACACATTCGGTAAAAGCCTATCCGAACTCATGAAGGATTTGGTAAATTATCAACAACAATATAAAGAAAAAAAGGAGAAAGAGGGAGGCGCAGAGGCGCTGTTAGGCCTTCTTATGTATATTCAGAGGTATTAATGTTGAAGTGCATATTCCTCAACGCTAATTCTGTTGTCTCTATAGAAAGGAGACACTATTTAAATATATTTATTAATAGGCATAAGCCAGACATTCTGCTATTAGCAGAACATAAAATGTCTCAGAGACACAAATTACAAATTGATAGATATTCACTTCATAAGCAGTGCAGAATTGGCAGGTTAGGGGGAGGTACTGCCATACTTATTAAGAATAATTTTAAATATGAAGAAATTCTGATCGATACAGGAGAAATAGAGTCTTGTGGGATCAAGCTTTTTAGAAGAGATGGAACATTTATAATAATAATATCAATGTACCTCAGTCCAAATGTTGTTTTTCGACCTTCTAGTCTTGATGAGGTCGCTAATTTGGTCGCAACCAATGAAATTATCATTGGTTGCGACCTAAATGCAAAACATATGGACTGGGGAGGAAACATTAACAATCTAAGAGGTACTCAGCTTAGAGAATACCTCCTTAGCTGTCCAAACTTGGACATATGTCCAACAGCTGGTCCCACAAGACCCAATAGAGTTGAAGACTCATATATAGATTTTTTCATGATTTCTCCTGGAATCATTAGAACAGATTATGGATTACTTAGGACATATGATTTCGAATCTGATCATAATGCTGTAGAAATCATGCTTGACATTGATAATGTATTTATAGATGAAAGGAAAACTTTTTATAATTATGATAAAATTAACATAAATAGATATAAAATTGATAGAAACGTCACGAATGATGAAATTGACAATTGTATACAAAACTTAAATAGAGTTTTTAAAGATGCAATTGAACAATGTGTTCCAAAAAGAGATAATAGAAATAAAATTCTAGGAGAATTGCCAGCAAATATTACAAATTTAATAAAAGAAAGGAAAAGACTAAAGCACATTTTGCGTAGAACCGCAGATCCGGAAAGGTATCAAATAATTAGGGTTGATATTAGGAATCTTGGTATTATTATAAAGGAATTAATTGTCACCTTTGAAAGGGACCGATACAAAACTCACTTGGAAGGAACTAGAGTAAACTCATCTACATACTTCAAAGTAAAGGCTGCGGCAGGATTGGCTATTAGAGAGCCAATTAAAACGCTTATCAATGATAGAGGTACTCATATATCGAATAATGAGGAAAAAGCTGAGCTCATAGCTGGTCATCTGCAAAATATACATCAGATTGATGATGATTCGACTGACAGCTCTTTCCACAATCTTGTAAAAGAGACTGTGGAGGGAGTTGAAAGTCGAACACCACAAGGCTATGCAGCACATGGATCAGTGATAGAAGATAGGACCGTTTGGAATGAAGGCGGTTTTGTTACACGTGAAAAAATTATGGATGCCATTAAAAGAAGATCTTCTAAGAAATCTTGTGGAATAGATGGTATTCCGGATGTGGCTTTAAAGAAAGCGGGAAATGTGATTTGCACATTTCTAACAATTTTATTTAATCATGCCCTAAATATTGGATACTTTCCAAGGAAATGGAAAAAGGCGTTGGTAATACCAATTAAAAAACCAAATTAAAAAACCAATTAAAAAACTAATGGCACGAATTGTGGGGATTATAGACCCATTTCTCTCTTGTCCCCATTTAACAAATTATTTGAATATTTCTTATTAGAAAAAATCAAAAAAAAACAATTGATGATCGCAATATACTAAAAGATTGCCAATTTGGCTTTAGGCCACTACATTCTACTTCGCATGCCCTAGTGGCATTTACAACATATGTGACAAATGGGTACAAGAGAGCAATGGGTACTGTGGCAGTGGGACTAGATTTCACTAAAGCTTTTGATAGAGCATGGCAAGAGGGCATATTGTACAAACTAAAAGTATTTGGCTTTGACGATCAGACGTGTAGGATGGTAGCAGGCTTCCTAAAGGATAGACAATTTAGGGTTAAAGTTAATGAAAGTGTATCTGGACAGCATCCGGTAACAGCAGGTGTCCCACAAGGGTCACTTCTGGGACCGGTGCTGTACAACATTTTCATTAGTGATATCCCTGATCCACCTGAAGGAGGTCTGTTGCTAAACTACGCCGATGATGTCATAATAGCCCTTAGTGGTCGATATGCAAATACAGTTGAGAGAAGAATCAACGAATATATGGAAGAATTTTGTACATATTTTAAAAAATGGAAATTAAAATTAAATGTACCAAAATGTGTTGCTATAGCATTAAACGGCAAACCAAGGGCATCTTTTCCTAATTTTAGAAAACATGTACCCGTGGTAAAAGCTGATAACCAAGTTATCAGACATTCAGATAGAATAAAATACTTAGGTGTTGTATTTAACAAAAAATTAGATTTTTTTAGACATGTTGATCATGTATTAAGTAAGGCAAAAATAATGTACTATGCGTACCAGCGATTATTTAAAATGAGAGGAGGTCTTACACCTCAAATAAAATTACTAATATATAGGCAAATAATTACGCCTACAATAGCATACGCTTTTCCAGCCTGGGCTGATCTCTCATCAGCTCAGATGGAAAGAATTCGCGTATTTGAAAGGAAGATTTTATCGGCAGCTCTTGGTATGAGGGTTACTGTTAATAGTGAAGGCGAATTTAGGAAGCCATCAAACAAAAGTATTTACGAATCTATAAATTTTAAGAGAATAGACGCATTTATGGTCAATGGGGCCATTACATTTTTTGAAAAATGCCAAAGTAATGAAAATGGCATTATACAAGATTTTTTGAATAATGAGGAAGAGTTCAATGTACTTAGCAGAAGGAAACATCTCCCGCCAATATCTTTGATGAATGAGGAAGGTATACTCTATCAGAGAGACAAATTAATGTATTACCATAGAATGTATAATAGATTTAATGCTATTACTCATCCTGTATATAATACAGACCAGTAAAAAATGTATGTATATAATGTATATAGTTAGTTTAAGTTTTTTATTATATTTAGTTACTAACAAAATGCCCGCTACCTCGTATGCGAAAAAGGAATAATATACAAATAAACAATATTTAATTTGGTTAACACTGAAAATTTTTATGAACTAATACCTATTTGAATTGATATTTAATTTCATTCAAGTACTGTTCGTACACGTTTTGTTCGAGTTTCAAAAAAAGACCTCTACACTTCAACTGCGGCCTACATTTACAATTCCAATCCGTGTTTTATTAGAACGGTATGGGTATTTTGAACATTTGATCCACATTTCCAACCGAATTTTGGACTTTGTGATATCAAAATGTAGAAAACCTTTATTCAAAATATGTTGCCCTATATAACAGTTAATTTTTGAGACATATTATTTTATGCCTTTTTATTCTCAGGGTGTAAAAACCCTCTTGTAAAACATTAGCCGCATATATCTACCTTTTCAAATGAACTAACTATAACGTTCAGAATAGACATCAAAAATAAAAACAATTTTGTTGAAAAGGTAAGTTTGACTTTTTGATATCAGAACATTATTAAGAAACCGAATTAGTGTTAACATAGAAACAATAGTACATTATTCAGTACAATTTTTAAAATCCAGGACCTTAGCTCAAATGTTACATTTTTAGCTCTACTTGTTCACCCAATGCCAATGGTATTACATCTAGAAACCTTTCATACATTTAAAGGCGGATTTTAATAAACATTCTGATCCAATCTCAACAGTGATCCTCATAACAAATTTCATTTATCGATTCACTCAATACCAGTGCTTCAATGTTTAGTATTATTTAATACTTCTAGTACACTTATTGTAAGACCACCTCTAACAATGAACCTGACAAAAAGTAAATTTCGTATTTTTCAATAAATCAGCCCGCCCTCAACCAAATTTCAGAAATTTGTATGTATTCAAAAAATCCTTATCTAAACACCAACATAATACCTCATACAACAACAACTCATACAACATATCCCTTCATGCAACACTAAACTGGTACCAAATTTAGTACTCATAACATGTATAAGTTTCAAAAATTAATTCCTTTTATCCAAAACTATATCCCAACCAAATACTAAATCGCATTTTTTGTATACATAAGTACGAATTTCCAAAACTTGCTGTCTATCTCCACTCTAAACATCAACTGCTATACTAATACTGAAAATCACAATTACAGCTTTACCCCTGTAGCAATTTGAAATAAATCCTGTGCCACTTAGTAATTTTCGTACAAAGTCCACATTGTACCAAATTTAGTACTTTTCGTACCCATAAGTACGAATTTTCAAAACTTCCTCAATCCTACACTCCAGTAATAACCTTTACTTGAAATTTCAGGATTCCAGCTCTATCCGTTCACCCAAATATAAATTGTACCGAATTTAGTACCATTTGGTACTTTCCGTACCCATAAGTACGAATTTCCAAAACTACCTAAATCCTACACTCCATAAGTAATCTTAATTCCAAATTTCAGTTTGCCAGGTCTATCCGTTCACCCAAATCCAAATTGTACCAAATTTAGTACCGTTTAGTACTTTTCGTACCCATAAGTACGAATTTCCAAAACTACCTCAATCCGTCACTCCATCAGTAACCTTAATTCCAAATTTTTGGTTTCCAGGGCTATCAAAATCCAAATTGTACCAAATTTAGTACCATTTAGTACTTTTCGTACACATAAGTATGAATTTCCAAAACTACCCACAAATCTCAATCTTACACTTTGACGGCAATCTAAATTCCAAATGTCAGGTTTTCAGCTCTATCCGTTCACCCAAATCGAAATTGTACCAAATTTAGTACTTTAGTAACATGAGTACGAATTTCTGTTGTAGTATTTATACTTTTCAATTCAAATACTTTGTTAAAACTTTTTGTTTCAAGTCATAGCAATCAATGAAAAATATTTTATTGCTCTTTGTCGTTTTTAAACTCTTTGAAAAATTATTCTTGTTATTCTTGTTTGAAAAGCCTTCGAGTATTGTTGTTTTTAATTTACAATAAACGTTTTTGTATTTGTTTTGTACACCACGGAATTTTTAATTTGGGAACTTGCGGACTCACGGTAATTCTTACTGCGTGGAATAGATACAAGGATCTTAGGAGTGGATCATTTAACAATTTCTAAAACCATTACTTTTCATAAAAACGGCTTACCAACCTTGATTTCCATACCAAATTTCAAGATTCTAGCTAAAGCCGTTTAAAATATACAAATGGTACTAAATTTTATAACTTTTAGTACTTTTTGTACACTTATAGGTCGAAATTCCAAAAACCCTTTGGTACATCTTTCTAAATCTCCATCAGTGACCCTCATTCCAAATTTCAGAATTCTAGCTCTTCCCGTTTGCCTAATACAAAGGGTACCATATTTAGTACCTTTTAGTACTTTTCGTACCCTTCCAGTTCGAATTTCCAAAAACCCAGCCTTATCTTACCCCTACACACCAACAGCAACCCACACTCAAAATTTCAAGCTTCTAGCTTCAGCCGTTTCGTCTGGGCGATGATCTGTCACTCACTCACTTATCACTAAGCTCTTTTATATAATAAGATTAGTCCTTATAAATAAAAATATGAAAATGGACTTTTTTTAAACTTTTTGGGCAAGAAAAAATTAAATGTTAAAAATTAAACTCAAAAGAATGTATGTTAGCACATGTGTGCAACACAAAAAATAAACTATGTCAGTATATTCATGTACCACAGAGTACCTAGAATAAGTTTTTACTAATGAATGTATACTTAGCCATTAAGTATTTGAATTGTATTGAATTGAAATGAAATAATCATTCTGTGTTTTTTTCAGTGCTAAGTGAAGTGTTCAAAAAAATATTAAGTGAAAAGTGACTCTTAATAAAAATACCACAAATAGCCCTGAGATAAAATCAAACTTTTTCTTTTAAGAGATAAAATAATTGCTATTAGTGGTGTAGCCTAAAAACTATTGTGTGTCGGCGGCAAAGTTAATTGCCGTCGGCATATCATCATGGAAGAAGAAGAACACATAACAATGAACCTGATTTTACCGCCGTCAAGAAGAAGAAGCAGTCGGCGGCCAAGAAACCAAAAGAAGCCAAGAAAAGGAAGGCAAAAAGTGAAGAAAAAACTGATGATGAGGAAAATAGTGAACCCATTAATCTAGAAGAAGCATTCTTCAATATTCAGAAAAAACTTGAAGATTCTGAACAAAATTTATTCTTCCTCTTGGAGGAAGTTAAACGTCTTAAAGCCATGCAAGACGAATCTGCCCGTCAACTTGCTTACGCGACAAAAAAAGAAAATAGTTATAAGAGAACTATTTTAAATATGCAGAAGCAATTAGCTGCACAAGGTATTGAACAACCTACATTCACTTTTGAAGAAGGTGAAAATGAGATGGATACGTTGGATACAACACCACAAAGTCAAACTGTGGATACAACGCCGTCACAAGAAAATAAGCTAGACACAAGCCGGGTGCTAGCAAAGGCAGGCAAGAAGCCAAAGCTGCCTAGGACAGAGGTCTCGAACCAAAAATCAGCTGGAATAACAACAGCAACGTCAACCCATTGTGTAACAACGCCGAACAAAACAAGTACATCAACAGCAACTGCAGCATCAAAGGTAACATCAACATTGCAGCCAACCAGATAAGGAAAGGGTAAGAACCTACCAGCTATCACCATCTACGAAGTCAGCTACAACGAGGTGACAGGTATTTTAGACCAAAAAATAGGAAAAGAAAACTATTCGATTAAGGCAGTTAGAAATAATATAATGTCAGTCAGAATAGACGGTTTTGATAACTATGAAAAAGTAATTCTTGTGTTAAAAGAGAGAAAATACAAATATCACACTCACACTCCCAAACAACTATTACCATTTTCCGTAATAATTGGTCGTCTCCCAAAAGATGTCCCAAAGGAAAATATAATTAACTTTCTAGAAAATTTAAATTTCCATGTTAAAGTAGTAGATTTAATAATCATAAGTGATATGAAATGGCTTCTCAAAATAGATAGGTCCACAGATATCCAAAAATTATACAAAACTAAAAAAAATATTAAGGTGCAATGTAACCTATAGCAGGGCTATTGGTAGGGAAGTTGTACAATGCTTCAATTGCCAGCGGTTTGGCCATGTCAAAAGCAATTGTGGCATGCCATACCGTTGTCCTAGCTGTGGGGAAGGCCACGAACGTGGTAATTGTCCTCGTAGGATAGACCCCAATACGGCTACTTCTGATAGTGACATACCAAAGCCACCAAAGAAATGCATCAATTGCAATGAAATAGGCCACGGTGCTAACTCTCGTGAATGCCCAATCAGAAACGCCATTCTTCTCAAAAAGAATGAGCGAAAAGAAGAACGACAAGCCGCTAACTTAGCCAATTCTGAACGGTTCTCGGCAATAAGGAAGGATTTGTCTTATTCAAATGCTGCACATAGTGCAAATATTGGTACATTAATACCAACAAACACTAGAAATAATACAAATATTGGTGCAAAAGTACCAGCAAACAATTCTGCACATAGTGCAAATATCCCAAGAAATTTAAGCAATGTTGGGCTAAAAAATATTCCTGCAATTAGTGCAAACATTCCCACAAACCGTAGAAGTACAAATGGGGATCCTGATGCAATAGCCACGAAAGTGGTTAATGAGTGTGGATCCACATTTGGAAAAAGTCTTCGTGATCTTATGAATGACTTAGAACAATTCAAACATCGCTATTAGGAAATACAGGAGGCAGAAGGCGATAACACTGCTTTCCTGAAACTCCTGATGCATCTACAGGGGTACAAATGTTGAGGTGCATATTCCTCAACGTCAACTCTTTAGTGTCTTTAGTTAAAAGGCACTACATTAAAATATTCCTTCAAAGACACAAGCCTGATGTTCTGCTCTTGGCTGAACATAAACTGTCAGACAGGCACAGATTTGACGTTGAGGGATATGCACTATTCAAACAATGTAGAATAGGTAGATCAGGTGGGGGCACGGCAATTCTCGTTAAAGAGGACTTCAAAGCCGAGAGTTTTTAGTTGACGCAGGCAACATTGAGTCTTGTGGCATAAAGCTCTATAAAGCAGATGGGACACACATAGTGATAATTTCGATGTATCTCCCCCCTTCAGTGGAATTTAACCCCTCCGATCTTGATGCTGTTGCAGACCTGGGAGCAACCAATGAAGTTATCATTGGTTGCGACCTTAATGCGAAGCATAGAGATTGGGGTGGGAATGTTTACAATAGGAGAGGTCGAGGCCTCTATACATATCTATTAGATTGTCCTAATTTAGCATTATGCCCGACAGCTAATACCACAAGACCCAATATTGGAGACGACTCCTATATAGATTACTTCCTGATATCATCTCGAGTAATTTTGGAAGACCATGGTCTGCTGGCAACACGCGACTACGAGTCTGACCACAGAGCAGTGGAAATTAATATTTGTACCACAAATATTCAAACCGAACATTTAAAAACATTCTATAATTTTAAAAAAATGAACATCAGAAAATTGAACAGACTAGTGGAGGGTGGGCTAGCGGATCATTCTCTTCCAACAGACAGAAATGTCTCTGCCAATGAAATTGATCATTGTGCGCAACATTTAAATAATGTAGTGAGAGATGCACTAGAAAATTCGGTACCAAAACAAAGGTATAAAAACCATTTATTGGGTGAGTTGCCTGCCCACATAGTGAGGTTCATAAAAGAACGAAAAAGACTTCGTCAAATATTGCGAAGATCAGGCGATCCAGAAAGACACAATGTTATAAGGGCTGATATTAATAACCTAGGCATTATTATCAGGCAACAAGTGGCCAACTTTGAGCAGGATAGGTATAAAAACTTTTTACAAAATATTAGGGTGAACCCACAAACCTACAGTAAGGTTAAGAGAGCTGCTGGTCTCTCCTATAAAGAACCCATTGGGACATTAATTGATCCTAATGGAGTTAATATCACACAAAATGACAGTAAAGCCGAACTGCTGGCGGATCATCTGCAGCATAACCACAATTCCAGGGACATTTCGGGGGTCAGTTCCATCCACAATCTTGTCAACGAGGCTGTGGTGGGAATTGAGACTCGAGAACCCCTGGTAAGTTTCTGCGGTGATTTCACAGCCGATGGTGCTGTGATTAATAATGAATCCCTCTGGCAAGTGGGAGGATTTGTTAATCCACCAAGGGTTGCAGCATCAATCAAAAGTAGACCACCTAAAAAGTCTTGCGATATTAAGGGTATCCCCGACATCGCCATTAAAAAATTAGGAAATGTTATTTTAACATTTTTAACAATCCTCTTCAATCAATGTATAAATATAGGGTATTTTCCATTAGTATGGAAACAAGCCCTTATTATACCAATCAAAAAACCGAATTCCGATGCCAAACAGTGTGGAAGTTATAGGCCCATCTCCCTTTTGTCCCCATTCGGAAAATTGTTTGAATATATTATTCTAGAGAGAATAAAAATATTATTAGAAGAACGTAAAATATTAAGAGACTGTCAATTTGGTTTTAGACCAAAACACTCCACAACACATGCCCTAGTGGCATTTTCCAATTACGTCGCCAATGGGTATGAGAGGCAGATGGGCACAATGGCCATCAGCCTTGACTTCGCAAAGGCATTTGACACTGTTTGGCAAAACGGTATAATTTACAAACTCCAATCTTATGGGTTTGATAATAATATCTGCAGGTTGATAGCGAGCTTCCTGAATGACAGACATTTTAGGGTAAAAGTCGGCGAGGATATGTCTGTGCAACGCCTGGTCCAGGCGGGTGTGCCACAAGGTTCACTCCTTGGACCGGTTTTGTACAACATATTCATAAGCGACATCCCTAGTCCGCCTGACGGGGGCCTGCTGTTGACATATGCAGATGATATTTTGATAGCCTTACGTGGAAGATTCGGCCACACCCTTGAGAGGAGGTTAAATACATACATGGAAAAGCTCTGCGACTATTTCGATATGTGGCAGCTTAACTTAAATGTAAACAAGTGTGTTTCCATCGTGTTAAGTGGTAAGCCCAGAGCAACTTATCCAACTTTGAGAAGATATGCTCCACAAATTAAAATCAGAAATGAAACTATTAGAACTTCAGATGAGATGAAATATCTAGGTATTATCTTTAGCAAAAACTTTGACTTCATTAAACATGTAGACTTTGTGCTAAACAAAGCCAAACGCCTATATGGCACATATCAAAAACTTTTTGTGATGAGGGGGGCCTTTCGTCACATATTAAACAGTTAATATACCAACAAATCATACGTCCTGTCATATCTTACTCCTTTCCGGCTTGGGCTGACATATCGTCGGCCCAGATGGAAAGGATAAGAGTATTTGAAAGGCGTATATTAGCCCCGGCATTAGGTCTAAGACTATCTATAAATAATGATGGTAAAATTAGAAGACCCTCCAATAAAAGCATCTATAGCTCAACAAAGTTGAGTAGAATAGATGCATCAATGATGAATGATGCAATAAAATTCTTTGAGAGATGTCTAGATATAGACAATAGCATCGTGGAGGATTTCCTCCAAACAAACACAGATATGAGAATTCTCACTAAAAAACACCTTCCGCCAATAGCCCTTGTCAAACTAAATGAAGAAGGCCTTCTTTACCAAGGAGATTCCTTGATTTATTATCACCGCAGATACGGTAGATATGACGCAGCCACTGACCCAGTATATAATACTGAGCAGTAGGATTTGCATATGTATATATTGTAAATATAGTTTTAAGTATCATTAGATTTTAGAATTTAAGTTATTTTTAATTTATTTATTATTTTAGTTTAATAATTTTTAACTTCTTTTAAAATATTAGCCCTTTTTTAAATTTTTTGGGCCATTTCAAAAACATGAATTTTTATCAAAACAAACATAACCAAGTGATTGTTAGCACAGTAGTGCAATACAAAACAAAAAACATTGTAATCACTTTTATATATATCTGGAATACCTAGTGAATGTTTATTTATAGATATCAATAATACTTTAGCCTTTAAGTAAAACATTGTAAACAAAACGAATGGAAAAATAAAAGGCAATTTTGAAATGAAATGAAATAATGGCAATTTGAAAATGCAAAAATACTTCTTGTTCGTTTGTGTGTTTGCGTCAATAAGCAAACGAAATTGTCTTAAACACACAAGCAATGAAATCAATGGCCATATGAAGTAAAATAAACTATGTTTCTTCGCCATCGACCATACCACGCTGAGTACATCGGTTCTCGTCCGATCACCGAAATTAAGCAGCGTCGGGCGCGGTTAGTACTTAGATGGGGGACCGCTTGGGAACACCGCGTGTTGTTGGCATTGTCCAAAAATTTTTTATTTCATTTTATTTTCTTTTTTATATTTCTCTATTAAATAAAAAAAGAATGAAGTCGATATCTTCATTTTTAACCGAAATAGAGCCAAAATAAAAAACTCAACTGTGAAACGGTCCACTGTGTATATTTTGTAAATATTTTATTTAGTATATAAAGCTAAAACTCCTTAATTAATGTGTAAACGTATATAGTAATTTAAACATTAATGTAAACCTAGTTTAAGAAAATGCAACCCTGAATTGAATTTCAAGTTAATTGATAGAATACAACTATGTCTAGACGACTTTCGCGCTTCTCATACCGAGCAGCTAAGTGGAAGAAAATTTAAAGAATTCGCTCATTCAGCAAACTCCATTCTAACGCGTTACATAGTAACTATCAGATAAGTTTGCTCAGAGTAATAATAAAGGTGTTCATTTGAAATTTAACTCTTCGGTGTTTTCGTTTAATGTTCCAGTTGAGAGGTAGAACTGTTTCATAGACGCCCAACGCAGTGGCCACGGACAACGACATTAAAGCCGAGAAAGAACAAAAAGCCGATAGTGACGAGTACCTGTCTGGAGACGAAATTATGGCGCAGTTTACCGATGCACAATTCCAACAACTTATCCAGGCGTAGAATTGGCCGTGCTGGGTCATTTGCGCATTGCACTGCTCGCTTCAAGGGAGAGCGAGACGCCGCCGTTGTTGAAGAATTTGTGACAGCGATAAGTGTGTACAAGGAAATTGAGTCGATTACAGATGCAGATGCTGTCAAAGGGCTACAACTTTTATTTGAGGGTTATGCTGCCAACTGGTGGATTGGTGTGAAACACACAATCACCACATTTGATGCAGCAATACAACTAATCAAAAAAACGTTTGCACCA
The DNA here is from genome assembly GCF_047663935.1 of Musca autumnalis. Taxonomy (NCBI): domain Eukaryota; kingdom Metazoa; phylum Arthropoda; class Insecta; order Diptera; family Muscidae; genus Musca; species Musca autumnalis. The sequence goes on along the minus strand of NW_027412453.1, from coordinate 61,384 downwards.
CCGCTACCTGATTGGCGCATTTTCGCAAGCATTGTTGAGACGAAGCAACAACAAAACGAACCCACAGACTCTTTTGTGTGTAAGCAACGGTTGTTGTTTGCACAGCTGGCCGTTCCTGTGTCTGAAGAGGTTCAAATCAACATTGTTTTTGGATTGCTCAATACAAACATCAGAGAGCGTGTGCGAAGAGAAAGTTTGAAAACGTTCGAGGATCTGTTGTCTACCTGCAGAGAAGCTGAGTTGACGCTGCTCGAAACACACAGCAAGGGAAAACCAAAGTGTGCGACAGAGTTTGTGCGCTGTCGCTTCTGCCTCGAAAGCAATCACAGCGAAGATTTGTGCAAGAAGCTGGAAAAGCGAGGGGTACAACAACAGCAGAAAGACGAACATGTGAAGACTCCACTGAAGCAAGAGCAAACGCAAAATGAGCGCAATACGCAGCAACAGAGAAAGCCCATTATTGCTTGCTATGGTTGTGGAGCGCCAGGGGTTTTTAGAGCAAATTGCACAACATGCAGCAAGAGTAATAAAAATAGTCCCCAATCGCTTTCTTTCAACACCATTGCTATGGCATTTAAAGAAGACCACAGCGTCATGTATCCATTCACCAATCCCATCCTTTCTGTTGATGACCGTATCCAGGAAGAGCCAACAAAAACTGAATATGTATCGAAGTTTGTTAAGGTCGTGGAGGATATCGAATATATTCCGCATCCAGCATCAGCTACCAAATCTCTTCACGATATTACTTCGATACCACTGTACACTCTACAATTGCTAAGTGTTAAGGAGGAAACCTTAACCAATGAACAACACGCAATAGAAGTTTCTGGTATCCACACAATCACTCCATACCGATCTGGTAATTGGAAAAAGATGGTCAGAGCAGAAGTACCCATCAAAACTATTCCTCATGCAACGAAGGTAACTTTACTCCAGGGGGAGGCACGTAAGAATACGTCGGTGCCGCCGCACATCATTGGAGTTACCCATAAAGATGACACTGCTGTTAGTTATCTACCTTCACTTCAGGGGGAGAACCAACATAAGCAGATAGTATTACAGTATCCACCTTTACTCCAGGGGGAGATCCAACCGAAGCAGCCGTTCCCTCCTAACAGATAGTCCAGTTTATTACGGATGCTTCGTCGGGACGTCTTCAGCATCCGAGGGGGAGACTGAAACGGTCCACTGTGTATATTTTGTAAATATTTTATTTAGTATGTAAAGCTAAAACTCCTGAACTAATGTGTAAACGTATATAGTAATTTAAACATTAATGTAAACCTAGTTTAAGAAAATGCAACCCTGAATTGAATTTCAAGTTAATTGATAGAATACAACTTTGTCTAGACGACTTTCGCGCTTCTCATACCGAGCAGCTAAGTGGAAGAAAATTTAAAGAATTCGCTCATTCAGCAAACTCCATTCTAACGCGTTACATAGTAACTATCAGATAAGTTTGCTCAGAGTAATAATAAAGGTGTTCATTTGAAATTTAACTCTTCGGTGTTTTCGTTTAATGTACCAGTTGAGAGGTAGAACTGTTTCAACTGCTTATTATTTTAAGGTAAATGTAAAACATTCGCTATTGATTATGCTCAGTTGTATGTACCTAGATACAATTTTTTATAAATTTGTTTCGTTTCTCAAAAAAGGGTAATTTAAGGAGGCAAATTTTCCCAAAATGCATTTATATTTATCAATATTTAGAAAACTTTAACATTTATTAAAAAAACAAGAAAATTTATTGTAAAACTCTTTAAAAAATTTGTCTTAATTTCCAAAAAATGTAATTTAAGGAGCCAAATTTTCCCAAAATACATTTATTTTTAGCAATATTTAATAAATTTTAACATTTATTAAAAAAACTACAATTTTTGTTAGATTGTTTGATGCCAAATTAATACTGGTTATGTTCATTAATAACTAAAGGAAACAGTCAACATTTTCCTTTATAAAACGAAAATAAAACTTCTTGTTCGTTTGTGTGTTTGTGTGCAATAAGCAAACGAAATTGTCTTAAACACACAAGCAATGAAATCAATGGTCATATTAAGCAAAATAAACTATGTTTCTTCGCCAACGACCATACCACGCTGAGTACATCGGTTCTCGTCCGATCACCGAAATTAAGCAGCGTCGGGCGCGGTTAATACTTAGATGGGGGACCGCTTGGGAACACCGCGTGTTGTTGGCATTGTCCAAATTTTTTTATTTCATTTTATTTTCTTTGTTATTTTTCTCTATTAAATAAAAAAAGAATGAAGTCGATATCTTCATTTTTAACCGAAATAGAGCCAAAATAAAAAACTTAACTGCTTATTATTTTAAGGTAAATGTAAAACATTCGCTATTGATTATACTCAGTTATATGTAGCTAGATACAATAGTCTATGATTTCCTTTGTAAAAAAAGTAAAATTTTTTATAAATTTGTTTCGTTTCTTAAAAAAGGGTAATTTAAGGAGGCAAATTTTCCCAAAATGCATTTATACTTATCAATATTTAAAAAATTTGTCTTAATTTCCAAAAAAATGTAATTTAAGGAGCCAAATTTTCCCAAAATACATTTATTTTTAGCAATATTTAATAAATTTTAACATTTATTAAGAAAACTACAATTTTTGTTAGATTGTTTGATGCCAAATTAATACTGGTTATGTTCATTAATAACAAAAGGAAACAGTCAGCATTTTCCTTTATAAAACGAAAATAAAACTTCTTGTTCGTTTGTGTGCAATAAGCAAACGAAATTGTCTTAAACACACAAGCAATCATTTTCATTTTAAACGCAGCTATTTTATTTAATTCAATATTCTTTTTTACAAAGATACTTAATAGCTAAAAGTATATCATAAAATACTAAATAAATATTCCCATAATTTTTTGAATTTTGTTGGGACTACGACAATTTGTGTTTTTTTTGTGCTATCTTTTTAGCAATATTTCGGGTTATATTTGTTATTATTATTATTATTTTTTTTTTTTCAAAATTTTCTATTTAATTTGTTGCCAGGAAAATTACAAGTTACAAGTTTTTAAATGTAAAATAAATCTTATATACTAAAAGGATAAAATAAACTTACATACTAATTATGATAAACTTACGTGCTAAAATTAATAATAAATATATACAATATATACAAAGGAAGGGTTCAATGATCTGTAGTATATACAGGATCAGTGTCCCAGTCATACCTCTGGTACCTTCTATGATAGTACATCAGTCGGTCATCCTCAAATAAAAGTCCCTCATCTCTTAACTTTAATAAAGCTGAAGGGGTTAGATGCCTCCTAGAGAGGAGGACTGAAATGTCAGGTTCTGTTGATAAGATTTCGGCTACTAAACTATTATCCAAGTTTTCGGAGGTTTCGAGGAACTTCAATGCCCCGTTCACCATAAACTTATCTATTCTGTTAAAATTTACAGAGGCATATAGCCTTCTGTTAGAAATCCTTCTAGGGATGTTATCAGTACCTGCATTTCGCCTAAATCCTAAAGCTGATGTAAGAATAGATCTCTCGAATTTTCGTAATCTTTCCATTTGCGATGAGGATATATCAGCCCATGCAGCAAATGAATACGTAATAATAGGTCTAATTATTTGTCTGTAGATTAAAAGTTTTACTTCACTTGAGAGAGCATCCCTCATGGCGAATATCCTCATATATGCATAATATACTTTTTTTGCCTTGGACAGGATGAAGTCCACATTACGACAAAATTGAAATTTGTTATCGAACATGATGCCAAGGTACTTCATCCTGTCCGAGGCAACAATCATACCCTCTCTTGATTTAATAGCAGGTACAAACCGTCTCATGTTTGGACATGCAGCTCTGGGTTTTCCTTTAAAAACTACTGAGACACATTTGTCAGTATTCCGTTTGAAACCCCATTTGTCAAAATAATCACATAGTATGTTCATATAAACGTTAATTCGTCTTTCGACTGTGTTAGCATATCTCCCTCTCAAGGCTAACAAAATATCATCCGCATATAATAGTAGCAAGCTCCCTTCAGGTGGATCAGGGATATCGCTGATGAAAAGGTTGAACAACACAGGCCCTAGAAGGGAACCTTGCGGTACCCCTGCTATGACCTGTCGTTGTCCAGATTCCTTATCACCCACTTTCACCCTGAATACCCGACCATCCAGGAAACTTGCTACCATTCTATAGGTTTGAATATCCAGTCCAAATGATTGGATCTTATATAAAAGACCTTTGTGCCAAACGGCGTCAAAGGCTTTAGAAAAGTCAAGGCTGACCGCTATGGTACCTTGGTATCGCTTAAAGCCATTGGCCACATAATTAGAAAATGTGGCCAAGGCATGTGTAGTGGAGTGGTGGGGTTTGTAACCAAACTGACAATCTTTGATTATTCTTTTGTCTTCTATAAATTTTTTGAGTCGTTTATAAATTATACTTTCTAATATTTTTCCAAATGGAGAAAGTAATGAAATAGGTCTATAATTAGAACACATTTTTGTGTTAGAGTGTGGTTTGGGTATAGGTATAACCAGAGCTTCCTTCCATTTTGATGGAAAGTAGCCTAAATTTAGGCAATGGTTATATAATATTGCTAAAAATTGAGAAATGGAGTCTCCAACCTTTTTCACAGCCACATCCGGAACCTTGTCTATTCCAGTGGACTTACGGGGGGGTCTAGCAGCGATAGCAGAGGCAACCATCTCGCTGTCGACGAACCCGTTTTCAATCCATCTTGTCTCGTTATTAAATCACCGCCGAACTCCACCAGAGGTTCCCGAGCTACCGCTCCTCCTACAGTCTCGTTCACAAGACTATAGAAGGAGCCGTCCTCAGGATTTTCCTCTATATGATGTGAGCTCCTCATGTGATCGGCAAAAAGCTCAGCCTTCTCTAGGTCGTCCGCAATGAGTGACCCGCTATCATCTATAATTTTGTTTATTGGATTCCTAAATGACAATCCAGCTGCTCGCTTAACCCTACCGTAAGTCTTAGGTCCTACGTCAATGTTTTGAAGATATTCTCTGTATCTGTCCTTTTCAAAATTAGACACTAATTGTGTTATTATATTACTAATATTCCTTATATCTGCATTTAATTCAGCATATCTGCCTGGATCTGGTGTTCTCCTTAATGTTTGTCTTAGTCTTTTGTGTTCTTTCATTAGACGCACAATTCTTGGGGGTAATTTTACTAACATAGGGCTTCTATATTTCACCTTAGGAACTATGGACTCTATGGCATTTTGAAAGGTGGAACTGAGCCCCTCAATGCACGAGTCAATCTCCGCTATACTGGCATTTCTGTTTGTAGGCAAGAAGTGGCTACTAATACCTTCTTCTATTTTCCTTTTAAATCTTCCAATATTTACCCTGTCGTCACTTTAATGTGATTTTTGGTGCATTAGCTGGTAAATTTTCAGCCACAATGTTGGAAGGAATGGTACAGTTGCCTGGACCATGATCCTTCGCGCGAGACATGTCCATACCTTTGGCATCTCCTACATTAAACAAGTTCTCGTCCCCTATATTTTTCATAGGTGACGTCACAATGTATTATTTTCTTTACTTTATATAATTTTCGCATATGTGTTGATCTACCCACCTTAAGTAGCCATTTATCTTCCGCTATGTTTATTAAGTCAATAATTTCAATGTGGAAGCCTTGAGCTTTCAAAAATTCCTCAATCATGTCTTTGGTATATAAGTGTGACAAACTACTAACCACCACAGAGAAAGGCACCAGAGGTTTAGGTGTATGTGTGTGGAGTTTATAATTTCTCTCTTTTAAAATTTTAGTTACAGTTTGAAAATTATTTAAGCCTACTACTTTAAGTGACATGAAATTTTTCTTAGCTAAATATACAGAAAAATTGTCTCTACCAATATTTGCATCTAAAATGGTTGCAATTTCTTTAAGAGAAGTGTCATAAATAGTTATAGATGGTAAGTTTTTACCTTTATTTCTGGCATCAGATTGAGGTTTCTGTTGACTGCTTGCTGCTGGCTGTGTGACTGCTACTGGTGCTGTTGCTGTCGTTGTAGCCGCCGCTGAAATTGGTTCTCCCGCCGATGTTGTGGCTGATGTTGAGACCGTTATTGATTTTACCCTAGATTTGAGTTTTTTGGTTGCCTTGAGTATAGGTTGTTCTGCCCATGTCTCAGTTATAGTATTCTCTTGTACTGTATCTTCAACCATCGCTGTGCCGGGGTTTTCGGCTACCCCGACCGACTCATCTTTATTTGGTGCTTGTTGTAGCATATTATTGGTTGTAGGTAGCAAAGGTTTAATAGGCTTTGCAAAATTGTTATTGTATGCAGCTAACTGATTTTCCAGGTTGGCAATAACTCTTTTATAACTGAATTCTTTGCTGTAGAAATCAGACAATTGTTTAGCCGTCTGTTCCTGCAGTTTCCGCAACGCCGACAGTTCTTCCAGAAGAGATTTGTTAGTCTCTTCCATATTTTTAAGGGAATTTTGAAGCGTTGAAATTGTTGCTTCCATCCTTATATTTTCGTATATAGTGTCGTCATCATCAGATTTATGTTTTCTTTTGTTCTTGCTTCTCTTTTTGGTTTTGAGAGAAGTTTCATTCATATTTTCATTAGTGGGGACGTTCAAATCCTCACCCTTTCTGGCTTCGGCAGCAATGTCTGCAGAAGTATCGGACATTATGTCTACAATTTCTTCCATCTCGGCTGCTGACATGTCGACGGCAAAGTTCAGAGCCGCCGACACTTACATGAACGCCGTCAATGTCTTTTACTTTTTACACCACAAAATATTTCTCACAATTGAAACAAAATTAGTTTATCTCTTTTGCTTATTGTGGGTTTCACTATTAGCTTTTCACTTTTAGTTTTTTGAATCACACAAACACTTTTAACACTGTTCACAAAGGATGATCAACACACAAGCAATGAAATCAATGGCCATATGAAGCATAATAAACTATTTTTCTTTGCCAACGACCATACCACGCTGAGTACATCGGTTCTCGTCCGATCACCGAAATTAAGCAGCGTCAGGCGCGGTTAGTACTTAGATGGGGGACCGCTTGGGAACACCGCGTGTTGTTGGCATTGTCCAAATTTTTTTTATTTCATTTTATTTTCTTTTTTATTTTTCTATTAAATAAAAAAAGAATGAAGTCGATATCTTCATTTTTAACCGAAATAGAGCCAAAAAAAAAACTCAACTGATTATTATTTTAAGGTAAATGTAAAACATTCGCTATTGATTATACTCAGTTATATGTAGCTAGATACAATAGTCTATGATTTCCTTTGTAAAAAAAGTAAAATTTTTTATAAATTTGTTTCGTTTCTCAAAAAAGGGTAATTTAAGGAGGCAAATTTTCCCAAAATGCATTTATACTTATTAATATTTAAAAAATTTTAAAAAATTTGTCTTAATTTCCAAAAAAATTTAATTTAAGGAGCCAAATTTTCCCAAAATACATTAATTTTTAGCTATATTTAATAAATTTTAACATTTATTAAGAAAACTACAATTTTTGTTAGATTGTTTGATGCCAAATTAATACTGGTTATGTTCATTAATAACAAAAGGAAACAGTCAACATTTTCCTTTATAAAACGAAAATAAAACTTCTTGTTCGTTTGTGTGCAATAAGCAAACGAAATTGTCTTAAACACACAAGCAATCATTTTCATTTTAAACGCAGCTATTTTATTTAATTCAATATTCTTTTTACAAAGATACTTAATAGCTAAAAGTATATCATAAAATACTAAATAAATATTCCCATAATTTTTTGAATTTTGTTGTTTTTTTTTGTGCTATCTTTTTAGCAATATTTCGGGTTATATTTGTTATTATTATTATTATTTTTTTTTTTTTCAAAATTTTCTGTTTAATTTGTTGCCAGGAAAATTACAAAAACTGGCCATGTTACAAGTTTTTAAATGTAAAATAAATCTTATATACTAAAAGGATAAAATAAACTTACATACTAATTATGATAAACTTACGTGCTAAAATTAATAATAAATATATACAATATATACAAAGGAAGGGTTCAATGATCTGTAGTATAGCATTTCCAAATTAAATGAAACCTTTTCCAAATTGAATGAAACCTTTTCCAAATTGAATGAAACCTTTTCCAAATTAAATGAAACCTTTTCCAAATTAAATGAAACCTTTTCCAACTCAAATGAAACCTTTTCCAAATAAAATGAAACCTTTTCCAAATTAAATGAAACCTTTTCCAAATCAAATGAAACCTTTTCCAAATTGAATGAAACCTTTATTTTTATTGAAAGAAAAAAGTCACAATATTTTGAAAAGAGAAAGAAATAAAAAATTATATGGGGTTTTAACGATTTTTTACTTAAATTCTAATCTTAAGTAATAACATTAAGGTGTAACTCCCTGCATGTTTTGCTTCCTTGAACTTAAACATTTCATCATTTTTGGGAATCAATTAAGGTTATAGCGAAATAATACTAAAAAGAGAATTTAGGCTTATAAAATTCCTAATAACACTGTGATACAAAATGGAGGTGAAAATCTGGGGCAGAGATAATTCCTTTTAGGGATGAAAGCCCTTGGTGAGTATATTAAGAATCCCGAAGGACAGATCCGCCGTGAGTCGAAGTTCCGAGTTATAGCCTGATTAAATTTCTGCGGAACACCGTGTAAGGCATCTGAAATTAACGTTTATCTTTGTTAACTGTTGTTTTAGCTTATTTATGAGATTACTTGTCTTCACTCAAATCGAATGAGGATTATTTTCGTTTGCTTCCTACAATGTCCTCTTCGTCCCTTATTTTAAGAACCGCTATAAAATTACCACATGATGACGATTTTCAGCTTCGAAAAGTTCTTTAAAAATGTCGCTCAGAAAATTTTAGGTACGACCCTCATTGACAACTAATAGATTCTGTCGCGTCTTCACCATAACTCGGAAGTTTGACTCACGGCGTATCTGTCCTTCGGGATTCTTAATATACTCACCAAGGGCTTTCATCCCCAAAAAGGAATTATCTCTGCCCCAAAATTTCGGTTCACAGTGTAATAACAGGGGCTAATTGTAGTACCTAATGAAGTGGTTCACGATTTGCTGCTTGGGGAATTCTCAATGGACATGGTCCTTACAAAACTGGAGCAGTCCTGTTTATTGAGCTGTTCGATACGATGCTCAATCACGTCAACGGTATTACGATCTATTGTCCGATCGCGCAGCACCACTTTGACACACAATTTTATTTTTGAAAGTTTTTTAGGATAATTTTTATGCAAAAACTTAATAAGTAAACGAATACACATAATGATAGAATTAAGCCGGTGTATTTTGAAATTTTGAATGCCATATTCAGAAATGTTGAACACAATAGTAAAGGTATTTTCAAAAATAGAATTGTGTACCAAAGTGGTACTACGCGATCACACAATAGATCGCAATATCGTTGACGTGATTGAGCATAGTAACCAACAGCTCAATAAATGAGTATGTCCATTGAAAATTCCACAAGCAGCAAATCGTCAACCACTTCATTAGGTAATACAATTAGCCCCTGTTATTATTAGCAATTCTTTAACCCTTAATTCTGCCTTGAGCATTATTTTTTTAATTGATGCCCAAAAATTATAAAATGTTTAAGTTCAAGGAAGCAAAATATGCAGCGAGTTACACTTTTATGTCATTACTTAGAATAGAATTTAAATAAAAAATTGTTGAAAACCTATACAATTTTTTATTTCTTTCTCTTTTCAAAATATTCTGGCTTTTTTCTTTCAATAAAAATAAAGGTTTCATTCAATTTGGAAAAGGTTTCATTTGATTTGGAAAAGGTTTCATTTCATTTGGAAAAGGTTTCATTTGATTTGGAAAAGGTTTCATTTAATTTGGAAAAGGTTTCATTTAATTTGGAAAAGGTTTCATTTAATTTGGAAAAGGTTTCATTCAATTTGGAAAAGGTTTCATTCAATTTGGAAAAGGTTTCATTTAATTTGGAAATGCTATATATACAGGATCAGTGTCCCAGTCATACCTCTGGTACCTTCTATGATAGTACATCAGTCGGTCATCCTCAAATAAAAGTCCCTCATCTCTTAACTTTAATAAAGCTGAAGGGGTTAGATGCCTCCTAGAGAGGAGGACTGAAATGTCAGGTTCTGTTGATAAGATTTCGGCTACTAAACTATTATCCAAGTTTTCGGAGGTTTCGAGGAACTTCAATGCCCCGTTCACCATAAACTCATCTATTCTGTTAAAATTTACAGAGGCATATAGCCTTCTGTTAGAAATCCTTCTAGGGATGTTATCAGTACCTACATTTCGCCTAAATCCTAAAGCTGATGTAAGAATAGATCTCTCGAATTTTCGTAATCTTTCCATTTGCGATGAGGATATATCAGCCCATGCAGCAAATGAATACGTAATAATAGGTCTAATTAATTGTCTGTAGATTAAAAGTTTTACTTCACTTGAGAGAGCATCCCTCATGGCGAATATCCTCATATATGCATAATATACTTTTTTTGCCTTGGACAGGATGAAGTCCACATGACGACAAAATTGGAATTTGTTATCGAACATGATGCCAAGGTACTTCATCCTGTCCGAGGCAACAATCGTACCCTCTCTTGATTTAATAGCAGGTACAAACCGTCTCATGTTTGGACATGCAGCTCTGGGTTTTCCTTTAAAAACTACTGAGACACATTTGTCAGTATTTCGTTTGAAACCCCATTTGTCAAAATAATCACATAGTATGTTCATATAAACGTTAATTCGTCTTTCGACTGTGTTAGCATATCTCCCTCTCAAGGCTAACAAAATATCATTCGCATATAATAGTAGCAAGCTCCCTTCAGGTGGATCAGGGATATCGCTGATGAAAAGGTTGAACAACACAGGCCCTAGAAGGGAACCTTGCGGTACCCCTGCTATGACCTGTCGTTGTCCAGATTCCTTATCACCCACTTTCACCCTGAATACCCGACCATCCAGGAAACTTGCTACCATTCTATAGGTTTGAATATCCAGTCCAAATGATTGGATCTTATATAAAAGACCTTTGTGCCAAACGGCGTCAAAGGCTTTAGAAAAGTCAAGGCTGACCGCTATGGTACCTTGGTATCGCTTAAAGCCATTGGCCACATAATTAGAAAATGTGGCCAAGGCATGTGTAGTGGAGTGGTGGGGTTTGTAACCAAACTGACAATCTTTGATTATTCTTTTGTCTTCTATAAATTTTTTGAGTCGTTTATAAATTATACTTTCTAATATTTTTCCAAATGGAGAAAGTAATGAAATAGGTCTATAATTAGAACACATTTTTGTGTCAGAGTGTGGTTTGGGTATAGGTATAACCAGAGCTTCCTTCCATTTTGATGGAAAGTAGCCTAAATTTAGGCAATGGTTATATAATATTGCTAAAAATTGAGAAATGGAGTCTCCAATCTTTTTCACAGCCACATCTGGAACCTTGTCTATTCCAGTGGACTTACGGTGGGGTCTAGCAGCGATAGCAGAGGCAACAATCTCGCTGTCGACGAACCCGTTTTCAATCCATCTTGTCTCGTTATTAAATCACCGCCGAACTCCACCAGAGGTTCCCGAGCTACCGCTCCTCCTACAGTCTCGTTCACAAGACTATAGAAGGAGCCGTTCTCAGGATTTTCCTCTATATGATGTGAGCTCCTCATGTGATCGGCAAAAAGCTTAGCCTTCTCTAGGTCGTCCGCAATGAGTGACCCGCTATCATCTATAATTTTGTTTATTGGATTCCTAAATGACAATCCAGCTGCTCGCTTAACCCTACCGTAAGTCTTAGGTCCTACGTCAATGTTTTGAAGATATTCTCTGTATCTGTCCTTTTCAAAATTAGACACTAATTGTGTTATTATATTACTAATATTCCTTATATCAGCATTTAATTCAGCATATCTGCCTGGATCTGGTGTTCTCCTTAATGTTTGTCTTAGTCTTTTGCGTTCTTTCATTAGACGCACAATTCTTGGGGGTAATTTTACTAACATAGGGCTTCTATATTTCACCTTAGGAACTATGGACTCTATGGCATTTTGAAAGGTGGAACTGAGCCCCTCAATGCTCGAGTCAATCTCCGCTATACTGGCATTTCTGTTTGTAGGCAAGAAGTGGCTACTAATACCTTCTTCCATTTTCCTTTTAAATCTTCCAATATTTACCCTGTCGTCACTTTAATGTGATTTTTGGTGCATTAGCTGGTAAATTTTCAGCCCCAATTTTTGAAGGAATGGTACAGTTGCCTGGACCATGATCCTTCGCGCATTTTACGCACCGGTAGGGCATGCCACAGTTATGTGAGACATGTCCATACCTTTGGCATCTCCTACATTGAACAAGTTCTCGTCCCCTATATTTTTCATAGGTGACGTCACAATGTATTATTTTCTTTACTTTATATAATTTTCTACCCACTTAAGTAGCCATTTATCTTCCGCTATGTTTATTAAGTCAATAATTTCAATGTGGAAGCCTTGAGCTTTCAAAAATTCCTCAATCATGTCTTTGGTATATAAGTGTGACAAACTACTAACCACCACAGAGAAAGGCACCAGAGGTTTAGGTATATGTGTGTGGAATTTATAATTTCTCTCTTTTAAAATTTTAGTTACAGTTTGAAAATTATTTAAGCCTACTACTTTAAGTGACATGAAATTTTTCTTAGCTAAATATACAGAAAAATTGTCTCTACCAATATTTGCATCTAAAATGGTTACGTGCTAAAATTAATAATAAATATATACAATATATACAAAGGAAGGGTTCAATGATCTGTAGTATATACAGGATCAGTGTCCCAGTCATACCTCTGGTACCTTCTATGATAGTACATCAGTCGGTCATCCTCAAATAAAAGTCCCTCATCTCTTAACTTTAATAAAGCTGAAGGGGTTAGATGCCTCCTAGAGAGGAGGACTGAAATGTCAGGTTCTGTTGATAAGATTTCGGCTACTAAACTATTATCCAAGTTTTCGGAGGTTTCGAGGAACTTCAATGCCCCGTTCACCATAAACTTATCTATTCTGTTAAAATTTACAGAGGCATATAGCCTTCTGTTAGAAATCCTTCTAGGGATGTTATCAGTACCTACATTTCGCCTAAATCCTAAAGCTGATGTAAGAATAGATCTCTCGAATTTTCGTAATCTTTCCATTTGCGATGAGGATATATCAGCCCATGCAGCAAATGAATACGTAATAATAGGTCTAATTATTTGTCTGTAGATTAAAAGTTTTACTTCACTTGAGAGAGCATCCCTCATGGCGAATATCCTCATATATGCATAATATACTTTTTTTGCCTTGGACAGGATGAAGTCCACATGACGACAAAATTGAAATATGTTATCGAACATGATGCCAAGGTACTTCATCCTGTCCGAGGCAACAATCGTACCCTCTCTTGATTTAATAGCAGGTACAAACCGTCTCATGTTTGGACATGCAGCTCTGGGTTTTCCTTTAAAAACTACTGAGACACATTTCTCAGTATTTCGTTTGAAACCCCATTTGTCAAAATAATCACATAGTATGTTCATATAAACGTTAATTCGTCTTTCGACTGTGTTAGCATATCTCCCTCTCAAGGCTAACAAAATATCATTCGCATATAATAGTAGCAAGCTCCCTTCAGGTGGATCAGGGATATCGCTGATGAAAAGGTTGAACAACACAGGCCCTAGAAGGGAACCTTGCGGTACCCCTGCTATGACCTGTCGTTGTCCAGATTCCTTATCACCCACTTTCACCCTGAATACCCGACCATCCAGGAAACTTGCTACCATTCTATAGGTTTGAATATCCAGTCCAAATGATTGGATCTTATATAAAAGACCTTTGTGCCAAACGGCGTCAAAGGCTTTAGAAAAGTCAAGGCTGACCGCTATGGTACCTTGGTATCGCTTAAAGCCATTGGCCACATAATTAGAAAATGTGGCCAAGGCATGTGTAGTGGAGTGGTGGGGTTTGTAACCAAACTGACAATCTTTGATTATTCTTTTGTCTTCTATAAATTTTTTGAGTCGTTTATAAATTATACTTTCTAATATTTTTCCAAATGGAGAAAGTAATGAAATAGGTCTATAATTAGAACACATTTTTGTGTCAGAGTGTGGTTTGGGTATAGGTATAACCAGAGCTTCCTTCCATTTTGATGGAAAGTAGCCTAAATTTAGGCAATGGTTATATAATATTGCTAAAAATTGAGAAATGGAGTCTCCAACCTTTTTCACAGCCACATCTGGAACCTTGTCTATTCCAGTGGACTTACGGTGGGGTCTAGCAGCGATAGCAGAGGCAACAATCTCGCTGTCGACGAACCCGTTTTCAATCCATCTTGTCTCGTTATTAAATCACCGCCGAACTCCACCAGAGGTTCCCGAGCTACCGCTCCTCCTACAGTCTCGTTCACAAGACTATAGAAGGAGCCGTTCTCAGGATTTTCCTCTATATGATGTGAGCTCCTCATGTGATCGGCAAAAAGCTCAGCCTTCTCTAGGTCGTCCGCAATGAGTGACCCGCTATCATCTATAATTTTGTTTATTGGATTCCTAAATGACAATCCAGCTGCTCGCTTAACCCTACCGTAAGTCTTAGGTCCTACGTCAATGTTTTGAAGATATTCTCTGTATCTGTCCTTTTCAAAATTAGACACTAATTGTGTTATTATATTACTAATATTCCTTATATCAGCATTTAATTCAGCATATCTGCCTGGATCTGGTGTTCTCCTTAATGTTTGTCTTAGTCTTTTGCGTTCTTTCATTAGACGCACAATTCTTGGGGGTAATTTTACTAACATAGGGCTTCTATATTTCACCTTAGGAACTATGGACTCTATGGCATTTTGAAAGGTGGAACTGAGCCCCTCAATGCACGAGTCAATCTCCGCTATACTGGCATTTCTGTTTGTAGGCAAGAAGTGGCTACTAATACCTTCTTCTATTTTCCTTTTAAATCTTCCAATATTTACCCTGTCGTCACTTTAATGTGATTTTTGGTGCATTAGCTGGTAAATTTTCAGCCCCAATTTTGGAAGGAATGGTACAGTTGCCTGGACCATGATCCTTCGCGCATTTTACGCACCGGCAGGGCATGCCACAGTTATGTGAGACATGTCCATACCTTTGGCATCTCCTACATTGAACAAGTTCTCGTCCCCTATATTTTTCATAGGTGACGTCACAATGTATTATTTTCTTTACTTTATATAATTTTCTACCCACTTAAGTAGCCATTTATCTTCCGCTATGTTTATTAAGTCAATAATTTCAATGTGGAAGCCTTGAGCTTTCAAAAATTCCTCAATCATGTCTTTGGTATTGTTTACACCAACGGCTGAATTAGAATTGCGAGGGGAAAGGGAATGGACTGTAAGTATGGAACTTGGATGTGTGGACAACAAACGAGCTCTCTGAAGCCTAAACAAAATCAATGCAATAACTTTGTTTTGATTTTGCGGCTCACCAATAGATAAAAACGAAAGCAGTGCAATAGAAATAACCCAAAAAGGAATACGCAAAGAATTGAATGCGAATGTTGATGAATATACCTTTATTTTCGTATATTGGAACCTTACCAAGTAGGTGTTGATGCTTCAGCGGTTAAAAAAACAAGAAAGATTTCAATGTTAGGTTTATCTCAAAAAAATTGAATAGTTACTTTTCAGAATTAACATCAATTACTTTCGTTTAGTTAATGCCGATTTTACACTATATTTAAAGTATTTGGGAGATTTTCTTAAAAGTAGGGATTTCAGTTTGGACATATTCATTCCGGCCCCCATTGCAGTACAGCTGCAATAAAAGCTAGATTGTCTATCGCTTATAATCTAAATAAAATTCATTTATTTACTAAGGACTTGATATGATAATTCAATGTTTCTAGATACTTCAGATGGAACTTGACTTAAGAATTAATAAAATATTTAGATATACGCAAAGATATCGTATCTTTTGGATAAGAGTTTCACCTTCTTCTGTTCATGTGGAGAATGAACCGTACAAAATGATTCCAAAAGTTGTATTTTGGGCTGAAGGTAATCCTGGTCGCACAAAAATGCCGTCTGAAACCATACGTGAAAAAACGTCTACCCCAAGGATTATGTCGACAGGTGACCGAATGTTAAATGTCTGGTCAGCCAAAACAAAGCTCTGAAACTTGGCCTTTATGTCATCGGGAAGAGATTTCTTCGGGGTTACATAACGGATTCGACCATTGACTTTAAGGGTGACATCCAACTTAACGTCGGGGTTAACCACAGAATGTAATGTAAGTGCACAAAGTGTCTCATTGTCCAACTCTATTGTTGCAAATTCCAGCTTCTCTATAAAAGTTTTAGAGATACAACTCATACGACAGGCAGTGTCCACCAAGCACCTTGCTAGTGTATCCCCTTCTTTGGTATGTATCTTTACTATTAAGGTTGGGAGGATAGTAGCTACGTTCTGTTTGAGGATCGACGTTAGAGTTGTTGTGCAAGTGGCTACATGTTCGAATGATGACCGCATTGGCGTATAACTGGATATCGCTTCCTTTGACGTGTCCGAGGTAGAACGATGGGGTATGTTGCTTTTGGAATTCGAGCGCTTGGGAGAGTTTTCTAAGCTAGTGTGCATGTGTAGTAGAGAATGGTGTTCTTTGTGACAATACCCACAACCAGTTTTGGTAAAGCACGTCTGTTGAGAGTGTGAATGGGCCAGGCAGTTAGGACAATATCCATACTTTTTAACGACCTCTCTACGCTTCACGGTATTCATTTCGCGAAATCTCCAACAACTTTTGAGTGGATGATGCTTCTTGCACACTCTACAAACAAATCTAGGGTTTTGTTTACGAGAAGAATTCTTAAGGCTCCTATTTCTGGAATAAAGGAAATGGGATTAGATACATGGATTGGTATGGAAAGCTAAAGGAAATAGGAAACATGTAATATAGGAAAAGAGAAACAATACTTATTCATGAGTCTGTGATAACGACGAGTTTTGTAATTGGACGTGTAATGGTGCCTTTTTGAGTAAAAACATCGGCAACCCTTACCTTCCTGTCGCTACCATAATATACTTTGGTTATTTTTCCCAGACGCCAACTGTTTGGGGGTAAATTCTCTTCCCGGATAACTACAATGGCGTCCTTCTTCAGATCGGTTTCCGGTTGTTTCCATTTATTTCGCTTTTGGAGTTCTTTTAAGTACTCGTTCTTCCATCGGGAGCAAAAATGTTGGTGGATGGATTTTAGACGTTGCCAACGATTTTGAATGGATATTTGGGCATAGTTGGCTTCAGGATCTAATGGAGTTAGTATTGGACTACCAATTAAGAAGTGTCCTGGAGTTAAGGCTGCTAAATCCGAAGGATCCTGGGAAATAGGGGATATGGGCCTGGAGTTCAAACAGGCTTCGATTTTACATAGCAATGTTTGCATCTCCTCAAAAGTATATTTAAAACATCCTGCTGTCTTCTTAAAATGCAGCTTAAAGCTTTTGACGCCGGCTTCCCATAAGCCACCCATATGTGGAGCCCCAGGGGGAATGAAATGCCATGAGATGTTCTGATAGGAATAGTTGGAGATAACTGCTCGGTGGGATGTTTCTATGTATTCTCTTGTGAGGACTCTTGAAGCTCCCACGAATGTAGTCCCGTTGTCAGAGTGCAAATGGAGTGGACATCCTCGTCGCGAAACGAATCGGCCGAATGCTGCCAGAAATGCGGAAGTGGAAAGGTCAGAGGTGGCTTCGAGGTGTATCGCTTTTGTGGAGAAACAAACGAAAACACACACGTAACCCTTGGTAATTCGGCAACATCGACCTGAATAACTCTTTATATCAAAAGGCCCGGCGAAGTCCAGGCCAGTGTGAGTAAATGGACGGGAGAATTCACACCTCTCAGGAGGCAGCGGTGCCATGAGTTGGTTTTGACACCATTTTTTATAGAGAATACAGGGCTTACACTTGTGAATTGTAGTTTTTATCAAATTCTTTACCTTGGGGATCCAGTATTGTAGGCGAATCAAACGTAGAACAAGCTGATTGCCACCGTGCAGACTAAGAAGATGAATGAAGCTAACTAACAGTCTGGAATATTGACACTGATAAGGAAGAATTATTGGATGCCTTTCGTCTAAGGATAGTATGGACGACCTTTCTAGGCGACCACAAGCCCGCATTACCCCATCATTGTCCAAAAATGGATTGAGATTAAGCAAAGCGCTGGAGGACAAAATAGCTCTCTTTGAATTAAGAGAAGAATATTCATTAGGGTAAAAGGCCTTCTGCGTGGTTGAGATGAGTTTTTTACGAACAAATTGAATCTCACTAGCAGTTATAGTGTTATCAGTCCTTTGATAGTTTGATCTATATTTAGGATGGGTAGCCAAAAAGAACCGATATATGTAGGAAATGACACGCAACGCTTTGGGAAACGATGAAAAGTTTTCGAGGATATCCTCGAATTTTTCAAAATATGCAAAATGTACTTTTATGTGCTTCTGCTCTAATTCCGTATATTGGATTCTAACCTTTTGATGGATTTCAGGCCAATGTTCAGAGGGTTCAGCGAGCCAACTCGGCCCTTTCCACCATAGATCCCTATCTAACAGATCATGGGGATACACACCTCTGCTGGCCAAATCAGCTGGATTGTACTCGGACTCTACATGGAACCATTTGGTAGGATCTGCCACTTCGATGATCTTGGACACTCGGTTCGCCACAAACGTGTTCCAGTGACATGGAGGCTTCGCTAACCAGGACAATACAATCGAAGAAACTGTGGAATAAGTGCGTCAATCATTTCGGCCAAAAGTGTGGCACCACATAACTCCAACCTTGGAATTGATAGCGTTTTTATTGGCGCTACTCTTGTTTTCGAAGATACCAAATGAGTGCAGATGGAATCTGGATAAATAATCCGTATGTATATTACAGCGGCATATGCTTTTTCTGAGGCATCAGAAAAACAATGGAATTGAACCTCACCGCCTGGTACAAAGTTAATCCAACGAGGGATTCGAATCTTCTCTATACCTGGATAATGATACTTAAATGTTTTCCACAATTGTAAGGAATCAGGCTTTATTTCCGCATCCCAACTGGTCTGGTCCATCCAAATCTTTTGCATTATGATTTTAGCCATTATAATGATCGGGGCCAACCAACCAGCGGGATCAAAGAGTTTGGATATTTGTGAAAATACTTCTCGTTTTGAATAGGACTCAGCATCTGGAAGATTACTCGTGGAAAAGTAAAACTCGTCATCCAGAGCGTTCCACCTTATTCCAAGGGTTTTAGCAGCGCTATGTTCGTCAAAATTCAAAAAATCGGCATGCAAAAGATCTTCCCCTGGAATACCTTTTAAAATTTCCTTTGTATTGGAGGTCCATTTCCTCATGATAAAACCTGCCGATCTCAAAGCTTCAACTAACTGTTTCCTAGTCTCTATTGCTGAATGAATGTCATGGGCCCCGACTAAAGCGTCATCCACATACATAGATGTTTTGAGAACCTGACTAGCTAAAGGATACTTCTGTTGTATATCATCTGCTAATTGGAGAATTGTCCGTATAGCAAGATACGGAGCACAATTGAGGCCAAACGTTACCGTACGGAGTTCATAGTCCTTTATTGGCTCATTTGGGTCCTTTCGGTATAAAATCCTTTGGAAGGGAGTATGGATAGGGTTCACAAGGATTTGGCGATACATTTTCTGTATATCGCCATTAAATACAAACTGATAGAAACGCCAGTTAAGTATTAGGATGGTTAAATCGTTTTGGAGAACTGGGCCTGTGTATAAAACATCGTTTAGACTAATGCCATTCGAAGTTGGAGACGATGCATTAAATACCACCCGAACTTTGGTGGTAGTGGAGTCTGGCTTTAAAACCGCATGATGCGGTAAATAGTAGCACTGTGAACTAGACGAACTATTGCTCTGAAATTCTCTAATGGAAAACATGTGGTTCAGTGATAGATATTCCAGGATATTTTTATCGTATTCTTCCTTGAGACTAGGGTTCCGGAGAAGGCGATTTTCACTTCGGAAGAACTGTGCCATGGAAATGGATCGAGACCGTCCTAGACACAGTGATTTAGGGAATTCTTCCTTAAATGGAAGACAAACCACGTATCTACCTCCTTCGTCTCTGTAAGTAGTGGATTTGTATAACTCCTCACAGAACTTATCTGCCGACGAGATCACTCGTTTTCGTGGAACGTTCTCCACCTCCCAAAATTTGGAAATTCTTTCATCAAGAGAGATTTCATTGAACAAGGAGATGACATTGGAGAAACAAGAGGTATTCTCGGAAGGCACGGGTCCTGCGAGGATCCATCCGAACACAGTTTCATGTGCCATCAGAGATCCGCATATATTATTCGTGCACTTTGGTAACATTATTGATGGCAAAATATCGGCGCCTAAAAGAATGTCAATCTTTGAGCTTACATAGAAACTAGGGTCCGCTAAAGTTAAAGGCGGCAGCTCTCTAAGGATATCTCGGTTGATTGTTTTGGAAGGAAGACTGCACGACAAATGGGGAACAATGAGTGCAGATATGTTTATCTCAAAGTTCTCGTTTAAAGGCGAACCCAAACCAAAATTGCATTCCCTATGAACGTCGGCTGTGACTGTGTTATTCAGCCCTGAAATCGTGGCTGTTACACGTCTAAAGGGTAGCTTGAGAAAGTTAGAAAGCTTCTCGGAGATAAATGTACCTTCTGACCCCGAGTCTAAGAGAGCTCTAGCTCGATATGTGACACCTAGATGGACGACGTTGACAATTGCTGTTCCAAGCAACACCCCTTTGACATTCGATGCGAAACAATTTTGAACAATTTCTGCGGAAGGGCGAGAGGATTGTGCCTGTTGAATATCCTTGCTATTGGTGAAGGAATTATGCGATCTGGAAGTATTCTGGACAGTGTTTGGGAAATCGGACTCCCTATGGAGCAGTGTGTTGTGTCTCTTGTTGCACTTGAAACAAGAGTTCTTGCTCTTGCAATTTTTTACCGTGTGTAAGCTAGAAAAACAATTTAAGCACAAATTGTTGCTTTTGATTTCAGCTAGCCGTTGATTGTATGTCATGTCTAGGAATCGAGGACATTTCCGTATGATATGGAAATCCTTTGGACATAATCTACACTGCGTCTTACACACGTTAGTCTGGAATGTATTTATCTTCCCAGGTTTAATTTTAGAGATAGAAGTCGATTTGATCTTGGAGTTGTCGGGCCTTCGTTCATTGGATACTCTCATCTCGGTAACTGATTCTAAGGTCCTATACCGATTGGTGAGAAAAGTATCGAAATCCGACCATTTTGGAATACTGGTCTTATCATTTAAGGTATGCTCCCATAGAGTGAGAGTGGAGTCAGGTAAACAGTTTGAACAGAGGAAGATGAAAATCGGATTCCAACTCTCAGTATCAATTTCGTAAAGTTGCAGGTTGGATATGCATGAATTTATACTCATTTGCAACTTTTTAAGGGAACTAGAAGTTTCTGTTGGAATTTTGGGAAGATGGAACAGATTTTTCAATTGTTCATTTATCAGCACCCGCTTATTTTCAAATCGGGCACATAAATTTTTCCAAGCTGAAACAAAGCCGTCATTGGTGAGAGGGCTTTTGGAGACAATATCATGCGCTTCACCCTTTGTTTTCTGAGTAAGGTGAAAAAGTCTTTCCACTGGAGTTAATTTTGAATTTTTAATACAAAGGGCTGTGAACAAGTCACGGAAGGTCGGCCAGGATTTATAGTCACTATGGAAAGTGTTCAACTCAATCGGAGGTAAATTGAAACTATGGACCACCGACCGGCTCGGGGATGGGACTGAATGAGAAGGGGAAAGGACAGCTGTGGCTTCAGTCAACTTCGAGATACACCTACAATAGGTACAGTAGGACCTTTTGTATTTATCTTTGACTGTCTCTGCAACACTAGCTTGTTTGCCTTCTTCATCTCCTTCTTCTTCGTCTTCCTGTTCGACTTCATTAGCTAAATCTGTCAAACATTGTTCGTAAACCTGCTTCAACCTTTGCCATATGGATTTTACTTCTTCGCGGTGGATATCTAAGAATGCTGAGGTGGTCAATGGAAGTTCATTCGCATTAAGGGATGCTTCGAATTCCACTAAACTATCTGCTAAGCGAATAAGTTTCTCCAGAGACATGTTTAAGAGTCGAAGGAATTGAAAGATTGAAGCAATCAGTCCTACCAAATTTACTAATGAAGTCCAAAAAGGCCTATTTGAGACAAGAGTCCTGTTGCTTTAGTAATATTTGAAAATACAGTGAAACCGTGATTATTCGAATTTCAAAGGACCAGGCAATTTAAAGAATTATCGATAGTTACGATTTAACGAGTTTATAATGTTAGTTTTCAATATGAAATGCACTAATTTCTGAGAAAACAATGCGAATCGATCACAATGTCAGTCGAACGTTGTAAGTTAATATTCTTCAAAGGTTGCATCTAAAAAGTTTTGGACTAGAGCAAGGAATTTCCCTCAAAACAGCGATATGCTAAGGTTGGTGATATGATTCTTTGAGGGGAGGCGACTCCTTGATGTGGTCTACCAAAAAAGGTAGTAATGTGTGAGGTCAAAACAGGGTTTGGAAAATCGAGTTATTAAGGGAACCAGTCAGTAATCGCTATTCTACGGTAGATGCCTGAAGGTTTTGGAAAACCAACATAGAAACAAGTAGAAATAATTCAGGAAATTCTATTTTTGATTTTTAAATCTTGACCAATACTTGGCCACCGGTGAACATGTATTGGCTAATCCCTTGTATGTTTAACGTAAGCCTCGAAATAACAACCTGGGACAGGAAAAGATTACCATTCGATTTATCTCTGTGACAGCAGTGTCTGCAGAGCTGTGTCAAAATTGTCGTTACTTAACTTCTCCCAATGTTTTTTAATTGAAGTCGACAGTAAAGATTTCCACAAAGAAAACGTAAAGCTGTTGTTTGTGCTTTAGGCAAATATATACAGTAATGATCTAGAATAATATGCGTTGATGACTCCCGTTTAGCCTGCAAAATGCATAAAGCCCAAGATGATGCGGTGTATAATCTCTCCAAAAACAAAAATAAAGTTTTATATTGAATTGATAAACAAAAATATCATGTGGCTTGTTTTTAATCTTGATTTTTCATTAATGTGATGAGTTAGAAACAGAACACTGTGCTCTGTATCATTGGAAGTATATGTTATTCTTATTGTATCTAGATACGAAAAGTAGGTCAAACAGTGTGCACTGGAAATGATAACAGCTGATCGCAACAGTAGAGAAGTAAAGCACCAAATAAAAGGCCAATGTCCTCACTAATGGAAAATGCATGGAAGAATTGAAAATAAATTTAAGAGAGTAGGTAGTTCTCAGAGAAGGAATAGCTATGTAGAAATTGTGAGCAGTTACAATATTTGGAATCAGTAGCGGAATTGTGAGAAATATCAATAGGGAGAGCCCGTCATGTGCGGAATCGAGAGAATATTGTAAGCCAGAGAACTTGAGATAGGAATGAGTGATATTGTGAATGAGCGGACATGCGCACTCCACTCGCCGAAATGGATGAATTTAACAAAGAATAATAAACAGAGATAAAATTAGTGATTGCCGATTGAGTGCAAAATTATTACGGACAGAATGGAGAAAGTGATATCAAAACGGGTGCTACTAATGTTAAATATCAGCGATAATGTTAACGACCACGTGATTTTAAGTTGTGAGCTCGATTTATATTACACAGGTTTAGTATTGTAACACGTTTAACCAACGTTTACATTATGCACCAAACTTTTTAATACGATTTCTGTCCAATCATAATTAGAGTCAATAATAAGTATGTAACTTTAAGCGCTGCATGTGAGCATGTAACCGAAGATTTATGAACTTTTAGCGTAAATATGTGACGCTTGTAAAATAAGTTAGTATAGCTCTTGAAAACCACTGAGCTTAAAAACAGATTTGTGTTTCACTTACAGTTTGCTCCTCTTCTGTGGCGTTCTTTGGTTACTACCCAATGCTGTTGATGGATTAAAATGGGATTTTTCACTAAAGCACAAGTACACAAATATCACGTACTAATCTTGTTATTTTAATATTAAAAAATGTTTCTGTTTCAAATTAGTTTTTAACTAGACCAATAAATATATTTTACGTATTTATGAAACATGTAAAAAAACTTTTTGCATCCGACGTAATGTCACCATGAATTTAGTTACAACACTTCTGCCAGAACACTAAAATCACATGCAAAGCAAAATGTTGAATATACCAACAAGGTTGAGCGGAAATCTTCTGAGAGTCGTTTGTCAATCCGGCTCGAAGGACCAATGTTTACACCAACGGCTGAATTAGAATTGCGAGGGGAAAGGGAATGGACTGTAAGTATGGAACTTGGATGTGTGGACAACAAACGAGCTCTCTGAAGCCTAAACAAAATCAATGCAATAACTTTGTTTTGATTTTGCGGCTCACCAATAGATAAAAACGAAAGCAGTGCAATAGAAATAACCCAAAAAGGAATACGCAAAGAATTGAATGCGAATGTTGATGAATATACCTTTATTTTCGTATATTGGAACCTTACCAAGTAGGTGATGATGCTTCAGCGGTTAAAAAAACAAGAAAGATTTCAATGTTAGGTTTATCTCAAAAAAATTGAATAGTTACTTTTCAGAATTAACATCAATTACTTTCGTTTAGTTAATGCCGATTTTACACTATATTTAAAGTATTTGGGAGATTTTCTTAAAAGTAGGGATTTCAGTTTGGACATATTCAGGTATATAAGTGTGACAAACTACTAACCACCACAGAGAAAGGCACCAGAGGTTTAGGTATATGTGTGTGGAATTTATAATTTCTCTCTTTTAAAATTTTAGTTACAGTTTGAAATTTATTTAAGCCTACTACTTTAAGTGACATGAAATTTTTCTTAGCTAAATATACAGAAAAATTGTCTCTACCAATATTTGCATCTAAAATGGTTACGTGCTAAAATTAATAATAAATATATACAATATATACAAAGGAAGGGTTCAATGATCTGTAGTATATACAGGATCAGTGTCCCAGTCATACCTCTGGTACCTTCTATGATAGTACATCAGTCGGTCATCCTCAAATAAAAGTCCCTCATCTCTTAACTTTAATAAAGCTGAAGGGGTTAGATGCCTCCTAGAGAGGAGGACTGAAATGTCAGGTTCTGTTGAGAAGATTTCGGCTACTAAACTATTATCCAAGTTTTCGGAGGTTTCGAGGAACTTCAATGCCCCGTTCACCATAAACTTATCTATTCTGTTAAAATTTACAGAGGCATATAGCCTTCTGTTAGAAATCCTTCTAGGGATGTTATCAGTACCTACATTTCGCCTAAATCCTAAAGCTGATGTAAGAATAGATCTCTCGAATTTTCGTAATCTTTCCATTTGCGATGAGGATATATCAGCCCATGCAGCAAATGAATACGTAATAATAGGTCTAATTATTTGTCTGTAGATTAAAAGTTTTACTTCACTTGAGAGAGCATCCCTCATGCCGAATATCCTCATATATGCATAATATACTTTTTTTGCCTTGGACAGGATGAAGTCCACATGACGACAAAATTGAAATATGTTATCGAACATGATGCCAAGGTACTTCATCCTGTCCGAGGCAACAATCGTACCCTCTCTTGATTTAATAGCAGGTACAAACCGTCTCATGTTTGGACATGCAGCTCTGGGTTTTCCTTTAAAAACTACTGAGACACATTTCTCAGTATTTCGTTTGAAACCCCATTTGTCAAAATAATCACATAGTATGTTCATATAAACTTTAATTCGTCTTTCGACTGTGTTAGCATATCTCCCTCTCAAGGCTAACAAAATATCATTCGCATATAATAGTAGCAAGCTCCCTTCAGGTGGATCAGGGATATCGCTGATGAAAAGGTTGAACAACACAGGCCCTAGAAGGGAACCTTGCGGTACCCCTGCTATGACCTGTCGTTGTCCAGATTCCTTATCACCCACTTTCACCCTGAATACCCGACCATCCAGGAAACTTGCTACCATTCTATAGGTTTGAATATCCAGTCCAAATGATTGGATCTTATATAAAAGACCTTTGTGCCAAACGGCGTCAAAGGCTTTAGAAAAGTCAAGGCTGACCGCTATGGTACCTTGGTATCGCTTAAAGACATTGGCCACATAATTAGAAAATGTGGCCAAGGCATGTGTAGTGGAGTGGTGGGGTTTGTAACCAAACTGACAATCTTTGATTATTCTTTTGTCTTCTATAAATTTTTTGAGTCGTTTATAAATTATAGTTTCTAATATTTTTCCAAATGGAGAAAGTAATGAAATAGGTCTATAATTAGAACACATTTTTGTGTCAGAGTGTGGTTTGGGTCTAGGTATAACCAGAGCTTCCTTCCATTTTGATGGAAAGTAGCCTAAATTTAGGCAATGGTTATATAATATTGCTAAAAATTGAGAAATGGAGTCTCCAACCTTTTTCACAGCCACATCTGGAACCTTGTCTATTCCAGTGGACTTACGGTGGGGTCTAGCAGCGATAGCAGAGGCAACAATCTCGCTGTCGACGAACCCGTTTTCAATCCATCTTGTCTCGTTATTAAATCACCGCCGAACTCCACCAGAGGTTCCCGAGCTACCGCTCCTCCTACAGTCTCGTTCACAAGACTATAGAAGGAGCCGTCCTCAGGATTTTCCTCTATATGATGTGAGCTCCTCATGTGATCGGCAAAAAGCTCAGCCTTCTCTAGGTCGTCCGCAATGAGTGACCCGCTATCATCTATAATTTTGTTTATTGGATTCCTAAATGACAATCCAGCTGCTCGCTTAACCCTACAATAAGTCTTAGGTCCTACGTCAATGTTTTGAAGATATTCTCTGTATCTGTCCTTTTCAAAATTAGACACTAATTGTGTTATTATATTACTAATATTCCTTATATCTGCATTTAATTCAGCATATCTGCCTGGATCTGGTGTTCTCCTTAATGTTTGTCTTAGTCTTTTGCGTTCTTTCATTAGACGCACAATTCTTGGGGGTAATTTTACTAACATAGGGCTTCTATATTTCACCTTAGGAACTATGGACTCTATGGCATTTTGAAAGGTGGAACTGAGCCCCTCAATGCACGAGTCAATCTCCGCTATACTGGCATTTCTGTTTGTAGGCAAGAAGTGGCTACTAATACCTTCTTCTATTTTCCTTTTAAATCTTCCAATATTTACCCTGTCGTCACTTTAATGTGATTTTTGGTGCATTAGCTGGTAAATTTTCAGCCACAATGTTGGAAGGAATGGTACAGTTGCCTGGACCATGATCCTTCGCGCGAGACATGTCCATACCTTTGGCATCTCCTACATTGAACAAGTTCTCGTCCCCTATATTTTTCATAGGTGACGTCACAATGTATTATTTTCTTTACTTTATATAATTTTCGCATATGTGTTGATCTACCCACCTTAAGTAGCCATTTATCTTCCGCTATGTTTATTAAGTCAATAATTTCAATGTGGAAGCCTTGAGCTTTCAAAAATTCCTCAATCATGTCTTTGGTATATAAGTGTGACAAACTACTAACCACCACAGAGAAAGGCACCAGAGGTTTAGGTATGTGTGTGTGGAATTTATAATTTCTCTCTTTTAAAATTTGAGTTACAGTTTGAAAATTATTTAAGCCTACTACTTTAAGTGACATGAAATTTTTCTTAGCTAAATATACAGAAAAATTGTCTCTACCAATATTTGCATCTAAAATGGTTGCAATTTCTTTAAGAGAAGTGTCATAAATAGTTATAGATGGTAAGTTTTTACCTTTATTTCTGGCATCAGATTGAGGTTTCTGTTGACTGCTTGCTGCTGGCTGTGTGACTGCTACTGGTGCTGTTGCTGTCGTTGTAGCCGCCGCTGAAATTGGTTCTCCCGCCGATGTTGTGGCTGATGTTGAGACCGTTATTGATTTTACCCTAGATTTGAGTTTTTTGGTTGCCTTGAGTATAGGTTGTTCTGCCCATGTCTCAGTTATAGTATTCTCTTGTACTGTATCTTCAACCATCGCTGTGCCGGGGTTTTCGGCTACCCCGACCGACTCATCTTTATTTGGTGCTTGTTGTAGCATATTATTGGTTGTAGGTAGCAAAGGTTTAAAAGGCTTTGCAAAATTGTTATTGTATGCAGCTAACTGATTTTCCAGGTTGGCAATAACTCTTTTATAACTGAATTCTTTGCTGTAGAAATCAGACAATTGTTTAGCCGTCTGTTCCTGCAGTTTCCGCAACGCCGACAGTTCTTCCAGAAGAGATTTGTTAGTCTCTTCCATATTTTTAAGGGAATTTTGAAGCGTTGAAATTGTTGCTTCCATCCTTATATTTTCGTATATAGTGTCGTCATCATCAGATTTATGTTTTCTTTTGTTCTTGCTTCTCTTTTTGGTTTTGAGAGAAGTTTCATTCATATTTTCATTAGTGGGGACGTTCAAATCCTCATCCTTTCTGGCTTCGGCAGCAATGTCTGCACAAGTATCGGACATTATGTCTACAATTTCTTCCATCTCGGCTGCTGACATGTCGACGGCAAAGTTCAGAGCCGCCGACACTTACACGAACGCCGTCAATGTCTTTTACTTTTTACACCACAAAATATTTCTCACAATTGAAACAAAATTAGTTTATCTCTTTTGCTTATTGTGGGTTTCACTATTAGCTTTTCACTTTTAGTTTTTTGAATCACACAAACACTTTTAACACTGTTCACAAAGGATGATCAACACACAAGCAATGAAATCAATGGCCATATGAAGCATAATAAACTATGTTTCTTTGCCAACGACCATACCACGCTGAGTACATCGGTTCTCGTCCGATCACCGAAATTAAGCAGCGTCGGGCGTGGTTAGTACTTAGATGGGGGACCGCTTGGGAACACCGCGTGTTGTTGGCATTGTCCAAATTTTTTTATTTCATTTTATTTTCTTTTTTATTTTTCTATTAAATAAAAAAAGAATGAAGTCGATATCTTCATTTTTAACCGAAATAGAGCCAAAAAAAAAAAAAAAATACTCAACTGCTTATTATTTTAAGGTAAATGTAAAACATTTGCTATTGATTATACTCAGTTATATGTAGCTAGATACAATAGTCTATGATTTCCTTTGTAAAAAAAGTAAAATTTTTTATAAATTTGTTTCGTTTCTCAAAAAAGGGTAATTTAAGGAGGCAAATTTTCCCAAAATGCATTTATTGCATCAATAAGTCGTTGAGTCGTTGTGTTGAACGGACGTGTTTTTTTGTCGCTCCTACTTAAAGTTTTTTCTTACGTTTTTTTTGTAATTTTCAACTAAAAAATGACAACACCACCGGCAACATTGTGCGCAAAATGCTTTAAGTCGGCAAAGTCAAATGTTCTTTCTTGCCACATTTGTAAAGCTAAATTTCATTTTTTATGCATGCATTTCTTCTTTATTTGCCTATTCGATTTTCGAATGTTGGCGACCAAAATGCAAATATAAGTATAGTATTACAATAGTTTGAATTATTAAATATTGTTAATAATATCGGCAAAAGTCTCTCTGTGTCTAGCTTCGCTTAGCAGGTTTATGACGTCACGTATGCCGGTCCATTCTTGGATGTTGTTGATCCACAGAAGTTGTTTCCTCCCTCTTGTCGGCCTTCCTTCAAAGTTTACACGGATAATACTTTGCAGCAGTTTGTATTTTTGATTTCTCATAACGTGTCCCAAGTATGATGTTTTTCGTCTCTTTATGTTATTCAACAGCTTTTTCTCTGTGTAATCTTCTGAGAACTTCATTATTTGATATGAAGTGTGTCCACGATATTTTTAGGATGCGTCGATATGTCCACATCTCAAAAGCTTCGAGTTTTTTCATATCTACGGATTTTAAGGTATGTTTCCACGGCATATAATAGGACAGACCATACATATGTTTTAATATATCTTAATTTAGTTTTTAAGTTTACATTATGGCTTGTAAAGATTTTTTTATATTTAAAGAATGTGTCTCTAGCCATTTCAATCCTGCAGGCTATTTCTTTAGAAATGTCCCATTCGTTGTTGATTATAACTCCCAGATATTTAAAGCTTTGGACTCTTTCCACATTTATTTCATTAATTTTTAATGGGGCCGCATTAGTATATGTATGGCGTTTACTGATGACCATGTATTTCGTTTTGTTGATATTAATTTTAAGACCGTATTTTTCGCTGCAAGTGGTCAGCCTGTTGACGAGTTCTTGAAGTCCTGACATATTATCAGCTATAAGAGTGGTGTCATCGGCATACCTTATATTGTTAATGAACGTTCGATTTACATATATTCCTTTCCGGATATCATTTATTGATTCTTTGAATATTCGTTCAGCGTATATATTGAAAAGTAGAGGGGACAGGACACAACCTTGTCTAACACCTCTAGAAATATTAATATTTTCATTCAGTTCGCCATTGACGTTGACTTGCGCTGTTTGGTGCCAGTACAAACTTTTTATGCATTCAAGCTCCTTGCCTTCTACTCCAATGGACAATAAAATCTCTATCATTTTGTCATGTTGGACCGTGTCAAATGCTTTTTCATAATCAATAAAGCATATGAACACGTCCTTCTGCGAATTTCGGCATTTTTGAACTAACGCTTGTAAGGCGAATAAAGCTTTGCGGGTTCCCATCCCATCTTTAAAACCAAACTGGTTGGTCCCCATTGCATTTTCACATTTCCGGTAAATTCTGGAGTGAATAATCTTTAGAAATATTTTGAGTGCGTGGCTCATTAGACTAATTAATCGATATTCATTACAAAATTTTGGACGAGTTTTCTTAGGAATGGTTATAAAAATGGATGTGAGCCAATCTTTGGGATATTTACTAGTTTCGTAAACATAATTAAAAAGTTTCGTCAGAAGGTTAATGTTTTCACCATCAATTAACTTCAACAATTCGGAAGGAATCTCGTCTGGTCCACATGCTTTTTTATCTTTTAGCGCCTTTACTGCTGTTTCAACCTCCGATCTTGTGATAGATGTCCCAGATAATTGTTGATCTACCGGCCTTTTTTTCTTGGTGCTTTTCTGTATAGGACAGATTATTGTCAGCAATAGTTTTAATGGATTATTGTCAGCAATAGTTTTGTGGCTTTTCTGTATAGGACAGATTATTGTCAGCAATAGTTTTAATGGCGCATTTTATGGATTCCCAAATATTTTCATTGTTGACTGAGGTTAGTTCGTGGCTTAAAAGTTGTTTTACATTGGCTCGAACTGTTTGATCCTGTAGATTCTGTATATCAATCTTTTTCTTTTATTTGGTCCCCTTAGCATATGCAGAAATTTTAATTCGTAATTTAGACATTAATAGGTTATGATCCGATGGCACGTCCGCACCCGGGTATGTCGACGTCTTTTTTATGCTTGAGCTAAAGCGCTTGTTTATAAGGATATAATCGATCTGATTTCTAATAACATTGTCATTTCTGTCAAGTGGCGATTTCCATGTATAAAGACGTCTTGCAGGCAAGCTAAACAAGGTGTTAGTTATTTTCATTTTGTATTCTTGACAGAATTGTACAAGTCTGTCACTTCTTTCGTTTCATGATCCTAAACCGTATTGACCCGTAATTCCAGCAACCTTGTGTTTTCCCACTTTCGCATTAAAATCACCTTGGATAATGGTAATTTCGTGAGATTTTGTTAATCTTAGTAAGTCGTTGAATTCTTCATAAAAGTTTTCTATTTCATCTTTGTTTTTGTCAGCAGTGGGAGCATATACTTGAATTATATTTATTTTTACTGGTTTTGTGTCGAGTTGTATAAACATAGTTCGGTCCGATTTCGGTATGTAATCTCTTACGAATCTTGCTATACTTTCCTTCATGATTATTCCTACTCCATTCCTATGGTTTCTATCCAGATTTCCAGAATAAAAGATTTTCATGTTTTGCGAAGTGAAATCTCCACTATCAGGCCACCAAGTTTCGCACACTCCTAGTATATCTATATTCAGTTTTTTCATTTCAGATATTGTGTTTGCTAATTTGCCAGATTCATATAGACTTCGTATATTCCATGTTCCGATATTTAAAGTATTTATTGTTTTACCTCCGGGGATTCTTAGCACCCTCTCGTTTCCGGAGAATGAGGGCCGTATATTGTTGTTCATATTCATAGATGCATGGTTTACATGCATTTGGATGGAGAAAAAAATTGATGCTGTCTTCAAAAATAATACTAATGTGGTATTCAATTGTGACGATTGCCTTAACGTCTCAGCTGATATGCTCTACGCTCTCTTTATTGTCGCAAGAATTGAGAGAAGTAAAGGAATCGATGTTACTTTCTCTGGTTGATGATGTGAAAAATGTCAAAAAAAAGATCGATGACCTAGCAAGTGGCCTTGAAAAAACAACAACAAGCACACTGGCAAGCAAGTTGGCAACCCTGTTTCTGTTAAGTCGAGTTTTTTTCACAGCTCCTTTGTAGCGCTTTTAAAAGTTAAATATCAAAGTTTATATGCAATAACGGATATTTCTAATACGATCGATTTGTAACCCAAGAAATTGTGTATCTCAAATAATTCGAGAATGCCGAAAACAAGTAGAAGAAGTATCGCAAACGAAAAAAAAATTTATTGTGGTGTTTGCAAATTGATTGTTGAAGATAGTGACCAAAGCATAGATTGCGATAAGTGCGATAAAACTCTTCATGTTCGTTGTACTCAACTAAGCAAACGACAGTTCTCGTACTTACTCTCTCATAGAGATGAAGAATTTGTGTGCAATCAATGTGAACCAAAGAACAACAACAACGATAACAACAACGACAACAACAACATGATAGCAGAGCTAACCGCAATGAAAATAGAGTTGAAGAGTGAGTTATCTGCCATGAGAGAAACTATGGAATTCATGGCAAAACAATATGATAACATTTTGCAAGGTGTTAAAGAAAATACGAAGAAAATAGAAAACGTTGAGAAAGAGAATAAACAATTAAGAAATGAACTTAACATTGCTAAGGCATCAATAAAGTACCTTAATGATCAACGTGTTCAAAATGATTGTTTGATAACTGGAGTAAAGGAGAACACGAAATCAGCTGTTGACACTGTTGTTGAATTGTCTGGTAATGCTGGTGTTTCAATGCAACCTGGATGCATCACTGATGCATATTACATCAACAACAAAAAATCTATAGTCGTTAAATTTAATACAAAACAATCTAAGTCGGAATTAATGGCAGTTAAACGACAACTAAAAGAGAAGGAGGAAACTAAAGATTTATTTATTAATGATTTCTTGAGCCGTGAGACCTTAAATTTGTTTAAATATGCGAAATCCTTAAAAAATGTTGGTTATCGTGCTGTCTATACCAGAGGAGGCAGAGTTTTAGTGAAGAAGAGTGAGCTCTCTAAGCCAAGAATTGTGAAGGATGAAGACGCTGTTGATAAACTTCTATCTGAAGCAACAATGTTTAACGCGAATTTACGGCGTTCCCGCCCTGCTGAGCGAGTAGAAGATGTCTCTGATAATGAGTATGAATCACCATCATAAATTTTGGCGAATATATATGCATTTTAGAATATACTTTTTTTAATTTTTTTCAATGGATTTTTATTTTTCAAATATTCATGAATATAATTTATCAAATTTAAATAAAAATAGCTTTAACATTTTGTCAGTAAATATCAGAAGCATTTCTTCAATAGCAAAGTTTAACAAATTTAAAACACTCATTGCTAAATTCTCAGTCATTCCTGCAGTTATTGCTGTGCAGGAAACTTGGATTAGAACAGAAATTTCACAAATTTATCATATACCGGGCTTTAAAGCAATACATTGTTGTCGTTCAGATGGCTATGGTGGTACTTCGGTGTACGTAAGAGAAGACATTAACGTTATAGAGTTGGAATGTAATAGTGGAGATTTCATAGATTCAATTGTGTTGCGATTGGAAAGTATTAAAGCTGATAACAAACCCATAACACTCATATCGTTTTACAAATCACCCAAATGTAATTTACAACAATTTATATTGTTCTTAGAGCAGTTACTTTCATTTTATGGTAGGACACCAACGATTTTAGTGGGAGATGCAAATATTGATATGTTGCAACAACATCTTTCTCTTCATATCCACAATACTCTTTCAAACTATGATTTTAAAAACAATCACAATCTAATAACAAGACCAACAAGCAATACTTGTATCGATCATGTATACAGTAACACATCCAAGACTCTTACAGTTTCCTCCATAGAATGTAGTATATCTGATCATAATTTCATACATGTATCTATGGATATGCATGTTAAATTGAGTGATACTGTTCAATATAAATATGCTCTTTGTGATTATGAGAAGTTGTCTGCATATCTTGCGATGGAACTTTCTAGTTTTATACACTGTGGGAACACTTCTCGTGATACTTCAAATCTTGTAGAGTGTATAAAGTCTGGCATAGAAGTTTCATCTTCTGCGAAAAAATCGATCACTCCACTGACACATAAATTGACTCCGTGGGTGAACGGAAATTTACAAAAGCTGATTGCATACAAAAATCGAATGCTAAAGCAAAGAAAGAAAACACCAGATGATGACAGTCTTAAAGAACGCCTAAAAAGAATAAGTAAAGTCATAAAGTATGTATATAGCGAGTCAAGGAACAACTATTATTCCGCTAATTTAGAGAACTTTAGGAATGATCCAAAGAAAACTTGGAGGTTTCTAAATGATACACTAGGCAGAACGACGTGCAGGCTAGATCATATTAGAGATGTCAATGGTGATATTGTACAGAATGATAAAGAGAAAGCAGATGTTTTGAATACATATTTTATTAATTCTGTGCAAGATCTGAAAGGGAAAATTGAGGTATTACCATCTGACCACTGGAATTCTCTTAGAACTCTAAATAGGGTTAACACTGTTTTCCAATTCAATACTGTCACTATTGCAGAAATTAGTAATATATTAGGCAATATATTACCTGGTAAAGCTTGTGGCTATGATAATATATCGCCAAGAGTTTTAAAAGAGTGTAGAGCATATTTGTTACCACATCTCACAAAAATATTTAATGCTATAATTCGAACATGTCAGTATCCAGACTCTCTAAAGGTTCATAAGGTTACGCCAATACCGAAAATAAGTTCTAATAATGCTATTTCCAACTTTCGCCCCATATCGGTATTACCCGCTATTAATAATGTTTTTGAGAGGGTTATATGTAACCAGCTAACCGACTACTTTCATCATCATAATCTGATTAACCCAAACCAGTATGGTTTCCGAAAAGGTGGTAGTACGGAGGAGGTTATAGTTAACGTGCTCAATTATATTTGTAAATCCCTTGAT
The DNA here is from genome assembly GCF_047663935.1 of Musca autumnalis. Classification (NCBI taxonomy): domain Eukaryota; kingdom Metazoa; phylum Arthropoda; class Insecta; order Diptera; family Muscidae; genus Musca; species Musca autumnalis. The sequence goes on along the minus strand of NW_027412453.1, from coordinate 25,988 downwards.
GAAGGATATCGGGTAGCTGGACTTTTTTATGATTTGTCAAAGGCCTTTGACATGATTGACCACAATATTTTATTAGAAAAATTGAAATTTTATGGTATAAATGACGTTTCTATTTTTAAATCATATCTGGAAAACAGGAAACAGTTTGTTCAAATCAAAGAAAGTAAAGGTGAGATGCTGGAAGTCAAATATGGTGTACCACAGGGTAGCATTTTAGGACCATTATTGTTTATTATATATGTCAATGACCTTATAAATCTACAGTTGTATGGTAGGTTATTTATGTATGCGGATGACATATGTATATTTTACCCATACAAATCTGAAACGGTTCTTAAATGCTACATGGAAAGGGATGCAGCGCTTATTTCGGAATATATGAGAGTAAATAGCTTATATATAAATGAAGGAAAGACAAAATTAATGCGGTTTCGACCGCAAGGTAATTTTGACTCAACCTTTAGCGTTAACATCTGTGGTAACATTATAGAAGAGGTACATGAGATAAAATATCTGGGCTTAGTTTTGCAATCGAATCTTTCATGGGATAAACATATAAACCAGTTGAAAACAAAAATTTCACCAGCTCTTGGCATACTATACAAATTTAAATATAAATTTGATTACAACACCAAATATCTAATTTACCAGACTTTAGTACAGAGTCATCTCAATTATTTAGCAGTGGTATATGCATACAAAAAAACCTCAAATCTTATGTCTCTGCAGCGTCTACAAAACAGAGCTCTGAAGCTTGTAGCAGATTTGCCTATACTTCACTCAACACAACGTCTTTTTGAAGAAACTTTTAAATCTGCCTTACCTGTTTATGGTCTCTATAAATATCAGCTTTTGATGTATGTATTTAAATGCTTATATAAAATTGGGCATCATACAATTGAATTTACGCGGAATCAAAATACATTTAATACTCGGAACAATTTACAACTTCGTGTCGCCTTATGTCGTACCGAGACTACCAAGCAACGAGTAGAATATTCCGGTAGTCATGAGTTTAATCTTTTACCACAGCATTTAAAAATGTGTCATAATCTTTCATCTTTTAAAAACAACTTAAAGCAATTTTTATTATTACATATTGAAAATTTTATTTCATAATATTTCATGTGAATAAATGCTTCTGATGAAAATGTCATTAAATACAATATAAAACATATTAATGTATACAAATAAACATGTTTTTTTTTGCCAACTAGCCTCTACATGCCAATTGGCGCTGAGGCATTATGCATAAGTTGCATGTATATATTTTTTATAACGTAAATAAAAAAAAAAAAAAAAAAAAAAAAAAAAAGTGGAGTGCGTTGTAATAATAAAAACAATCGTGTCGATTACAACAATACTTTGGCTGGTCAACAACTTACTGACAACCAACAGGGAATGCATGCAATGTGTGATGCTGCTTCTTCGTTTTCATACCAAACTGGTTTGACAGAAGCTAGGACAAACACGTATGAGTCTGATTGGACTGATGTGCGTAGGCGTAAACGCAAAAACCGTGTGATTGCTGTAGGGCAAAAGAAGCCACGGATTTGAGTGTTGTGCCAAAAAAGAAATTTTTACATTTGTCTTCATTTAATACAAGTGTGACGGCTAACCACATCATTGAGTATATTGTGAAACATGCAAACATTGAGAGAGAGCACATTGAATGTAACCTGCTTGTTAAGAGAGATGTTGATGTCAACTCATTAAAATTTGTTAACTTCAAACTTGTAGTATCATCAGGTTTCTATACAGAGGTGACCAAACCCACATTATGGCCTAGGAATGTAAATGTTCGTCCATTCGTTTTTTTTTTTCGAGAAAAAACCAACAACTCTACCGCTGTCTTAAATAAGAGAGCTGATATAAAGATTTATTATCAAAACGTATCAGGTATGCGTTCTAAACTCAATTTGTTACATGATTTTTCCGAACGAGCGGATTATGATGTTTTTGTGATTGTCGAATCGTGGCTAAATGCTGATTTTTATAATGGAGAATTCTTTAACATAAACAAGTTTAATGTTTACCGCAAAGATAGAGATTTTGAACTAACTGGTCTATCACGTGGAGGCGGTGTGTTGATTGCCGTTAGAAAGCAATTCAAGTCTTATTCTTCTTACTATGTTTTAATTGATGCCTTATTAGATCAACTTTTTGTTAACATATACTTCAATGACAATTTTAATCTATGCATTGGAGTTTCCTACATTCCTCCAAACAGTAGCCCTTATATTTATTCACAACATATAAATAATATAAAGTCTATCTATGAGAAATCGGATGTAAATACTCAGCTTTGTATATTCGGCGATTTTAATTTAAATAATATTATTTGGACACAAACCGATAATGTGTTATTGCCTTCCAATATAAACAAAGATTTTGAAATTGAATTCATAGATTCACTTTTTAGTATGGATTTTATACAAATTAATAACGTTTATAATAAATTACATAAATTGTTAGATTTATTATTTATTTCTTCGGATATAAAATATACTTTACATGAATGTTTAGATCCGTTTTCGCCCAATAATGTTTATCACTCAGCAATTCATCTTGAGCTTAACTCATATAATTATATGAAGGACAAATCAATTAATAACTTAAAATATTTTGACTTCAAACACGCTGATTTTGTTGCAATTAACTCAACCTTAAATAATATTGATTGGAAATTGTTATTAGAATGCTATAATACAAATTAAAGTTATAGTTTGTTTTTGGACAGAGTCTTGGCCGTTTTTAATGAGCATATTCCCAAAAAGAAGAAATTTAACCTATCTCATCCTTGGTATAACAAAAGATTATCTCAATTAAAAAATCGTCGTAATAAACTTCATACACGTTATATGAGGTCATCTGATCCCAACGTACAAGAATACACTTTATGCCAGAGAGAGTTTAATTTTTTAAACAAATTCTTGTATAAACAATATATCATCAATATTGAAAATCAAATCAAAATGTTTAAGTTAGAATTGATCGTATTATTTAAATTGGCCCTATGAATTGCATAGGTGTATTCGTTAAAATCTCCTCATACCCATTTATTACATCCCTGTAATAGTATGAGAGATTTCAACGAATATTCACTTGACAACCGCCCTCTTGAAGCATCTATGCAGATGTCAACACAAAAACACAAATAAATAAACAAGAAGATCGATCGACAGCTTGACTTGCAAGCAACAACCGCGCTTTATCGTAAGCATTGTACATATCGTTGTACATCATTATTTCGAAAAGGTAATATTGTTTACCACAAATAAATACACGGCAATTGAGCCAACCTTTTATTAAAACTATTGTGTTTTATTTTGTATTCTATTTTCATTGTTACCGACGCCCACTCGTACGCATTGGGCGTACTGGCTCCATTGGGGAGTCTTTGATACACTTGTTTTACCCCAAGTCCCTATAGTGCGGACTAAACATTTGGTCGCTTCGGGCCGAATAAGCACAAAACAAATCCGAAATGTTTTTGGAATTTCATCAAATCTAAAAAACGTTGTTTGGATATACCTGCATCTATGTTTTATAATGATATATCCTCAAGCTTACGGGAAGAAAAATCAAATTTGTTCATGTTGTTTTTTAAATCAAACTTTGTTACTAATTACTTGCCAATAATTACTACCAATTACATTAACTTCTGTAAAAATTCATTTGATATAAATTTGGGTTCTTTATCATTGTCGGATCAGGACATTCTGCATGGGATTAAAAATATAAAAAAATTCAAAGTCTGCTGATGTTGAAGGACTCTCGTCGTTTCTAATCAAGTCTTGTGAAAACACTTTGTGTTCTCCTTTAAAAATAATTTTTAACAAATCTCTTGCTGAAGGTATTTTTGCTGATAAGTGGAAGTTCTCATTCATACATCCTTTATTCAAAAAAGGATGTAGATAGGATGTTTCATCTTATCGTTCTATAGCAAAAATTACGGTTATTGTAAAAATATTTGAAAACATTATTCATGACAAATTAAGTTTCTATTCAAATCGATTATTATTTCCGAGCAACATGGTTTCTGTAAGGGCAGGTCAACTGTATCGAATCTTTCGGTATTTGCTGATTATTCTTTATTGTCGATAGGGGCAGGTTTTCAGGTAGAAACAATTTATACAGATTTTTCTAAGGCATTCGATTCGATTTCACATAACATATTATTAACTAAGTTATCTTATTATGGCATACATTCCAGTTTTCTGAAGTGGATAAAATCATATTTACACAATAGAAAATGTGTTGTAAAAATTGGTGAATTTGAATCGAATGCCTTCTATCAAACATCTGGCGTTCCCCAGGGAAGTATTCTGGGGCCTTTACTTTTCAACATTTTTATAAATGACATACATCACTGTTTCAATCACTCACAGTTTTTACTGTATGCAGATGATTTGAAAATCTTTCTAAGAGTAAATTCCATATTTGATTCGGTAAAATTACAATTGGATTTAAATAATTTAGAATCATGGTGTATTAGAAATAGTTTAAGACTCAATTTAGAAAAATGTTTCCACCTTTCATTTAACCGCCTAAAAATCCCTTGAAACTATCATTCAAGCTAAATAACCAAACTTTGTTAAAAGTTGATGAAATAGAAGATTTAGGAATTGTCTTCGATCACAAACTTACATTTGTTCATCACATTGAAAAAATCGTTCCAAAAGCTTACGCTATGTTAGCTTTTATAAAACGCAATTGTGCTGATTTTATTAAGTATACATTATCGTATTTAAATTTTTCTCAGCCAGTACCTAGCTGTGAATCTCGATGCCTTTTAATCAATATGGAAACCTTAGAGTGGAGAAGAAAAATGCATTCTATGTTATTTATCTTTGATTTGATCAATGGAGATATTGATTGCTCACATCTTTTAGAAAAAATATCTTTTAATGTGCCAAGTAGACATCTGAGAAATGTTAAACTTTTTCATCTCGATTGTTATAGGAGTAATTATTTAAATAATAGGCCGCTTAATAGAGCCCTAATAAATTTTAATATGTTAAATGAACATATACTGGTTGAATTCAGTGCAGCAAGACAGTCTCTACAAGAATGTGTAAGGAGATATCTCAAATAATATATTTGGAATAAATATAAGTTATTTTATGTAATTTTTTACCACAGTCTGTAAGGAGTAATGTTCCATAGACTGTTAATGTATGAAATAAAATGAAAATAAAAAAATTATTTATCAATATTTAAAAAATTTTAACATTTATTAAAAAAACAAAAATTTTTATTGTACAATTTTTTAAAAAATTTGTCTTAATTTCCAAAAAATTTAATTTAAGGAGCCAAATTTTCCCAAAATACATTTATTACAGTCAACATTTTCCTTTATAAAACGAAAATAAAACTTCTTGTTCGATTGTGTGCAATAAGCAAACGAAATTGTCTTAAACACACAAGCAATGAAATCAATGACCATATGAAGCAAAATAAACTATGTTTCTTCGCCAACGACCATACCACGCTGAGTACATCGGTTCTCGTCCGATCACCGAAATTAAGCAGCGTCGGGCGCGGTTAGTACTTAGATGAGGGACCGCTTGGGAACACCGCGTGTTGTTGGCATTGTCCAATTTTTTTTTATTTCATTTTGTTTTCTTTTTTATTTTTCTCTATTATATAAAAAAAGAATGAAGTCGATATCTTCATTTTTAACCGAAATAGAGCCAAAATAAAAAACTCAACTGCTTATTATTTTAAGGTAAATGTAAAACATTCGCTTCGATTTTTGCCCAAGGCCATGTTTATTGATTAAATTCCTTAAAGCTAACAGTATGGCTTACTGAATAATCATTAATAATTAAACATATAGCATTTTGCCACATACATATTCTGTACCATCTGACGCTGCAAAGATAAGCTCTGACAGCAAAACATCTCACAATATAAATGTATTTTAACAATCGTTAAATTAAATATGCTCCAAAAAATTCAATTATTAAAAACGAGCGAATTCAAGAATTTTATAAACTTAAACTAAAACTTACTAACTAATACTTAGAATTATTTCTATCTACTATTTACAATATTTCCAAGAGGCAACACGTATGTATCACTGCACAGTGTTGTACACTGTATCAGTGATATCATACTTGTTGTATCGCCTGTGATAAAATTGTAGGCGATTGTCAACGTATAATAGCCCCTCATTATCAAGCAGGGGAATGGCGGCTGGTGGCAAATGTTTTCTTGACTGTAACATTTGAGCATCATAACTGCATCTAAGTGACTCCGAAACAATCGAATTCTCCAGGAATGCACTTTTCTCTATAAACCGTTTGGCGCCTTCTAGCATAAAAACATCAATTCTGTCAAAGTCGGCCCTTTCATATATAGTTCTGCAGGATGTGGATCTGAAGGATCCATCAATTATAAAACTCCTTCTCAGTCCAAGGCACGAGCGTAGAATACGTCGTTCCCATACACGCAACCAAACTGGAAAGGCATACGATATTACTGGCCTAATAACTTGCCGATAGATTAGCAGTTTTACCTGTTGGGAGAGGCCCCCTTGCATGCGCATAATTCCATGATAACTAAAATAGATGCGCTTTGCCCTTTCAAGGATGTGATCTACATGCCGTATGAAATCAAATTTTGAGTTTATTACTACCCCTAGATATTTAATGTTGTCAACTAGGCATATATTATCTCCACCGATTTTCAAGACAGGAAAGTATGATTTAAAATTCGGGTATACTAAACCGGGCTTGCCTTTGATAAGCACGGCTGAGCACTTGTTAGTGTTTATTTTTAGGCCCCACTTTTCAAAATACCTAAAAAGTTCCTCTAGGAAAGGTATTCGCTCTTAAGGTTATTCCACTTGCCCTAAAACCAGTAAAGGCTACAAGCACGTCGTCTGCGTATGATAGTAGCAAGTTTCCCGGCGAAGGTTCCGGAATATCGCTCACGAAAATATTATATAAGAGTGGCCCCAAGATTGAACCTTGTGGCACACCTGCTGAGATCGGCCTACGGGTGGATGCGTGTTCTCCCACCCTAACACAAAAATGGCGATCCCGCAGGAAACTTGCCACCATCCCACACAGATGGGCATCAATACCGAAGGCTTGAAGTTTGTATAACAAACCATTGTGCCAAACGGAATCAAATGCCTTTGCAAGGTCAATGCTAACAGCAATTGTACCATACCTTTTATCAAAGCCTCTCGTCACATGTGTCGCAAAGGCAGCAAGCGCATGTGATGTCGAGTGGCCAGCTCTAAATGCGAACTGGTTATCTTTAACAATTCGTTTGTCTTCGACCATTAATTTCATCCTATCCATTATAAATGTTTCCAGCAGTTTGCCAAAAGCAGATAATAATGAAATAGGGCGGTAGCTACCACACTCTTCTGGGTTCGAACCTCTCTTAAAGATAGGCACAAGCATCGCCTCTTTCCATGCTTTTGGAAAATATCCCAAGTTAAGGCAATGATTGAATAATATTGCCAAGAAGGCAAATATAACATTGCCTGCCTTCTTGAGAGCCTTCCCCACTGCCTCCGACCGTATGAAGCCGCCCTGGTTCCAGGTACTGGTGTCATCAATTTCAACACCATCTGCCGAGAATGTGTCACTAAAGCACACCACAGGGTACCGGCTTTCCACCCCCTCAACAGCCCTATTAACTGAGTTTATGATGGAGTGGTCAGTCGGTCCATTCATGGACTGTGCCACACCCTGCACATAATCAGCCAAAGTCTCCGCTTTGAGCCTATCATCAGTGATTCGCGCCCCCGATGAGTCCAGAAGAGTTCTTACGGGTTCTCTAACCTGAAGTCCTGCAGCCATTTTTACTTTATAGTATGTTTTGCTTTTCACCCTAATATTCTGTAGGTATTCCTTAAATCGGTCATGCCGGAAAATAACCGCCCTGCAAGCGGCGAAAAACGGATTTTCTGACAGATAATCAACTAGTAATCTACCTCTCCTATTTGCTTCTGTACCGCCCCATAAATGGTGCTTTGCATTTAGGTCAGCCCCAACCAGAACTTCACCTCTACTATACATTTCTGTCACAGCATCAAGATCACTTACCTGGAACGTGTCTTGGGGGCGGAGGTATAGAGAGATGAAGACTATCGAGGAGCCATCCTCCCTCCACACCCTCACACCACAAGCTTCAATATTTCCAGTTTCTAAGGCTATTATCTCAGAACGATAATTATCTTTAACAAGAACTGCCGTACCACCCCCACGACGACGATCACCCTCTCTAAATTGCCAAAAACATTTATATCCCTCAATAGATACGTTGCGAGAAGCTGAAAGCTTATGCTCAGCTAGAAGCAACACATCGGGCTTTCTTTCATTAATAAAATTTTTTAAGAAATATCTCCTTGTTATTAAAACCAAGGAGTTTACATTGTTATTGAAACCAAGGAGTTTACAAGAAAAGAAGAATTAAACGCAACATTGGAAGCAGAAAAAGTCATCCATGCGGATAAAGCGGCCTCAACACCGGCTGTAGCCATTATTTTCTGAAAAGTCGGGCCGAAAGACCTGGCTGTAGAATACTTTTCTTCAAACCCATTTCCAAAAAATTCTGTAATTTTTTGGAAATTATCCCCTCCCATATTTGGCGAAAGTTCAGTATGAACACGGGGTTGTGGTCTGGTAGGTCGTGCAGGGGGCGCACGTTCAAGACTGGCAGCGGCATATGAGATGTCGTTGCGAAGGCCAGCTAATCGCGCTGAATTGGCTTCAGCTTTAGCTTTTGCGCTTGCTTGCTCTCTTGCCTTTCTGGCTAATATAGCAAGGCGTTTAGGACAATCCTTCGCGCAAGCAGGATGTCCTTTTATATCACAATTGGCACAAGAACATGGTTGTGCCGGTTTTTTGACTACTAGTCCTGTAGAGGTATCTGTAACATCTATTAAAATTTCCTTATCTTTTGGTGGGATGGTACAATTGTCCTTCTCATGAGACAATCCACATCTTACACAGCGGGGAGGCATGGTGCAATTGTTTGCAATATGTCCAAACCGCTGGCAGTTGAAGCACTGGGTAATCCCGCTACCCTTGTCTTTACGAATAATGACATTATTCGTAAAAATGTTCTTAATTTTATAAACATTTTCTATGTCTGACGATCTTGCCAGACGAAGGATCCATTTTTTGTAGGAAATGGGTTGTAAACCGACTACTTCAACCTTGAAATCTAGTTGCGTGAGGAAGTTCTCCACCTCTGCCTTGGACCAAACGTTATCCAAACCCACTATTACCAAGGAATATGGTAACAATGGCTTTGGAGTGTGGGTATGAAATTTATACCCCGCTTGGGCTAACAAACTCCTAGCAATACCATAATTGTCTAGACCTTTAACTTTGACAGAAAGGACGCCCTGACGAATAATTTTAACATCTAACTCACCTGGAGAAATCGACTGCTGCAAGGTGATGCTGACGTCCCTGGAGGTCACGTCATATACTGTGAATGATTGCATTGATGATTTGCCACCACCCGCCTTCTTATTTTGATTAACAATATTTTGAGTTGTATCAAAAGTCTTCTCTGCTGCTGGAGCTGTTGCTGCTGCTTTCGCTGCTACTGAAGCCGCTGATTTCATTGCAGTAATTTTTGGTCTTCTTCTTTACTTCCGTCCATGAAGAGGAAGCATCGGCGTCATTATTGCTGGGGATAGTTAATTTTGCAGATCCCTCGTTGGGTGCTGTCGGCGTTACAACACCATCTTCTTCTTCTTCCATTGCATCACTACCAGGGTCTTCGGCTGCCCTGGTAGTATAACCCTCATTTTCCAACGCAGTGCCGTCCGCACCTGCTTTATCACACAGGCAAGAACTTTTAACGGCCAATAGTTCTGCCGCCAATTTCTTGTTTGCCTCCTCTAGTTGCTCTATGCGAAGAAGAGCATTTTGAAGCTGGATAATAGTTGCTTCCAGCTTAATAGTTTGGTAGGGTGAAACGGCACCACTTCGACGTTTTTTACCCTTCTTCTTCTTAGCGTCGACTTCCATCGTGTCTGTCGAGACTTCAGAGTCGAAATGTTCTGAATTATTTGCCAACATCACACTGTCGACAAAATATTTCTGGCTGGAAGAATTATTTCCTCCAGCATCCACGTTGGCATTTTGCATTGTAGTAAATGCTATATTGCTAGCGTTTTCTTCACTTATTATCAGTTTGCCGCCGTCAAAAATTGTAGACGGCGACTCTGGATTGCTAGCGGGGGTTGAAATTCCCGCCAGCTTGCTGACTTGTCGTTATAATAAACAACCACCTTCTTGTTCCAAATGTTGTTGTGCAGAAACAGCAAAAATGAATTTGCTGTATATTATGCGGTTCGGGCACAATAAGACGCCAACCACAAAACGCCAATAATTCTGCCTTTTTGCAGAAACTCAAACAAAATTCTATCTGTTTTCGAGTTCGGCGTATCACTTTAATATTACTATTATCACTTTTACTTTTTCACTGTTGAAGTCAACCACACACTTTGAGCACACAAGAACGAATCGATGAAAAACATTCGCTATTGATTATACTCAGTTATATGTAGCTAGATACAATAGTCTATGATTTCCTTTGTAAAAAAAGTAAATTTTTTTATAAATTTGTTTCGTTTCTCAAAAAAGGGTAATTTAAGGAGACAAATTTTCCCAAAAAAGTATTTATATTTATCAATATTTAAAAAATTTTAACATTTATTATAAAAACAAACATTTTTATTTTAAAACTCTTTAAAAAATTTGTCTTAATTTCCAAAAAAATGTGATTTAAGGAGCCAAATTTTCCCAATTTTTTAGCAATATTTAATAAATTTTAACATTTATTAAAAAAACTAACATTTTTGTTAGATTGTTTGTTGCCAAATTAATACTGGTTATTTTCATTAATAACTAAAGGAAACAGTCAACATTTTCCTTTATAAAACGAAAATAAAACTTGTTCGTTTGTGTGGTTGTGTGCAATAAGCAAACGAAATTGTCTTATGCTTAGTTTACATTTGGCGTCGTTTCGTGATTTCGAAGGCGTTTCGTGATTTCGCGCGGAATCAAGCAAAATTTTTCATGATTTCGCATACAAAAATGAAATCATCTCATTTCGTGATTTCAGCGAAATCAACATCGAAATCACAGTACACATGATATACAACCCTGCTTTTGCCTAAAAAAGTACCAAAAGTTGCAACACTTTTCACGTATCACAATAAACAAGGTAGATGGTCAATTGCTGCAACAAAAAATTTTAGTGTCAAAATTTGTAAACAATGTGAAAAAAATATTAAATTACTTTGTTGCAATGCTATTTTTCATTGTGTTCCCGTACTTTTTTAATGGTAATGTTAGAAAAAGAGCGAATTGTCAAAAATTGCTTCCCAATACAAATTTCTTAAAAAATACGGGAACGAAAAAATGACGGAAATTGCAAAAACTCCATCATAAACGTCAAAATTAACGTATCAGCTATCATATTAGATGCCAATGAACATGCTTGCTGCTAGTTTCCACTAGGCCAAAATTGTATGGCAGAAAACAGGAGAAGAGGGTGTTATTCGGCGCTATTTTTGTTTAAAGATAAGTGCAAGTCTTGCTAGATTTCGGAGTACGGGAACGCATTTTTAGCACTAAACGGGAAAACTACTGCAAGTACTAATATTCTGCAGGTTCTGAGCACAACTTTTACCTATCAAAATTTATTATAACGATGTCTCAACAATAAAATCATTTTTTTATTTTTTCATTTGTTAGTACTATACACAATTAATACGATATATAGATAATTTTACGATAAGTTTCCAAATAAAGTTGTAAAGTTCTATATTGTCGTATATTTTTGATGATTAATTCAATTTACAACAACTTGTTTTGAAATTTCGTGTTCGATCAGCTGCGCATATGCATCTACCTTGATCATTGTGATATGTTTGAAATCAACAAAAAATAAATGTAAACATCGGGGTGTATTTCAGGATTTCGTGAAATCCAGTGGATTTTGGAGCGCAAGTGTAAACTTGGCATTAAAACACACAAGCAATGAAATCAATGGCCATATGAAGCAAAATAAACTATGTTTCTTCGCCAACGACCATACCACGCTGAGTACATCGGTTCTCGTCCGATCACCGAAATTAAGCAGCGTCGGGCGCGGTTATTACTTAGATGGGGGACCGCTTGAGAACACCGCGTGTTGTTGCCATTGTCCAAATTTTTTTATTTCATTCTATTTTCTTTTTTATTTTTCTCTATTAAATAAAAAAAGAATGAAGTCGATATCTTAATTTTTAACCGAAATAGAGCCAAAATAAAAAACTCAACTGCTTATTATTTTAAGGTAAATGTAAAACATTCGCTATTGATTATACTCAGTTATATGTAGCTAGATACAATAGTCTATGATTTCCTTTGTAAAAAAGTAAAATTTTTTATAAATTTGTTTCGTTTCTCAAAAAAGGGTAATTTAAGGAGGCAAATTTTCCCAAAATGCATTTATATTTATCAATATTTAAAAAATTTTAACATTTATTAAAAACAAAAATTTTTATTGTAAAACTCTTTAAAAAATTTGTCTTAATTTCCAAAAAATTTAATTTAAGGAGCCAAATTTTCCCAAAATACATTTATTTTTAGCAATATTTAATAAATTTTAACATTTATTAAAAAAACTAAAATTTTTGTTAGATTGTTTGATGCCAAATTAATACTGGTTATGTTAATTAATAAATAAAGGAAACAGTTCAGTTCAGTTTTAAAACAGCTATTTTATTTCATTTTCAAATTCAATTTACAAAAATACTTAACAGCTAAATGTATATATTTCAGTATAATAAGTAAATATTCCCATAAATTTTTTCATTTTGTTGGGACTACGAAATTCAGTATAAAAATGTGCTGTAATTTTACATTTGCAACTTTTTGGGTTATGTTTGTATGAATACAAATATGTTGTTTATGTATATTGCCAGGAAAAATATGAATTTAAAAACTGGCCAATTTAGAAAATTTGGTAAGTGATTAAAAGAAAGAAACTTATATACTAAAACTTATATACTAATAATAATAAACTTACATACTAAAACTTATATACTAAATATATACAAAATATTTACACTATATACAATAAAGGGATCACTGATCTGTAATATATACAGGATCAGGTATCCAATCATATCTTTGATACCGTCTATGGTAGAACATTACCCGGTCATCATCGTCAAACAACAGTCCCTCATCCCGAAGCTTAGCTAAAGCCGCAGGAGGCAGATGCCTCCTGGAGAGAAGGACAGTTATGTCCTCTTCCATGGAGAGGATATCCTGTACAATGTCATTGTGAAGGTATTGAAAGGTTTCTAGGAACTTCAAAGCTCCCTTAACCATGAACACATCAATTCGGTCAAAGTTCACAGAAGCATATATTCTTCTGCTTGAAGGTCTTCCTGGGACCCCATCGGCGTCTAAATTTCGCCCGAGCCCTAGTGCTGACGTCAAGATTGATCTTTCAAATTTTCTTATTCTTTCCATCTGCGATGAAGACAAATCAGTCCAGGCAGCGAAAGAATATGTAATGACTGGTCGAATAATCTGTTGATAAATGAGAAGTTTAACTTCTTTCGAAAGTGCACCCCTCATAGCAAATAATTTTGAATAAGCATGATACACTTTTTTCATGGCGACATGGCGACAAAATTGAAATTTACTATCAAACAGTATACCCAGGTACTTCATCCTGTCCGATGCTGCGATAGTATAGTCACCTGCTCTAATAATGGGTTCAAATTTTCTTATATTAGGGCGTGAAGCTCTAGATTTACCCTTGAAAACCACAGATACACATTTTTCTATATTTAGCTTGAAACCCCATTTAGTGAAATATTCACATAACTGGTCCATACAAGCATTTATTCGCCTTTCGATGGTGTTGGCGTACCTTCCCCTTAAGGCCAATAGAATATCATCGGCATATAATAATAGCAAGCCCCCTTAAGGTGGGCCAGGGATATCGCAGATGAAGAGGCTGAACAATACAGGCCCTATGAGGGAACCTTGCGGTACCCCCGCTAAGACCTATCGTTGCCCAGATACCCTATCACCAACTCTAACCCTGAGTACCCTACCTTCCAGGAAACTCGCTATCATTCTATATGTCTGTGCATCAAGTCCAAATGACTGGAGCTTGTATAAAAGGCCTTTGTGCCAAACGGCATCAAAGGCCTTAGAAAAGTCAAGGCTCACAGCAATGGTACCTTGAAAAGCTTTAAAACCATTTGCTACATAGTCAGAGAATGTAGCTAAAGCATGCGTTGTAGAATGGTTTGGTTTAAAGTCAAACTGATTATCATTTATTATGCGTTTATCTCATGTAAACCTTTTCAACCTTTTGTAAATTATGCTTTCTAATATTTTACCAAACGGTGAAAGCAGGGAAATTGGTCTATAGTTTGCACAATTTTTTGTGTCGGTGTGCGGTTTGCAAATTGGCACAACCAAGGCTTCCTTCCATTTTGATGGGAAGTACCCGAGATTAAGGCAATGGTTGTATAAAATTGTTAAAAATGGAGAAACCACGTCTCCAACCTTCTTTAAAGCCACATCTGGAACCTTATCAATACCAGCAGACTTGCGAGAGGGTCTAGCAGCGATAGCAGAGGCAACCACTTCGCTGTCAACAAACCCATTTTCTATCCAACTAGGTTCATTATTAATCAAAGAGCCGTCCTCCAAAAAATCACCGCAGAACTCTACCAGAGGATCCCGAGAGACGATCCCCTCCACAGTCTCATTTACAAGTCTATAGAAGGAACCGTCCTGCATGTGATCGGCAAAGAGCTCTGCCTTCTCTAGGTCGTCTGCAATAGATGCCCCGCCATCATCAATTAGTGTATTAGTGGGACTTCTAAAAGATAGTCCAGCTGCTCGTTCAACCTTACCGTAAGTCTTAGGTCCTACCTCAATATTCTGTAGAATGTGTTTATATCTATCATTTTCAAAATTTGATACTAATTGTCGTATAATATTGGTAAGGTTCCTTATGTCGGCCTGTAGCTCCGCATACCTACCAGGATCTGGTGTCCTACGTAAGGTTTGCCGTAGTCTTTTGCGTTCCTTCATAAGTCGCACTATACTAGGGGGCAGGTCGCCTAATAAAGGGTCCCTGTATTTAGGTTTGGGTACTGTTTGTCTCTATAGAATTTTGGAAGGTTGAACAAAGCCCCTCAATACTAGAGTCAATCTCATCGATACTGACATTTCTATTAGTAGGTAGCATATAGCTACCAATACCCTCCTCAATTTTCCTTCTTAGTCTCCTTACGTTGACTTTATCATAATTGAAGACAATTTGTTCTTCTTCAGATGCTATGTTGCCAACACATACTCCAATCTCGACCGCCTTATGGTCAGATTCGTAATAATGTGTTGGCAATAGTTCATCAGAAAGATGAGTGCCTGGAGTTTTTAGGAAATAATCTATAAAAGAACTTTCCACAACATTTGGTCTTGTAGGCTCAGCCGTAGGGCAGAGTTGTAAGCTGAGACAAGTAAGGAGGTAATTTTTTAAATCTAAACCTCTTCTATTATTGATACCACCCCCCCCCCAATCACGATGCTACGTATTTAGGTCACAGCCAACGATTATCTCGCCCGTGTCTATTATAATCTGTTCAGATTTAAAATGTTTTTTGATTAGAATGGCAGTACCCACCTGGCAGTGCTCACCTATCTTTTTGGCCACAGTAGAAGGCCCCTGTTGAGAAGTAGGTGGATTTTTGGTATTGGAAATCGGAGTTTGTGGTTGGGAAAGACGAGTGATCGTGGAAAACGATGTACCGGGTCGTACTTTTGCCCAACGCTCGGCTCTGGCTTGCTTAGCAGCCCCCTTTTCAATAAGACGTTCAGTCTTTTTCTGAATAATTTCTTTACGCCGTGGACATTCCGGCGAGCTAGCAGTGTGACCTTCTATGTCACAATTAGCACATTTCAGGGTAAATTTTGGTGCATCATTTGGCAGATTTGCAACCTCAGTTTTAGAAGGTATAGTACATGCCACTGGACCATGATCTTTGCTGCATTTGACGCAGCGGAAGGGCATGCCACAATTGTGTGAAACATGCCCAAACCGCTGACATCTGCGACACTGGATAACTTCCCGTCCCCTATCTTTTTCGTAGGTGACATCACAGTGTATATTTTTTTTTTACTTTGTACAATTTCCTCATATCTGTGGATCTACCTAATTTTAGAATCCATTTGTCTTCCACAATACAGACGGAGTTAATAATGTCAATACTGAATCCCTGATTTTTCAAGAAATCTTCAATCATTTCTTTCGAGTAAAGATGTGACAGGCTATTGACCACCACAGAACAGGGCACCAAAGGTTTAGGTGTGTGAGTGTGGTATTTATAACCTCTTTCTTTTAATATTTTAGTTGCTATCTCAAAATTATTTAATCCTACCACTCTAAGTGACAAAAGATTTTTTTTTGGTAATTTTACAGAAAAGTTATCTCTACCTATGTTAGCATCAAGAATAGTAGCTATTTCTTTAAGTGTAGCATCGTAAATAGTAATGGCTGGTAAATGTTTACCTTGTTTTATGGAGTCAGATTTACTAGGTTGCTGACTGCTATCCTTTGAGGTTGATGTCATACCTGCTGCTGTCTTTGTAGCTGATGCTGAAGTTATTGCTGCTGCTGGCATTATAGCTGCTGTTGGCATTGTGGCTGCTGCTGATGTTGTTGCTGATGTTGTTATTGCTTCCGCTTTACTGGATGGTTTAACATCTTTCGGCTTTTTGATGTTTGTTTTAGCTTTTAAAGTGGGCCGAGCCGCCCATACATCCTTCTTCAACGCAGTGTCGGGGTTCTCAGCTACCCCGACCGACATATTTTCAGTTGTTGTTTGTGTTGACAAACTGTTGTTGTTAATGTTAGGGTTGTTGTTGTTAGCTACCCCAACCAAATTGTTATTTTTGGTTGCTTGTGAAAGCATACTATCATTGCTGTTGTTGGCTGACATAAAACTAGCCAATTTTTCCATAAAAATCTCATTTTGTTTTTTGAGATCGTCAATAGTTTTCTGCATGACGTTAATCTGGGCAACATATTTCATGATGTCATATTCAGTAATTTTGATTTTGGAATGTTTTCTCTTCCCTTTGTTCTTCTTCTTCTTGCTTTTTGCAGATGGTGAACCATCTGAGGTAGCATCGTCTTCAATAGTATTGTCGGACATCATGGATGTCTCAGTATCTTCGGTTAGTTTGTTTGTGGTCAATGATGACTTTGGGGAGGTTTTCTCCAAACCTCCCAAACTTGTTGATTTTTGTGAAGTTATTTCACTTGACATGTCTACTTTTTTACTGTAGAAATATTCATTATCACAAGTGGTGCCTTTAGTGTTCAACGGCGTTGCTGCATTAGCAACCGGCACTGTACTTCCACCATTAAGTCAGTCAACGAAACGAAATAAAACTTCTTGTTCGTTTGTGTGTTCGTGTGCAATAAGCAAACGAAATTGTCTTAAACACACAAGCAATGAAATCAATGGCCATATGAAGCAAAATAAACTATGTTTCTTCGCCAACGACCATACCACGCTGAGTACATCGGTTCTCGTCCGATCACCGAAATTAAGCAGCGTCGGGCGCGGTTTGTACTTAGATGGGGGACCGCTTGGGAACACCGCGTGTTGTTGGCATTGTCCAAAATTTTTATACCCTCCACCATAGTATGGAGGGTATATTAAGTTTGTTTTTCCGTTTGTAACGCATTGAAATACTCATTTGCGACCCTATAAAGTATATATATTCTTGATCAGGGTAAAATTCTAAGTCGATCTGAGCACGTCCGTCCGTCCGTCCGTCCGTCTGTGGTAATCACTCTAGCATCCACTAAAATAGAGATAGGACGCTGAAATTTTGGGAAAATGTTTGCAGGCAGGTCAAGTTCGATGATGGGCTATATCGGTCCACGTTTTGGTATAGCCCCCATATAACGGTACCCCCGATTTACGGTATTTTGATGTTTTTAGCTACATTTTCAGACCGATTTGGCTATAATTTGACATTTAGGGTTCTTAAGTGTCAACAAACATATATAACAAAACTTGTGGACATAGGTCCACGTTTTGGTATAGCCCCCATATAACGGTACCCCCCGATTTGCAGTATTTTGACGTTTTTAGCTACATTTTTAGACCGATTTGGCTATAATTTGAAATTTAGGGTTCTTAAGTATCTATAAACTTATATAAAAAAAGTTGTGCACATAGGTCCACGTTTTGGTATAGCCCCCATATTACGGTACCCCCCGATATACAGTATTTTGACGTTTTTAGCTACATTATCAGACCGATGTAGCTATTATTTGACATTTAGGGTTCTTAAGTGTTAATAAACTTATAAATTGGAAGTTGTGGACATAGGTCCACGTTTTGGTATAGCCCCCATATAACGGTACCCCCCGATATGCGGTATTTTGACGTTTTTAGCTACATTATCAGACCGATGTAGCTATAATTTGACATTTAGGGTTCCTAAGTGTCAACAAACATATATAACAAAACTTGTGGACATAGGTCCACGTTTTGGTATAGCCCCCATATAACGGTACCCCCCGATTTGCGGTATTTTGACGTTTTTAGCTACATTTTTAGACCGATTTAGCTATAATTGGAAATTTAGGGTTCTTAAGTATCAATAAACTTATATAAAAAGAGTTGTGGACATAGGTCCACGTTTTGGTATAGCCCCCATATAACGGTACCCCCCGATGTACGGTATTTTGACGTTTTTAGCTACATTATCAGACCGATGTAGCTATAATTTGACATTTAGGGTTCTTAAGTGTTAATAAACTCATAAATTAGAAGTTGTGGACATAGGTCCACGTTTTGGTATAGCCCCCATATAACGGTACCCCCCGATATACGGTATTTTGACGTTTTTAGCTACATTATCAGACCGATGTAGCTATAATTTGACATTTAGGGTTCTTAAGTGTTAATAAACTTATAAATTAGAAGTTGTGGACATAGGTCCACGTTTTGGTATAGCCCCCATATAACGGTACCCCCCGATTTGCGGTATTTTGACGTTTTTAGCTACATTTTCAGACCGATGCAGCTATAATTTGTCATTTGCGGTTCTTAAAATTCAACAAACTTATATAACAAAAGTTGTGGACATAGGTCCACGTATTGGTATAGCCCCCATATAACGGTACCCCCCGATTTACGGTATTTTGACGGGTTTAGCTACATTTTCAGACCGATTTAGCTATAATTTGACATTTAGGGTTCTTAAAAGTCAATAAACTTATATAAGAAAAGTTCTGGACATAGGTCCACGTATTGGTATAGCCCCCATATAACGGTACCCCCCGATTTACGGTATTTTGACGGGTTTAGCTACGTTTTCAGACCGATTTAGCTATAATTTGACATTTGAAGTTCTTAAATGTCACTAAATTTATGTGACAAAACTTGTGGACATAGGTCCACATTTTGGTATAGCCCCCATATAACGGTACCCCCCGATTACCCCTCAGTAATGTTGGCGACATTTCCTGAGTATTTCAGCCTTGAAAAACTTCTCTATAAGTGGTGTCTTAGGACACGCCGTTCGGACTCGGCGATAAACAGTAGGTCCCATATAATTGAGCTAAATATGAATCGGGGTGCACTCATTGATATGAGAGAAGTCTCCCTTGTCCCGTATGGGAACAATGTTTTTTTGTTTGACGTTTTTAGCTACATTTTCAGACCGATATAGCTATAATTTGACATTTAGGGTTCTTAAGTGCAACTAAACTTATATACAAAAGCTGTGGACCTAGGTCCAAGTTTTGTTATAGTCCCCATATAACGGTACCCCCGATTTACGGCATTTTTATCTACATTTTCAGACCGATTTAGCTATCAATTGACATTTAGGGTTCTTAAATGTCAATAGACTTATATAACTAGTGGACATAGGTCCATGTTTTGGAATAGCCCCCATATAACGTTACCGCCCGATTTCAGGTATTTTGAGAATTTTACCAACAAGTTTTAACCGAATTATCTGTAATTTTAACATTTGACATTTGAAATTCTTAGTGGTCACCACACCTCTCCACCAAAAATTGTCAAGAAAGCCCCCATATAACGGTACCTCCCGATTTTCAGTAATTTGATGATTTTAGCTACAATATTAAACCGAACAAGCAGTAATTTGACATTTGAAGTTCTTAGTGGTCACAACACCTCTCCATCAAAAATTGTCAACATAGGTCCATGTTCGGATATAGCCCCCATGTAACGGTACCTCCCAATTTTCAGTAATTTGGCAATTTTAGATACAATTTTTTAACAGAACTAACTGTAATTTGACATTTGAAGGTTGTAGTGGTCACTACACATCTGCATCAACAATTTTCAACATAGCCCCAATATAACGATACTTCCCTATTTTCGGTACTTTGAGGATTTTACTTAAAATGTTTAACCGAACGTAGGTCCATGTTTCTGTATAGCCCCAAAACAAACCTCCCGATTTTCCGTACCTTAGCTTTATTTTTTGGACGAACTTTCTGTAATTTGAAATTTAAAAGTCAACAAAAATTCTGCAACAAAAATTGTTCATTTAAGTTCATATTTTCGTATAGCCCAGATACCTCCGAACTAGCTGTTAATGACATTTGAAGTTCCCACGTTATGTACCGATTTTCGATATTTTGAGGATTCTAGCTAAATTGTTTAACCGAATTAGGAGTTATTTGACATTAAAGGCTCCCATCAAAAACTGTCAACATAGGCCCATGTTTTATAACAGTACCTCCCAATTTCTAGCCCACCAAAAATTGTCAACAGTTTAGAAATAGGCAACATAAAAAGTGCCTCCCGAATGTAGCATTTTATGTACATTATCTGACATTAGGTGTGTACGATAACCCAATAATTTGTACAAATTCGTACAAAATTTTTACTGAATGCTGTTCGATAACAAAATTATCCAGCAAAAGAGAGCGAGTTTGGAGAGATTTTTGGAGAGTTTTGTGACTGAGAACTTGCAAATTTTTGCTGGGAAAATTTGTCCCGCAAAAACTTGCAAGTCTGATCAGCTGACTTTTAGTCACCTGTTCAATGTAAACAACTCGAAATGTTAACATTAGTTGTGTCTTTTTACTTTTTCAGTAATAATTATTCAGTAACTTCTTTTCAGAGAGTAAGAAAGATTTTACTCTTTGATACGAAAATAGAGAAAAAAGTAAAAAGACAGCATTTAGTAAACTTTAGCAAGATAACAGTTGATAACCAAAACAAAAACATTGGCGCCAATGCATGAAAGAAAAACTAACTCCAAAGCAATGAAAAAGCTCTTCAATTTTAAGCAAAATAAATAAAATATAGGTAATATATTAATAAATTAATCATAAATATAGCTGAATCGTAATATTTATAGTTATTTTTCCACAAAAATCAGATAAACATTGAGTAGCTGACCATTAGCAGATGATTAAAAAACAGCTGACCGAACTTGCTAAAAGTTGCTGGGAAAAATTCTTTCAGCAACTTTTAGCAATTTCTCAGCAAACAACTGTCAAAATTGTTCTCTCACTTCGCTCTCTTTTACTGAACTTTTGTGTAAAAAGACAGCGTTTAGTAACATTTCGTAATAATTATTACAAATTATCACGTAAAAAGACACACCTATTTTTGACCAAGAAAATTTCACAATTGCACATTTTTTTAGATTGTGGATAGGATTAAAGCATTAAATAAGTAAAATGCAATTTTAAAATGTATGTTTTTGTTCCGTTTGGTTTAAAATATCAAAAGAAACAAAATCAAATTTCATACATTTTCGGAAACAGCTGACTTTCTTGCGAGTTTTTGCAAAATGCTGTTCGATAACTTTCTGCAATTTTTCTTGCTTGAGAGAGTAAAATTCACTGAGAGAGGTTGCTGGAACTGACTGAGTAATTCTTGTGGGAAAGTTATCGTACACACCTATTTTAACGTACTCACTTAAAGTTGGGGACAGGAATGAATATTTTATGGTGGAGGGTATCAAAAGTTCGGCCCGGCCGAACTTAATGCTTTTTTACTTGTTTTATTTCATTTTATTTTTCTCTATTAAATAAAAAAGAATGAAGTCGATATCTTCATTTTTAACCGAAATAGAGCCAAAATAAAAAACTCGACTGCTTATTATTTTAAGGTAAATGTAAAACATTCGCTATTGATTATGCTCAGTTGTATGTAGCTAGATACAATAGTCTATGATTTCCTTTGTAAAGCAAAAGTAAAATTCTTTATAAATTTGTTTCGTTTAATTTAAGTAGGCAAATTTTCGCAAAATGCATTTATTTTTTAACAATATTTAATAAATTTTAAATTTTTTAAAAAACAAGAATTTTTATTGTAAAATTCTTTAAAAAATTTGTCTTAATTTCCCAAAAGGGTAATTTAAGGAGCCAAATTTTCCCAAAATACATTTATTTTAGCAATATTTAATAAATTTTAACATTTATTAAAAAAAACTATTTTATTTAATTAAATATTCTTTTTACAAAGATACTTAATAGCTAAAAGTATATCATAAGATACTAACTAAATATTCCCATAAATTATTTATTTTGTTGGGACTACGACAGTTTGAGGTTTATTGTGCTTTCTTATTAGCAATATTTCAGGTTATATTTGTTTGTTTACAAAATTATTCTGATTTCTTTTTGTTGCCAGGAAAATTACAAAAACTGGCCATGTTACAAGTTTTAAAGTTAAAATAAATCTTATATACTAATAGGATAAAATAATCTTACATACTAATTATGATAATCTTACGTGCTGAACTTAATAGTAAATACATACAATATATACAAAGAAAGGGTTTACTGATCTGTAGTATATACAGGATCAGTATCCCAGTCATACCTCTTTTACCTTCTATGATAGTACATCAGTCGGTCATCTTCAAATAAAAGTCCTTCATCTCTTAACTTTAATAAAGCTGAAGGGGGTAGATGCCTCCTAGAGAGGAGGACTGAAATGTCAGGTTCAGTTGACAAGATTTCGGCTACTAAACTATTTTCCAAGTTTTCGGAGGTTTCGAGAAACTTCAATGCCCCGTTCACCATAAACTAGTCAATTCTACTAAAGTTTATAGAGGCATATAACCTTCTGTTAGAAACCGTTCTGGGTATATTAACAGTACCTACATTTCGTCTGAGTCCTAGTGCAGACGTAAGAATAGATCTTTCAAATTTACGTATTCTTTCCATCTGCGATGAGGACAAATCAGCCCATGCAGCAAAAGAATACGTTATAATTGGTCTTATTACTTGTTTATAAATTAAATGTTTTACCTCACTTGAGAGAGCATCCTTCACGCAGAGAAAAAATATTTTTCGCTTTTGTTGGAACAAAAATATCGGTTTTGGTTCCAAAAATGTATTTGTTTTGTTCAAACATTGTAATCCAAATCCAAAAATACAATCTTTTGTTCCAAACATAGAAAACAAAAACAACTTTCGAATTTCCACAATATTGTAAAAATCGTTAACAATACCGATTGTAGGAACTATCATAATCTAATTTTGTTTACAAAAAGTATTGTCAACCCAGAAAACCACCCCAGAAATTTTTGATTTGGGTGTATATACTTCTCATATACACTTTTCGCATAACTTGGATATAAATGTCGCGTATAATATTGCAATCATTGATGAACACAACACATGGTTTGCTGCATTGGCTGACAACAAAGACAAACAAAAAGCCACAAGCACCAACCACAACGTAAGGAATAATTAAACACCATAACTAACTCCGGTATAACACCAAAACCTCAAAGCACAATGAAGATAGAAGAATGAAACAAAACAGAAACAAATAAAAACAAGAGGCTCCTTGTTGGTATACATACACACAAAAACAAAGATAAAGGCATCGTGTCATACAAACAAAACTCACCATAATTGTTTTTTTCAACACGGCTTCGAATAGCGAGAGAAGAGAAAAAATTGTCCAAGAAAAGAGAGAACTATTGTCCAGATGACAAAAACAATTTTTGGATTTAACAAAACCCAATTGTTGGAATCACAATACTACATTTGGAATTTAACAATATCTTTACAATACATATTTTGCTCTTCGAATATTGTTGGATCAATCATATTTTTTTCTCTGCGTGTTCATAGCGAATATTCTCATATACGCATAATACACTTTTTTCGCCTTGGACAGGACGAAGTCCACATGACGACAAAATTGAAATTTGTTATCGAACATGATGCCCAGGTACTTCATCCTGTCCGAGGCAACAATCGTATCTTCACGTGCTTTAATAACAGATACAAACCGTCTCTTGTTTGGACATGCAGCTCTGGGTTTTCCTTTAAAAACTACCGAGACACATTTCTCAATATTTAATTTGGAACCCCATTTTTCAAAATAATCACATAATGTATTCATATAAGCATTAATTCTTCTTTCGATTGTGTTAGCGTATCTTCCTCGCAAGGCTAACAAAATATCATCCGCATATAATAGTAGCAAGCCCCCTTCAGGTGGATCAGGGATGTCGCAGATGAAAAGGTTGAACAGAACAGGTCCTAGAAGGGAACCTTGCGGTACCCCAGCTATGACCTGTCGTTGTCCAGATTCCTTATCACCCACTTTCACCCTGAATACCCGACCTTCCAGGAAACTTGCTACCATTCTGAAGGTTTGAATATCCAGTCCATATGATTGGATCTTATATAAAAGACCTTTGTGCCACACGGCGTCAAAGGCTTTAGAGAAGTCAAGGCTGACCGCTATGGTACCTTGATATCGCTTAAAGCCATTGGCCATATCATTTGAAAATGTGGCAAGGGCATGTGTAGTAGAGTGGTGGGGTTTGTAGCCAAACTGACAATCTTTAATTATTCTTTTGTCTTATGTAAATTTTTTAAGTCTCTTATAAATTAAGCTTTCTAAAATTTTTCCAAATGGAGAAAGTAACGAAATTGGTCTATAATTAGAACACATATTTGTGTCAGAGTTTGGTTTGGGTATAGGTATAACCAGAGCCTCCTTCCATTTTGATGGAAAGTAGCCTAAATTTAGGCAATGGTTATATAATATCGATAAAAATGGAGAAACTGTGTCCCGAACTTTTTTCACAGCCACATCTGGAACCTAATCTATTCCAGCGGACTTACGGGAGGGTCTAGCAGCGATAGCAGAGACAACCATCTCGCTGTCGACAAACCCATTTTCATTATTGACTAAAGAACCATCCGCCAGAAAATCACCGCCGAACTCCACCAGAGGATCCCAAGCTACCGCCCCCTCTACAGTCCCAGTCACAAGACTATAGATTTGAGCTCCTCATGTGATCGGCGAAAAGCTCAGCCTTTTCTAGGTCGTCCGCAATGAGTGACCCGCTATTGTCTAAAATTTTGTTTATTGGATTTCTACATGACAATCCAGATGCTTGCTTGACCCTCCTGTAGGTCCTACGTCAATATTTTGGAGATATTCTCTATATCTGTCCTTTTGAAAATTGGACACTAATTGTCGTATTATATTAGTAAGATTCCTGATGTCTGCGTTTAGTTCGGCATATCTGCCTGGATCAGGTGTTCTCCGTAATGTTTGCCTTAGTCTTTTGCGTTCTTTCATTAGACGCACTATTCTTGGTGGTAATTCTCCTAGCATTGGGCTTCTATTTTTAATTGTTGGGACTATGGACTCTATGGCATTTTGAAAAGTGGAACTGAGTCCTCAATGTAAGAGTCAATCTCAGCTATGCTAACATTCCTATTTGTAGGTAAGAAGTGGTTACTAATGCCTTTTTCTATCTTTCTTCTAAATCTTCTAATGTTGACCCTGTCATAATTATAAAATATTTGTTTTTGTGTGGTTTGTATACCCCCTACACATATCCGCAGTTCGCCCCGCTTTATGATCGGACTCATAATAGTGTGTAGGTAGTAAACTTTCATTATCCACAACAATGCCTGGAGTT